>NW_027507786.1:1716283-2031350 GCF_037356315.1 Lithobates pipiens
GGCAGCATTTTGAATAAATGATGATGTTTAAGCCCACGATCACACTGGAGGTGACCTCTCATGCGATTCGACGGGTCCAAATCACACCCTATTGTCGGCAATGGAACTGTTCAAATCGGCACAACGCCGGCTTTGCGGTGCCTCACCGATTCGAAAAAGGAGTTCCTGCGCTATTTTTAGCAATTTCAGGGGAGACCTACATAGACAACCTACATTGTGCGACTTCATGCACATATTATGTTAAGGTGGCACGCTGATGGGCACATATTATGTTAAGGGGGCACTCTGATGGGCACATATTATGTTAAGGTGGCACGCTGATGGGCACATATTATGTTAAGGGGGCACTCTGATGGGCACATATTATGTTAAGGTGGCATGCTCATGGGCACATATTATGTTAAGGGGGCACGCTGATGGGCACATATTATGTTAAGGGGGCACTCTGATGGGCACATATTATGTTAAGGTGGCACGCTCATGGGGACATATTATGTTAAGGGGGCACGCTGATGGGCACATATTATGTTAAGGGGGCACTCTGATGGGCACATATTATGTTAAGGTGGCATGCTCATGGGCACATATTATGTTAAGGGGGCACGCTGATGGGCACATATTATGTTAAGGAGGCACTCTGATGGGCACATATTATGTTAAGGGGGCACGTTGATGGGCACATATTATGTTAAGGTGGCACTCTGATGGGCACATATTATGTTAAGGGGGCACTCTGATGGGCACATATTATGTTAAGGTGGCATGCTCATGGGCACATATTATGTTAAGGAGGCACGCTGATGTGCACATATTATGTTAAGGGGGCACGCTGATGGGCACATATTATGTTAAGGAGGCACGCTGATGGGCACATATTATGTTAAGGAGGCACTCTGATGGGCACATATTATGTTAAGGGGGCACGTTGATGGGCACATATTATGTTAAGGGGGCACGTTGATGGGCACATATTATGTTAAGGGGGCACTCTGATGGGCACATATTATGTTAAGGGGGCACGCTGATGGGCACATATTACGTTAAGGGGGCACACTGATGGGCACATATTATGTTAAGGGGGCACGCTGATGGGCACATATTATGTTAAGGGGGCACTCTGATGGGCACATATTATGTTAGGGAGGCACGCTGATGGGCACATATTATGTTAAAGGGGCACTCTGATGGGCACATATTATGTTAAGGGGGCACGCTGATGGGGACATATTATGTTAAGGGGGCACTCTGATGGGCACATATTATGTTAGGGAGGCACACTGATGGGCACATATTATGTTAAAGGGGCACTCTGATGGGCACATATTATGTTAAGGGGGCACGCTGATGGGGACATATTATGTTAAGGGGGCACTCTGATGGGCACATATTATGTTAGGGAGGCACGCTGATGGGCACATATTATGTTAAAGGGGCACTCTGATGGGAACATATTATGTTAAGGAGGCACTCTGATGGGCACATATTATGTTAAGGAGGCACTCTGATGGGCACATATTATGTTAAGGGGGCATGCTGATGGGGACATATTATGTTAAGGGGGCACGTTGATGGGCACATATTATGTTAAGGGGGCACTCTGTTGGGCACATATTATGTTAAGGGGCCATGCTGATGGGGACATATTATGTTAAGGGGGCACGTTGATGGGCACATATTATGTTAAGGAGGCACGTTGATGGGCACATATTATGTTAAGGAGGCACGCTGATGGGCACATATTATGTTAAGGGGGCACTCTGATGGGCACATATTATGTTAAGGGGGCACGCTGATGGGGACATATTATGTTAAGGGGGCACTCTGATGGGCACATATTATGTTAGGGAGGCACGCTGATGGGCACATATTATGTTAAAGGGGCACTCTGATGGGCACATATTATGTTAAGGGGGCACGCTGATGGGGACATATTATGTTAAGGGGGCACTCTGATGGGCACATATTATGTTAGGGAGGCACGCTGATGGGCACATATTATGTTAAAGGGGCACTCTGATGGGCACATATTATGTTAAGGGGGCACGCTGATGGGGACATATTATGTTAAGGGGGCACTCTGATGGGCACATATTATGTTAGGGAGGCACGCTGATGGGGACACCTGATGTGATGGAGACACCTGATGTAAAGAGGCACTCTGGTGGCTCTGTAATGAGGACACCTGAAGTCGCACTGACCTGCGGCTGTGAGATTTCGAGTGACATCACTTGATTTCAAAGCCGGCTTTGGCGCAAACGTGGGCGTAAAGCGGAATTAAACCCACAACCAGAAATGTAACATATCGCAGCTTACCAATCATTGAATGTAGCGTCTGCATTCATTTTATTTTTTTTGGCTTTTTTTCCTTCTGTTCTCACCTGGTGATCTGGCCGGTAACACACCTCCTGTATTAGAGCGCCCCCACTCTATGTAAATGTAAAAAAAAGACCTGGTGCCTAATGGCACGGCCTTACCGCTCCGGACTTTGGAAGACAGACCAAGTAGGTCGGTAAAATAAGTAAAGTTTATTACAATAACTTCCTAAAAATATTGGCATTGTACAAAATACATCAATACTTTTAATATTTTTAGGAATTTATTGTAATAAACTTTACTTATTTTACCGACCTACTTGGTCTGTCTTTCAAAGTCCGGAGGGGTTAGACTATTTGGATTGGACAGACCAGGAATATTATACACCCACCCATAACCTCAAATTTTTTCACTCGGGATAAAGTAGCAACAGAGACACCTCTGGACAGCAGCATTGTCATCAGTCTGTGGGGAGGAGAGGGTTAGATGTACTGGCAGATTTAGCTACACTAACAAATTGAAGCCAAACTCCAGCTCACACTTTATAAGCAGTTACAGCAAACCGTTTTTTTTCTCTTTTGGTATAAAGGTTTTCACAAAATAAAATCTGATTCTTGTAATCCCCCCCGCCAGTGGTAAATGGTTTGTCTCTAACTGCTATATCTGCAGGACAGCTTGTTCTGTTGAAAAAATAAAAAAATAAAAAAATAAAAAATAAAAAATGAACTGAACAGGTCATCAGGTGAAAATAGAAAAAAGAAAGCCTAAAAAAGAAAACGAATGCAGCCATCACATCTAAGAACTTGTATAATAAATGCTTGCGTTTGGGCTGAATACTACTTTACATTTTTCATCTTCTCTAACTGCCATTTTTTATGCAGAGCTTGGCCTACTAAAGGAAGTGGAAAAATAACTGGTTTTCTGGCAGGATCAACAGGTTATAAAACTGTTACCAACACTGCTGTTATTGCTAGTGACAGATTGCATCTGTTATGATTTCTCTTATAGTTGTACAGTCTAAATCTAAGACTCAGTTCTGGTTCTGGGTCCAAAAGTTATGGTATCGAAGCGTGTCTGGAGGAACATAGAATAAAACATGTCATTCTTTACCAGTAGTTCAAACATTCTGATATTTAGAGTATGAGTGAACCTGTTAGTTCTAACCAGTGGCGGCTGGTGGTGATTTTTTTTTGGGGGGGGGGGGGGGGGGGCTGGCAATGTGTCCGGCGGCACCACCCCCGACAGTCAGTTGGTCCCCGCCAGGGGCGGACTGACAACTCATGGGGCCCCCGGGCAATAGAAGATCATGGGGCCCCCTTTGTCCCCACACTCAAACCACACCTGCACAGGGAGACAGGGGGGGGGGAAGCACACAGGGTGTCACTGTGTGGGGGGGAGAGAAAGCACACAGGGAGACACTGGGGGGGAGCACACAGGGGGACACTGGGGGGAGGAGAGCACACAGGGGGACACTGGGGGGGAGCACACAGGGGGACACTGTGTGGGGGGAGAGAAAGCACACAGGGAGACACTGGGGGGGGGGGAGCACACAGGGGGACACTGGGGGGAGGAGAGCACACAGGGGGACACTGGGGGGGGGAGCACACAGGGGGACACTGTGTGGGGGGAGAGAAAGCACACAGCGAGACACTGGGGGGGGGGAGCACACAGGGGGGCACTGTGTGGGGGGGGAGAGAAAGCACATAGGGGGACACTGGGGGGGGAGCACACAGGAGGACACTGGGGGGAGAGCATACAGGGGGACACTGTGTGGGGGGAGAGAAAGCACACAGGGGGAGACTGGGGGGAGCACACAGGGAGACACTGGGGGGGGAGCACACAGGGGGGCACTGTGGGGCCGGTGGGGAGCAGCAACTGGGTGGGCTCAGGGTACAGTGCTCTGCGTCCCGAGCCCACCCTATTTTGAAGCTAATTAAAGCCTCAGACTCTAATCATATCCTACAAAAAAAAATTGGAATCCATGCGTCTGGCGCACTGCATGTAAATTAGGGGCCGGGCTCATGGATGGGGGGGGCGGGGCCCCTGCACCCCATGTGGACCGGCCGCCGCAGGTCATTGATTTGGTCGGGTCTATGCGGACCAGATTGTTCAGTGGACTGGTAATTTGTACATATATAATATTTGTTAACTCTAAAAGGATTGGATGGGGAGGGGTCATTAATGCATCTCAGATTTTATAAAATAGATGGCACACAAGGGAACTTCCTGTTCCTGAAGACGTCCCTGCTCGAGGACAAAACACGTTAAGAAGTTGATCCCTGCTTTACTTTCTGTCCGCAGGTGGAACACACGCCTGGTAACAGGCGGCATTTATCTTTTTGGATGTAACAGCGAACCATTTTCTATGATGTCCGATGGATTTTGTTACCGCCTTTAAGCCACTTTTAATAAATTTACCAAGAGATTTACTATGAGAGGCTTCTTCTCTGTTTTTATTTTGACTATACTGCCTGCCTATTGACCTTATTTGAGTAACACTGGGATCGCATTGAGGGGGGGAAAGGATGCGTACCAGGAGCCACCAGGAAGATCTCCCCATGACCTTTAAAGTGGAGTTTCGCCCCCTCCCCTCCAAAAATCAAAAGTCAGCAGCTACGCATATTGTAGCTGCTGATTTTTAATATTAGGACAATTACCTGTCCTGGAGTCCAGCAATGTCGACGTCCCAGCTGATGTTTCCATCGGCTGTTGGGTGCTGCAGCCGCCATTGCTGGCAGGGCTGGACTGGGACAGAAATTTGGCCCTGGACTTCATCCAGACCGGCCCACTTACATTTTGAGTGTCCCATCAGCACTCCCTTACATCAGAGTATCCCATCACCAGCCTCCTTACATCAGAGTGTCCCATCACCAGCCGCCTTACAACAGAGTGTCCCATCAGCACCCCTTACATCAGAGTGTCCCATCAGCACCCCCTTACATCAGAGTGTCCCATCAGCACCCCCCTAACATCAGAGTGTCCCATCAGCACCCCCCTAACATCAGAGTGTCCCATCAGCACCCCCCTAACATCAGAGTGTCCCATCAGCACCTCTTTACATCAGAGTGTCCCATCAGCACCCCCCTAACATCAGAGTGTACTATCAGCACCTCTTTACATCAGAGTGTCCCATCAGCACCCCCTAACATCAGAGTGTCCCATCAGCACCCCCTAACATCAGAGTGTCCCATCAGCACCCCCCTAACATCAGAGTGTCCCATCAGCACCCCTTTACATCAGAGTGTCCCATCAGCACCCCCTTACATCAGAGTGTCCCATCAGCACCCCCTAACATCAGAGTGTCCCATCAGCACCCCCCTAACATCAGAGTGTCCCATCAGCACCCCTTTACATCAGAGTGTCCCATCAGCACCCCCTTACATCAGAGTGTCCCATCAGCACCCCCCCTAACATCAGAGTGTCCCATCAGCACCCCTTTACATCAGAGTGTCCCATCAGCACCCCCTTACATCAGAGTGTCCCATCAGCACCCCCTAACATCAGAGTGTCCCATCAGCACCCCCTAACATCAGAGTGTCCCATCAGCGCCCCCTTACATCAGAGTGTCCCATCAGCACCCCTTTACATCAGAGTGTCCCATCAGCACCCCCTTACATCAGAGTGTCCCATCAGCACCCCCTTACATCAGAGTGTCCCATCAGCACCCCCTTACATCAGAGTGTCCCATCAGCGCCCCCTTACATCAGAGTGTCCCATCAGCACCCCCTAACATCAGAGTGTCCCATCAGCACCCCCCTAACATCAGAGTGTCCCATCAGCACCCCTTTACATCAGAGTGTCCCATCAGCGCCCCCTTACATCAGAGTGTCCCATCAGCACCCCTTTACATCAGAGTGTCCCATCAGCGCCCCCTTACATCAGAGTGTCCCATCAGCACCCCCTAACATCAGAGTGTCCCATCAGCACCCCCTAACATCAGAGTGTCCCATCAGCACCCCCCTAACATCAGAGTGTCCCATCAGCACCCCTTTACATCAGAGTGTCCCATCAGCACCCCCTTACATCAGAGTGTCCCATCAGCACCCCCTAACATCAGAGTGTCCCATCAGCACCCCCTAACATCAGAGTGTCCCATCAGCACCCCCCTAACATCAGAGTGTCCCATCAGCACCCCTTTACATCAGAGTGTCCCATCAGCGCCCCCTTACATCAGAGTGTCCCATCACCAGCCCCCTTACATCAGAGTGTCCCATCAGCACCTCCTTACATCAGAGTGTCCCATCACCAGCCCCCTTACATCAGAGTCCCATCAGCAGCCCCTTACTTCAGAGTGGCCCATCAGCACCCCCTTACTTCAGAGTGGCCCATTAGCACCCCCTTACATCAGAGTATCCCATCACCAGCCCCCTTACATCAGAGTGTCCCATCACCAGCCCCCTTACATCAGAGTGGCCCACTGAGCCATCGGCCCACCGGGAAACTCCCGGTAGTCCCGATGGCCAGTACATGCCTGATTGCCGGTAAGGGAACCTGGCAGTGAAGCCTTGTGGCTTCACAGCCAGGGCCCTACTGTGCATGCGCGAAATCCGCTGTGCTCTCTAACTCGTCGAGGTCCGACGAAAGTGGGTACAGGTATCAGTCAAAAACAGGTACCCATTCCCCCTTTCCCCAGAAAGGTGCCAAATGTGGCATGGAGGGGGGGGGGGGGGGGTGACTAATTAGATAAGCGGAACTTTCACTTTTAGGTGGGACTCCGCTTTAAACGTTGATGACTCCTCTTGCTGTATAGTAAGGGGGGTCACTGACATTTAGTGCGGTGTGTATTACCAAGCATGCAGTGGAATATTCACTATATGGGGTATCCTGGGAATCTGGTATTCAAGCACTCAAGATTTTACATTCTATAAAGACATTTGCACTAGTTCCCTTTAAGGACTTTTTTATGTATTGTTTCTATTCTTTTACAGTTGCATTTATAGTTTGATTGTTGTGACAATTCATGATGGTATATCTCTAAAAATTTGCATGGATAATTTACATGATCTCGTTCCTGTTCAACCCCAGCAGAGTACATGGCAGGACCTCACACAAGGGGAATCCCCTGTGTGACACCAATAAGGAAATCACATAGTATTGACGCTTGCTGCTTCCTTTTCCAGAGACATATAACACTAGGAAAAGGGGATTTCACAAACACCCCAGAAATGGGATCCCGTTGGGTGCCTGGGTGATGAGATAAAATTACATACAGTATCTCACAAAAGTGAGTACACCCCTCACATTTTTGTGAATATTTTATTCTTTCTTTTCATGTGACAACACTGAAGAAATGACACTTGTCTACAATGTAAAGTAGTGAGTGTACAGCTTGTATAACAGTGTAAATTTGCTGTCCCCTCAAAGTAACTCAACACACAGCCATTAATGTCTAAACCGCTGGCAACAAAAGTGAGTACACCAATAAGTGAAAATGTCCAAATTGGGCCCAATTAGCCATTTTCCCTCCCCGGTGTCATGTGACTCATTAGTGTCTCAAGGTCTCAGGTGTGAATGGGGAGCAGGTGTGTTAAATTTGGTGTTATCGCTCTCACTCTCTCATACTGGTCACTGGAAGTTCAACATGGCACCTCATGGCAAAGAACTCTCTGAGGATCTGAAAACAAAAAGAATTGTTACTCTACATAAAGATGGCCTAGGCCAGGGGTGTCCAAACTTTTTTCAAAGTGGGCCGGATTTGATGAAGTGAACATGCCTGAGGGCCAACCATTTTGCCTGACATTCTTTGAACCATTGAAAATTCGGTCTAAGTGTGTCCATCCGAGCACTAATACACAGCCCAACAAGAATTCTCTTGCCTTTGTCGCACTCGTTCCCAACACACAGACGAATGCTCTGCACTTTAGGGGGCACCGTTAATTCTTAATGGTACCCCACACATTGGAAAATGTAGGGTGCTTTTGGTGCAGTGCAATAAAAAAAAAAAAAACACACACACAGACACATGTGCGCACACACACATACAGACACATGTGCACACACACACATACAGACACATGTGCACACACACACACACACACATACAGACACATGTGCACACACACACACGCACACACACACATACAGACACATGTGCACACACACACATACAGACACATGTGCACACACACACATACAGACACATGTGCACACACACACATACAGACACATGTGCACACACACACATACAGACACATGTGCGCACACACACACAGACACATGTGCGCACACACAGACACATGTGCGCACACACACACAGACACATGTGCACACACACACAGACACATGTGCACACACACAGACACATGTACACACACAGACACATGTGCACACACACACACACATACAGACACATGTGCACACACACACACATACAGACACATGTGCACACACACACACACATACAGACACATGTGCACACACACACACAGACACATGTGCACATACAGACACATGTGCACACACACACACATACAGACACATGTGCACACACACACACATACAGACACATGTGCACACACACACACATACAGACACATGTGCACACACACACATACAGCCACATGTGCACACACACACACACATACAGACACGTGTGCGCACACACACACACATACAGACACATGTGCACACACACATACAGACACATGTGCACACACACATACAGACACATGTGCACACACACAGACACATGTGCACTCACACAGACACATGTGCACTCACACACATACAGACACATGTGCACACACACATACAGACACATGTGCACATACACACACACATACAGACATACATGCACACAAATACAGACACATGCATACACATACATACATACACACGCATGAATAAAGGCCTTTTTAACACGAATCTAGCTTGTAGTACAGTACCTTTGCAGCTTCCTCATTCAGCCGGGTACTGCACTGTAGGGGGAAGCAGAGAGCACAGCACAATCCTCTGCACTTTACTTTCACTTTTGAAGCTCACCGAGCTTCTCACAGTGCCGGGGATCGGCTGATCTGACAGCCCTGCTCCCATGGCACAATAAATTGAGAAAGAGCAGGCGGGCCGTTCAAAACCGGACCGCGTGCCGGACTTTGGACATGCCTGACCTAGGCTATAAGAAGATTGCCAAGACCCTGAAACGGAGCTGCAGCATGGTGGCCAAGACCATACAGCGGTTTAACAGGACAGGTTCCACTCAGAACAGGCCTCGCCATGGTCGACCAAAGAAAGTTGAGTGCTCGGCGTCATATCCAGAGATTGTCTTTGGGAAATAGATTAAAATAACAGTGTGCGCAATTTTAAAGCATGACATGTTGGGTATCTATTTACTTGGCGGAACATCATCTTTCACATTATACAAAAAAATCGGACTAACTTTACTGTTTTTTTTTTTTTTTATTATTCGTGAAAGTGTATTTCTTCCAAAAAAATTGCATTTGAAAGATAGCTGTGTGACATAAAAAATTGCAACGACTGACATTTTATTCTCTAGGGTTTCTGCAAAAAAAATATATATATATATATATATATATATATATATATATATATATATATATACCATATTTATCGGCGTATAACACCCACCGGCATATAACACGCACCCCAAGTTTAGGAGGGAATTTAAAAGAAAAAAACTTTTAGGAGGGAAGTTTAAGGAAAAAAAATTACATTTAAATGCCCATCAATGCAGCCTTATCAGTGTCATTTGCAGCCTTGCATTGCAGCCTTGTCAGTCATTTGCAGCCCTGTCCATCGTTTGCAGCCTTGTCAGTTGTTTGCAGCCTTGCATTGCAGCTTTGCATTTGCAGCCTTGTCCGTCATTTGCAGCCCTGTCAGTCATTTGCAGCCTTGTCAGTTGTTTGCAGCCTTGCTTTGCAGCCTTGTCAGTCGTTTGCAGCCTTGTCAGTCATATGCAGCCTTGCATTTGCAGCCTTGTCAGTCATTTGGCCTTTAAAAATGGTAGCTCTCGGCTGCTCTCGGCGGCTTTCGGGTATTTTCGGCCGCACTCGGCCATTCTCGGCTATTTTCGGCCACACTCGCCTTTCCGAAAGCCGCCAAGAACGGCCGAGTGCGGCCGAAGATAGCCGAGAACGGTAAAAATAGCTGAGAATGGCCGCGTGCGGCCGAAAATACACAGAAGCCGCAGAGAGCGGCAGAAAGCGTTAGCAACAGCGGGGGATCGGCGTATAACACGCACCCCCAATTTCCCCCTGATTTTAGGGGGAAAAAAGTGTATGTTATACGCCGATAAATATGGTATATATAATGTTTGGGGGTTCTAAGTAATTTTCTAGGAAAAAAACACTGATTTTAACTTGTAAGCAACAAGTGTCAGAAAAAGGCTTAGGCATGAAAAGTTGGGTGACACCATACGTGCATGAAAACTGAAGGGGAACCTGCACCGATTTCACTTGCAGAGACATCAGTTTACATCAGTTTTCATGCATGTCAGTTATGTGCCCGATTCATACCAATGTCGATGCCATGTCAGTTTTATCTCCCATGCAGAAAAAATCTGCACGTGATAACAGTGTTATGAAAAGGGCACATAGAGAACAATTGTTTGTTTTTGTGCCCTTGTAGAACTCGTGCAAGAAAAACTGACGTCTCTGCACCATGTTGTGAATAAGGGCCTAAGTGAAAAACATAGGAAGTACCCTCCTGTGTTGACTTTGAAATTCTACCTCTTTGTTGCTGTAAAGGGGATTACCGGAGGCTGACATTTCGAGAAATTCAGGTGCTTCATAGAGATATTATGTTACATTCCAATAAACCCATTTATTTACTTTTAATGACTACATAACTTTGGTTAAAAAAAAAAAATGACCTTTTAAAGTAAACCTTTCATGAGAAAAATACAAAGTGAGCCATCGTTGATATTCTTTTAAAAAAAAAATCCTAGCTATCTGAGGCAAGTATTTCAATTTAAATATATAATTAAAAGAAAAATTGCGCTTAGAGAATAGATAAGCTGTGAACACACCACTAGGCATATAGTGCAAAACAGGGTTAAAAACAATAATAGTGTGGCGCTAAAGTGAACAAACTGAAACATGTGAATCAAAGATGGCCGAAAGGAGCCAGAGCAAAATGTGAAAAATATACATGAATGAATATATAAAAAATATAACAATCAGAGATGATTTCCAAATGAATATAAAACCATCTTGAGAAAGTCCACCTTCAATCAAAAAATAAAAGTGAAATGAAAATAAAATAAAACTGATGTGCAAAAGTCTTTCTTGGGTGGTTCAATTTGATCTCGAAGGTGCAATCAATATGGTAAAGTGATCACGCTTACCCAGGGCTTTTTTTCAGCGGAACGCGGGGGAACTCAGTTCCGCCACCTCCAGCACTGACTGTATGTAATGGCAAGAAAAGCTGGGGTGTGCTGCTGGGTCTGTTGTTTGGGGAAATCTATTCTAGTTGGAGGGGGTCTATTTTTGCAGGGGGGTCTATTGTTGCTGAGGAGGTCTAATGTTGCTGGTGGGAGACCTATTGTTGCTGAGGGTGGGTCTTATATTGCTGGGGCGGGGGGGTAGATGTTTCTGGGAGAGATCTACTCTTGAGGGAGGGATCTATTGTTGTTGGCTGACGGAAAATCTATTGATGCTGGCTGTGGGGAGATCTGTTGTTGCTGCCGATAGTCTATTGTTAGTAGAGGGGAGATTTTGTTGCGTATGGTCCATTGTTGGTAGAGGGATCTATTGTTGCTGGGGGGGGGGGGTCTATTGTTACTGGCTTCAGGGTATCTATTTTACTACTTTTCTTGCTATAATTACCAAATTCCATACAAATTACTGAGCACCACAAAATGATATGTGGTTCTGTATTCTTTAAAAGGGGCGGTACTGGGAGGTGGGTAGGGGGTGGAACCAAGGAATAGGGCTCGGAGGTGGGTTTGGGTAGAGACAAGGGGTGACTCAGAAAGGGGGGGTTCCTGCATCTATTCTCTGAGAAAAAAAGCCCTGCACTTACCAGATTCGATGGATATATGCATCATATAGCACATGGGTCAAACAGGCAATCTTGAGGGAATAGCCTCAATGGAATCTCCCGCAACAGGAACCTGTCAGTTACTTTACTTTTCTATTATGTGCTGAAAAACAGCAACAATGTCATTTTTCAAAAAGCTCAACTTTTTGTCATTTAAAAGCCATAACAAACATGTATTTTGCACAGAGCAGCCCCGATCCTCTTCTTTTGAAGTCCCATGCCGGCGCTCCAGGCCCCTCTGTTTTGGTAGGCCCCACCGCATTGGTAGCCCCCAGAAAAAGCCGCTCCCGTGTCACTGGATTTGATTGGCCGCAGCGGGAGCCAAACGCTCCTGCTGCTATGAATCTGTCCTATGAGGAGAGAGACAACGGAAGGAGCCTCTGCGCTCGTGCACATCACTGGATCGGATCTGGCTTTTTAGGGCTGGGCCCTTGCTTCTCTGAGCTGGCTGCTCAGCTGTCGGCTAATTGCCAGCTCCTCTCTCGCCACAGTTACTCGCCTGTTGATGATATCCTGCTCGTCAGTCCTGCCTACTTAAGCCATCCAGTCCAGATGATCTCTTCCTTCGCCTTGGTCAAGTGCTAAGACCTTTACCTAAGATAACAAGTTTACAAGAAGCCTGTTGATGCCAAGGGGCAAAAAAAATGCATAACTGTGTCAAAGACCTTTCTTCTAGTTATGAATCCAGGGAGTATAATGAAAATTGATGCAGTAAACGCAGAGCTTACAATAGACGGAGTCTTATACAACAGTTTCCAGTTCAGTCCAACAGCCAATATACACAGTTATGACAGTCTCCTAGCAGCAATACAATAATATTGTGTAAATACCTACCAAACTATAGGACTATAGTAAAAATCGAAAAACCGCGCTATTCACCACCAGGAGTGGCTTAAGCCAGACAAATAAAGATAAAAATAAATAAAAATAGAAATAAACCTCTGTATAAATGTAATAAGCCTGTATGTAGGACACTACATAGGCTGCTGCCGCCCGGAGAAAAGAGAATCCCTTAATGGGGTTCCTTTGAGAGTGGATTTGCTGAAATAGTGTTGGGTTAAGTGGCGCTGCCTAAAAACAGGTTTCCATTCCAAAGTGGACTCAAAGAGTATAAATGTATAAAAATAAATACAAATAAGAATAATAATAAAAATCAAGATCTTTTTACCAAGAGCCCAATAGTATCTATTGGGGCTCCATATTAGTAAACCCAGAAAACTAGAGGGAACCTCAACTTCACCCTAACAAAATTAAAATAAACAGTGGGTGTAGTAAATCTATAGGCCACCGGGGACAGTGGACACAAAACCTGGAACTCTAGTATTGAGGACTACTAATCACATCCGTTGCGCATTAAATCTCCAAAAACCCAGAAAACTAGAGGGAACCTCAACTTCACCCTAACAAAATTAAAATAAAAATAAACAGTGGGTGTAGTAAATCTATAGGCCACCGAAAACAGTGGACACAAAACCTGGAACTCTAGTAATGAGGACTACTAATCACATCCGTTGCGCATTAAATCTCCAAAACAGCAGGGGTAACAAAAGCTTACGATGTTAGAACAGGTTAAAGTATTATCTTATAGGGGGTAAAACAACACTCAATCTCAAATCAAATATAGCTTTAGCCAAAAAACTGAAAATCACGTGTCACAAACTACATGTGCAACCTGATGCGATTATGAATCAAGTTGCAACAATACAAAAAAATTTTTGTTGCTCAATGTTAAACCTACTAGCAAAAAATACCAAAGTACCATAGGTACCCCAAAACAATATATAGTGATGGAAGTATCTATGTATATTTGGTATAACATACAATAATGGTCAAACTAAAATCCCATATGTATACTCAAACAGTGTTAGGTGACAAAAATGTTTTATCAGTGTCTAAGTTGAACCTGTGTGGTGTAACACAGATATATATATATAAACTTAATGGTTAATTGTAAAAAATATATGTAGACACTTTACATACCAAAAATCGAGACAATTATAAATAAGAAAGAAATGTGTATGTGTTAGTGCACACAAGGGGTGAAAAAACAATAACAAACCCTTTTTGTGATAGAAGGTTTAAAAAATGTATATATATATGAAAAAGTGCATATACCCGTAAAAAGTGAAAAAAATTATGAAGGAAAATAAAAATAAAAATATAAAAATAAAAATGCAAAAAATTGTACACAAAAAATATATATGTATATATACGTAAAAAATGCAGGACAAAATATATATGTGAACTAAGGTCCCAAATAAATGTTCAATAGTGTTAGTTCAAAAGGTCCTTAAGAAATCCTTAAAGTGACTTTGGTGCTTCCTATGCAGTCTTCACTGTGACTTCTGTGCTCCCCCACCAGGAATCCTACTCACCAAAAGTAAGTACCCCTGCAGGGGTTGTGCGCCTTAAGGATCAATCTCCAGATGTCCCGTTCTTTACTTTGTAGTAGATGACTGAATATGCATCAGCATGGATTCCATAAGTCCTCATGGGAAAAAAATGGAAGCCTCCATAGTGTAATCCGTAAAAAATGATTTATTGACACAACATAAAAAATGTTTTATATAAAACATAAAAAACACAACCCATAAGAGGCAAAAAAACAGCACATCAAAAGAAAAAACAAAAGAAAAAACAAAAAATTTATTATATTAAAAAATAGCCACAACTCTCGTAAAATGAGTTATACTGCGAGACCACAGTCCATCAGGGGGTTGGAAAAATAATCTCCCCAAAAAAGGGGGGTTCCGGGTTGCCCCCAGAAAGTACCTTAATAAGTGTATGTTAATGCTATGAACACAGCGTGAGTAAAAGGCACTATCTATGGGGATCCGAAAAACAAACCTCCCTATAGGGGTGATGAATCTCAGCTGCGTCCCCCTTGGGATAGAGCCCTTCCCGTAGTGTTCAAAGCCAGACAGCACAATTGTTCCTCGGGATCCGTGTGGTGTATACGCGGTTTGCGTTTACTAATATGGAGCCCCAATAGATACTATTGGGCTCTTGGTAAAAAGAACCTGTTTTTAGGCAGCGCCACTTAACCCGACACTATTTCAGCAAATCCAAACTATAGGACTGTTGTTATTTGAATATGTGATTTAATATTTAACCCTTTCATGACTAAGCCTATATTTCAAATTTGGTGTTTACAAGTTAAAATCCATATTTTTTTGCTAGAAAATTACTTGCAACCTCCAAACATTATATATATATATATATATATATATATATTTTTTTTTTAGCAGAGACTCTAGAGAATAAAACGGCGATTGTTGCAATATTTTATGTCACACAGTATTTGCGCAGTGGTGTTTTAAACGCAATTTTTTGGAAAAAGGGACACTTTCATGAATTAAAAAAAAAAACGAAACAGTAAAATTAGCCTAATTTTTTTGCATAATGTGAAAGATAATGTTACGTCGAGTAAATAGATACCAAACATGTCACACTTTATAATTGCACGCACTCGTGGATTGACGACAAAGTACGGTACCTAAAAATCTCAATAGGCGAAGCTTTAATTTTTTTTTTTACGGTTACCAGGTTAGCGTTGCAGAGGAGGTCTAGTACTAGAATTATTGCTCTCGCTCTGACGATCGCGGCGATACCTCACATGTGTAATTTGAACACCGTTTACATATGCGGGCGCGACTTCCGTATGGGTTTTCTTTACTTTGCGAGCTCGCGGGGACGGTGGGCGCTTTAAAAAAAAAAAAATTTTATTTTTATTTTATTTATTTGAAAATTAATAAATTGTTTTAAAAAAATAAATAAAAATTTGATCACTTTTATTGCTGTCACAAGGAATGTAAACATCCCTTGTGACAGTAATAGGTGGTGGCAGGTACTCTTTATGGAGGGATCGGGGGTCTAAAAGACCCTCCACCCCTCCTTTACACTTCAATGTATTCAGATTGCCGAAAACGGCGATTCTGAATACTGTATATATTTTTAAAACCGGCGCCATTGGCAGCCGAGTAAACGGGAAGTGACGTCATGACGTCGCTTCCGTGTTTACGATTAGGATACTGGAACGAAGCTGATTACGGCTTCGTTCCAGTTCCTCCCCAGCAGCCGGAGGCGCCGGATCTTGAATCGGTGCTCCCGATAGAGCGGGAGGTGCAGGCATCAGCGGGAGGTGCAGGCATCATCCCGGTATACCCCCGGAAGCCGAGTACGCACAGCTCGGCGGGAAGGGGTTAAAGCCCAACTCCAGACAAAAATGGCACCCAGCTGGTGTTAAAACCCCCTCCCGCAGTACCTATCCGCCGCCAAAAGATCTCAACAGTCTTCTGGGTTTGGTGATGTCCAGCATCACCCAACAGGGAAGACTGAGGAGATACTGTGGATGTAGGTTGTCTTGAACCCGCCCCTGAGGGGCCATCACCGTGGAATTCTGCACACACAGTTTAATAATGTGGAAATCATCATTCTCTAGGCACCTTAGGACAGCCCACTGCCAAGAGGAGATCCGATGATAAAAAGTACCCTATGTATCACATCATTACCTCCATATTGGAATGGGGGGGGGGGGGGGGGGGGCTGAGTCTGGATTTGGGCTTTAAAGTGTTTTGCTGTTTTTGAAAATAGGGGACCAATAATATTGAGCTTCCACTACGTGTTTTAGGAAGTCACATAATCTGTGGTTGCTACCTTGTTGTGAGCACCAGAAATCCACAAAGTACAAACAATACTGTGACAATTTTGTTCAGCTTCCCCTGTAAAGCCTTGGAAATACCTTTTCAAAACCCCAATGGCTCCACTGGCCAAGATCACCATGATCCACATACTGCAAAGATCCTAGACAGCAAGAGCTGCTGCAAACTTTCTTCACAAAGGGCAAAACATAATAAGTGCTCACCACGGTTCTTCATCTGATCCCCCCACTGGTGAACAGTAGACATGTGCGATTAGTTTTGCACGAAACAAAAATTCGTATGAATTTCCGGAAATTCGTACATTCTTACCAATACAAAATACTAATTTTTATGCATACAAATTCCGTACGAAATTTAGTTTACGAATTTCGGATCCAAATTCATAACAAAAATTCGTAATTTTTACGAAAAGTGATCGAACCTAAAAGTTAAAAACCCAGGAAGTCAGCACAGCACAGGGATGGTGGGAGCCCCTCATAATGATAAATTCATCATAACGAACTTTCGTTATTTTAACGAAAAGTTTGCGAATCTAACGAAAATTTGTATTTCGTACAAATCCAAATTGAATTTCATACATGAATTACGAAATACGATTTCATGACTAGGGATGAGCCGAACAACTCCCCCCCCCCCGGCCCCCACCCCGGTCCGGTTTGCACCGGAACTTGCGAACATGCAGACACTGCCCCAAGGGACATGTATCAATGTTTTTTCAAGAGCAGTTATTTTTAGAATGCTTAAAGTGAAACAATAAAAATGAAATATTCCTTTAAATATCATGCCAGGGGGGTTCCCTTAGTCCGCCTGTAAAGTAGCACATTTTTCCCATGTTTATATAAGTACTACAGCAAAATGACATTTCTAAAGGGAAAGATGTAATTTTAAACTGCTCATGGTTGTAATGTATTGACAGATCCCGGCAATATACATAAAAAAATCATTAAAAAAAAACAGCATGGGCCCCCCCCCCTTCCAGTCCATACCAGGCCCTTTGAGTCTGGTATGGATATTAAATTGATTGTAAAGGTAAAAATGTTTTTTTTTTTTAAATAACAAACATGTCATACTTACCTCCACTGTGCAGCTCGTTTTGCACAGAGTGGGCCCGTACTTGCTGTTCTGGGGTTCCTCTGCAGCTCTTGTGGCTCCTCCTCACATCTGCTAACCCCCTTGAAGACGTGCTTCCCAAGGGGGTTACCTTGTGGGTCCGCTCACGAGTCCAGCATTTCGCATCCTTAGAGGCCGAATGCAGGACTCACCCCCCCCCCCCCCCCCCAACGCTCGTGTCATTGGATTAGAATCCTGGGCAGAGAGACAGCGCGTCCCCATGGGTCAAGTTAGAAGGGTCAGGTAAGTAAAACGAGGAGGGCTGGGGGGCCGGTCACTGATAGGTGTTTTTTCACCTTAATGCATAGGAAGCATTAAGGTGAAAAAACACCAAACCCCCTTTTTGGTGAACTACACGGCAATTTTTTTTTTTTTAAATGGCATTGGGTCCCCCCCCCAAATACATACCGGACCCAAAGGGTATGGACGGGGGGAACCCATGCCGTTTTTTTCTTAATTCTGTCATAGGTCTCCCCTTAACCACTTCAATACACTATATTATATATTGTACACTGCACTATATACCCTGCACTGCAGTATATATACTATACGGACTGCACTATATAGTCTGAACTGCAGTGTATGTACTATACGGACTGCACTATATACTCTGAACTGCAGTATATATACTATACGGACTGCACTATATACTCTGCTGAAAAATTGGGCCTTAGGTGTTGATGGTGGCAGAACACCCCTCACAGTTACACTTGTTGGGTGCAGGAACGGTCCCTACTGTTAGATATTATTGCAGAGGCTTCTTGCCTCTTTAATGGTCTGTGAGCCTCTGCCTCTCCTTGAAAGCCTTCCAGGCATGATGTTAATTTTTATTTTTTTTAACACCACACTACACTGTATTATGTACAGTGTACACCACCTGAAGTGTATTAGAAACTGTACACCGCTGAATGCACTGTATATATAGGCTACGCTGAATGCAGAATATATATATATATATATATATATATATATATATATATATATATATATATATATATATATATATTATACAGTATCTCAGAAATGTGAGTACATCCCTCACATTTATGTAAATATTTTATTCTTTTAATAATAATAATAATAATAAAAAAAAATTCATCTTTTCATGTGCCTGGGCGGCACAGTGGTGTAGTGGTTAGCACTCTCACCTAGCAGTAAAAGGGTCGCTGGTTCAAATCCCAACCACGACACTACCCGCCTGGAGTTTGCATGTTCTCCCTGTGCCTGCGTGGGTTTCCTCCGGGTACTCCAGTTTCCTCCCACACTCCAAAGACATGCAGGTAGGTTAAATGGCTTCTGACCAAAATTGGCCTTAGTATATGAATGGGGACCTTAGATTGTGGGCTCCTTGAGGGTAGGGACCAATGTGAGTGTGCAATGTACAGGGATAGGGGTAGACACTCACTCAGGTTGAACTGGATGGACTGGTGTCTTTATTCAACCTTACTAACTATGAAACTATGAAACAACACTGAAGAAATGACACTTGTCTACAATGTAAAGTAGTGAGTGTACAGCTTGTATAACAGTGTAAATTTGCTGTCCCCTCAAAATAACTCAACACACAGCCATTAATGTCTAAACCGCTGGCAACAATATGAGTACTCCTTTGATGACGCCCTGTGGTAGGGCAAAACATTAATGCGATTTTCGGTATTACTGACATCACTTCCAGTCCCGTTAAATGTAAGCCACAAACGATCTTTCCACATGTTTGGATTTATATTTGAAGCTTGTTTGATTGTATTTTTTGTAAGTACCCATTCCCCTGTACAAATAAATTCGTTTTCATGGTACT
This sequence comes from Lithobates pipiens, assembly GCF_037356315.1. Classification (NCBI taxonomy): domain Eukaryota; kingdom Metazoa; phylum Chordata; class Amphibia; order Anura; family Ranidae; genus Lithobates; species Lithobates pipiens. The sequence continues at coordinate 1,736,162 of NW_027507786.1, forward strand.
TCACTATGAGTTCCATTCAGGGCTGGACTGGGACAAAAATTTGGCCCTGGACTTCATTCAGACCGGCCTACTTTAATTTTGCAAACACGCACAAAAACAGTATATAACCTATACGCAGTTGCGCAAAAAAAAATAAGTAAAAACATTGTAAGTATAAGTAACTAAGTATAAACGGCTTTTTTGTTTCAGGGTCCCCAGAGAGCCCCAGCCTTGCATAAGGGTCCCCAGAGAGCATCCCCCTTACATCAGGGTCCCCAGAGAGCCCCCCACTTACATCAGGGTCCCCAGAGAGCCTCCCCTTTATATCAGGGTCCCCAGAGAGCCCCCCCTTACATCAGGATCCCCAGAGAGCCCCCCACTTACATCAGGGTCCCCAGAGAGCCTCTTCTTACATCAGGGTCCCCAGAGAGCCTCCCACTTACATCAGGGTCCCCAGAGCGCCTCTTCTTACATCAGGATCCCCAGAGAGCCTCTTCTTACATCAGGGTCCCCAGAGAGCCTCCCCCTTACATCAGGGTCCCCAGAGAGCCCCCCACTTACATCAGGGTCCCCAGAGAACCCCCCTTACATCAGGGTCCCCAGAGAGCCCCCCCTTACATCAGGGTCCCCAGAGAGCCCCCCACTTACATCAGGGTCCCCAGAGAGCCTCTTCTTACATCAGGGTCCCCAGAGAGCCTCCCACTTACATCAGGGTCCCCAGAGAGCCTATTCTTATATCAGGTTCACCAGAGAGCCCCCCCTTCTTACATCAGGGTCCCCAGAGCGCCTCTTCTTACATCAGGGTCCCCAGAGAGCCTCTTCTTACATCAGGGTCCCCAGAGAGCCCCCCTTACATCAGGGTCCCCAGAGAGCCCCCCTTACATCAGGGTCCCCAGAGAGCCTCTTCTTACATCAGGGTCCCCAGAGAGCCCCCTTACATCAGGGTCCCCAGAGAGCCCCCCACTTACATCAGGGTCCCCAGAGAGCCTCTTCTTACATCAGGGTCCCCAGAGAGCCTCTTCTTACATCAGGGTCCCCAGAGAGCCTCTTCTTACATCAGGGTCCCCAGAGAGCCCCCCACTTACATCAGGGTCCCCAGAGAGCCTCTTCTTACATCAGGTTCACCAGAGAGCCCCCCTTCTTACATAAGGGTCACCAGAGAGATGTAATCTCTCTGCTGCCTGCGGCTGCACAGTGAGAGTGGAACAGCTGTGATGCAGGGCGGGCGGTGAGAGATGATGTCCTGGCTCTCCTGTGCTGCCCGCCTCATGGCTACAGAGAGGCCACAGCCCGGTAGTGGGCTGTAGCCCTGCGGTTGAGGACCCCTGGGAATCGGGGGGGCTATGGGCCCCAGATTCGGGGCTATAGCCCCAAAAGCCACCCCCTAGCAACGTCACTGGCTGTTCACTGAAACTGGCCCACAGAGCCACCGGCCCACCGGGAAACTCCCGGTAGTCCCAATGGCCAGTACATGCCTGGTTCCATTTTTTTCTTTACTTTTGGGTACCTGTTTTGTTCTGCTGAGAAACTACTTAAAGGGGTTGTAAAGGTTCGTTTTATATTTTCGAAATAGGTTCCTTTAAGCTAGTGCATTGTTGGTTCACTTACCTTTTCCTTCGATATCCCTTATAAATGTTTTTTTTCTTTGTTTTCTTTGTCTGAATTTCTCACTTCCTGTTCCTCCTCAGTAAGCTGTTCTGGCTGACTAACCACCAGCTCGGATGATGGTGAGAAGTTTACTGAGGAGAAACAGGAAGTGAGATATTCAGACAAAGGAAAAAAAACATTTAGAAGGGAAATCGAAGGAAAAGGTAAGTGAACCAACAATGCACTAGCTTAGAGGAACCTATGTAGAAAATAAAAAACAAACCTTTACAACCCCTTTAAAGAAACTTCGAATTTGAAGATCTGATACCACATCCATCTGTCCTGGACACCATTACAAAGCTCTAATACCGCTTACACACGATTAGACTATCTGGCGGACTTAGTCCGGCGGACAATCAGCCAGAGTTTGCAGTGGAGGTCTGCTTTTCAAATGAACGACTCGAACTCGAAGCTCAGGCCTATTCATGACACTTCAGGAATTTTAGTCCAAATTTGTATTGACAGAGCAGTGGTCTCCAAACTGCGGCCTGAGGGCCGGATGCAGCCCTTTGCTTGCCTTTATCCGGCCCTTGGGACACTATTCTTTCCACTGATACGAGACACTATTCTGCCATCTGACACTCACAACGGAGCACCATTTCTCCCACTGATACCACGAATGGGGCACTATTTCTCCCTATGATACCAACGATGGGGCACTATTTCTCCCCCTAATTCCAGAAGTTTACTCCCACTGATGCCAGAAAAATTTCCACTCCCGTTGGCCCCAGTCCGGCCCTCCTAGAGTCTGAAGGACAATAAACCAGCCCTTTGATCAGAATATTTGGAGACCCCTGACATAAAGTATTAAGAATACTTGTGTTTTGGGGGAACCGCCAAACCCTTCTTCAGGGCTGAAGCCGAGGATACAATTGGACTAGTAGAGAGACTAGATACTTGAAATGAGGTTTGATCTGAGCTGTTGGATCAGTTTTCTCCACCCGAAATGTGTTGGCTTTTCTCGATACTCTATATCAATAAAATGAAGTGCCATGAACTTTTCTTACTGGCAACTCCTCAACACTTACCCCAAAACCTTGCACACATACTGAAGGAAATGGCCTGGAGACTGCAGACATGTTATAGCAGTTGTTGAAGATAGGAGACCTGCTGCAAGAGACAGAGGACATGTTACATGAGACTGATAGAGATTGGTTCTATAACAGATTGCAAATCATTGCTCCCACTATTACTACTAGGGCCTGCAAAGGGCTGAATGCGTCCTTTGGACCACAGGTTGAGCACCAGGGCCTTAGACTTGGTGGGGGGTGACAGTGGCACATCCTCCATTGTAAGGGGAGTGGTTGTTCATTGTTATTTCTATAGTCAATGTTACAGATAAATGTGTTCTAATTAGACCAAGGGCAAAGTAAAAATTGAGGCTTTTTTTCTATCTACAGATCACAACTGCATACGGTTTGGAAAACATCGCAGAAGAAACATCTTCACCATACAATCAAGATAGAGGTATCATTACAGGAGGGTGCAATGACAATGAATATTTCGTGTCCAATAGGTGCTGCCAAAAGTGCCCAGCAGGTGACAGCTTATTCTCAAAATATTTACCTGATTTATACAACAAATACGATAAAACTATGAGGATACTTAACCCGATCCCTGGCCAGGCTATAGACATTAAAGTACAAGTTAATGTTTAATCAAAAATTGATGGTGGTGACAACACAATGTACTGCTCCGCCCTACACATTTTGTCACAGCTGACGTCATCAGGAGCCTACAGTATAGACTTTTTATTTATGAATAATTCTTAGTGGATGCCTTTACAATTACTAAAGTTTTTATTGCACTGTAGACAACAGTTATATTTGTTCTTTGTGCTGCACTTTTGTAGTATTGTATAGCCAATACTGTGCTTGATGCTTATTTGTTTGTTTTTTTCCATGAGCGTGTCTACATTTTTTAAAATCTTTGTACTATCCCATGATAATATTTGATGTTTGAGGAAGTGAGGAAGATGGTTTGACCCCCCTATACAATGTATTCCAGGCACACGTGTCTCCACCTCCTGCTCTGTGAATCATGGTCTGGGAGATTGCAGAAACTGCACAACTGGAAAAGACTTTACCGCCTTCCCTAATGGATTGAACACCTGCCTGCCATGCCGTGCTTGTAGAGCAGGTATTTCTTAAATTTCTAATAAAATTTGATATTTTAGTAAATTTACAAGTCTACGTGAATACATTCCTCACATCTCACAATACTCAGCAGAGGTTTTATTTTTTAGAAAATTTCCCCCTATTGGTAAAAAGCAATCTTCGAGCTCCAGTACCACTGGGTTTGCCTAGGTTGAAATGTGGCTTTCTACAAAGTTACAATGTTGCAGTCTGATCACTAGGGGAGTAGAGACTGAGGGAATGCTTCCTCCTTCCTGCAGCAGACTGATGACATTAGTTTGCTGCAGGCAGAAGGCAGCATTCCCTCAGACTCTCCCCCCACCCCACCCCATTGTAACTTTGTAGAAGGTATAGGAAGCATTTCCTCAGACTTCCTTGAGACTTCATGCGATGTCCATGACATGGACACCCCATTAGGCTTAAGCTGGCCATGCACTATATGAATTTCAGGCCAGTTCCTGATGAACTGGCCAAAATTCACTCTGTAGGTGACCTTGTCGCCTAGGCAAATTTAGTTTTTGGCTTCTACTGTAATCACAGGAGCAGTAGTTGTTTGGTTTGGTCTGCTCAGAGCTTCACGTGGTGAGAGTTTGATTGCCTCCCCCTGCCTTTATAAGAAGTTTCTAGAGCTTAGGGCCAGAGAATTAAAATGTCCAGCCAAAATATTCAGTAGGGCCTAGTCAATTCCTGGGGAGATGTGCCCTGATGGGGGCTATGTTGCTGTTAAATAGTCTGGGACGATAATTTTTTCCCCTGTAGGGATGGATCTGTAAGCTAAGAGGAGAGGGGCTGCATGCCCCTGGAGCCCAAACAGACTGAATACTGGACTTCTTTGCAAAAGGCTTCACCTATGGACTGTCTATATACCAGGATCCAGTGAGTAAAGCATCTACTTGCTCATACTGCTTCATGGTCCCCAGCTGTGAACCATTGACGGTTCCAATCTACCTTTAGTTGTGCTCATATTTCTTCATGGTCCAAGCCGTGAACCATAGACTATTCCATTCTGCATTTATTTGTTCATACTGCTACATGATCCCCAGCTGTGAACCATGGACTGTTCCATCCTGCTGTTACTTGTGCTTATACTGCTTCCTGGTCCTCAGCTGTGAACCATGGACTGTTCCATCCTGCCTTTACTTGTGCTCATACTACTCCATGGTCACCAGCCATTAACCGTGGACTGTTCCATTCTGCATTTACTTGCTCATATTGCTGTGAACCATGGACTGTTCCATTATTCTGTTACCTGTGCTTATACTGCTTCATGGTCTCCAGCTGTGAACCGTGGACTGTTCCATTCTGCCATTACTTGTGCTAATACTGCTCCATGGTCCCCAGCCCTGAACCATGGACTGCTCCATGTTGCCTTTACTTGTGCTCATACTGCTTCATGTTCCCCGGCCATGAACCATGGGCTGTTCCATCCTGCCTTTTCTTGTACTCATATTACTCCACAGCCCCCAGCCATTAACTGTGGACTGTTCCATTTTACCTTTACTGGTGCTCATACTGATTCATGATCCCCAGCCGTGAACCGTGGACTCTTTTAAATGCCATTTGAGGACAGTGTAGTTTGGTCTCCCTGCATGAGATGCCAGAGCAGCCAAGGGTGGACCTGCTTGAGAGGGTCATAGATTTTCTCTTCTCCTGTCCTCTCCAGTCATAGGGGGAATGCGAGATGCTTTTGCCTCAGTGAATCAATGGTGTATAAGAATGATACAATGTTTCATCCCTGAAGAAGATAATATTGTTTGAAATATCGAAACGCATTGGATGATCCGCTTATTCCATTTCCACTAGTGTCTGGAGGTCTTGGAACGCATAAGCGGACAGTATCACTCTTTCACCATTTAATTGTTTTTAGATACTATGTAGAATATGTAGTGTTTGCTCTATTATTCTGTTTTTTTTTTCTTTTGTGTTATGTACATTTCTTGATTATGTGAATACATTTATAGGTTTTACAATTTTTTTTCTTCTTTATATTGTTGCCCTTATAATCCCACTCAATAGAGTTTTTTTCAAATTTGTATCCCTAGACTGATTAATGAGCCGTAGTGAATGGACTGTTGTTTCTGTGTGCCTGGCTGCCCCAGCACTGTTCGGGAGACAACCTGTGTTACAATCGAGGTTGTTACATAGTTGCATAGTAGGTGAGGTTAAAAAAAAGACACAAGTCCATCAAGTCCAACCTATGTTGTGCTACAAAGGACTATTCTGACAGCCAGCGCTGGAGATTTGTCCATCTGCGCCATATAACATTGATGGAGAAATCTGACTTAAAAAAAAATGAAGATTGTATGGCCAGCTTTACCTTCCTTTGGACTCCAAGCTGAACACGGTTACATACCGCACGTTGACGCATCAGCTTGCCGTCCACAGGGAGTGAACATCCAAGGGTGACAACGCTGCTCCTGCTCAGCTAGCCACTCAGGAAATGTTGTCACCCTGGGTCAGGAAGTCAAGAAACTGTCAGGGGGTAAAGAACCTCTACTGACCCCTGATGATGACCATGATCATTTGATAGTGAACACCTGATGAGGCAATGTTGGAAATATTTCATATTTTAATTAGTAATAATACGGATCATGGTTGTGATTTTTTTCTTGTGCTATAGATGAAATATTGGTAGAAGAATGTACCCCGACGAGGAACACCCTATGTGAGTGCAAACAGGGAACATACTTGTGTCAGGTCAACATGAACTGCTCAAATACGGGGGCCTGTTCAACCTGTTCAAGGTAACCGCCAAATAATTTCTAGAACTAAAGGACAAATAAATATCTCTGTTCTCTTCTCTGCCTGGGCTGGAGCCAAACAAAACAGATGTTTCGGTATTGTTACCATTGATGTCAACAATGAATAGGTAAAAAATAAGACAAAACAAAAGAGGCTTTATTGAACCTCTTCCTGCCCACATCATGCATATGTGCAGCAGGGGATAGGGTGGGCCCTAATGCCCACATCCTCACTGCACGCTCACAGCACAAAGACCACCTCTACTAATGATCGGGAGCCAGCAAGACCGGCTCCTGATCATGTGAGGACCAATCACAATGGTCATGCCCTAGGCATCCCGAGCGTAATATTTCAGCAATAGGGACACCGGGGTTGGACAGGAAACATGGTTCCATCACCTGATGTAAGGGGGCACTCTGATGGGGACACTTGATGTAAAGGGGGCATTGTGATGGGGACAGCTGATGTAAGAGGACACTCTGATGGGGACACCTGATGTAAGGGGATATTGTAATAGATGGGGACACCTGATGTAAGGGGATATTGTAATGGATCGGGACACCTGATGTAAGAGGATATTGTAATGGATGAGGACACCTGATGTAAAGGGGCCATTGAGATGCATGGGGACACCTGATGTAAAGGGGCCATTGAGATGCATGGGGACACCTGATGTAAGGGGGCATTGTGATGGGGACACCTGATGTAAGAGGACACTCTGATGGGGACACCTGATGTAAGGGGATATTGTAATGAATGGGGACACCTGATGTAAAGGGGCCATTGAGATGCATGGGGACATCTGATGTAAGGGGGCATTGTGATGGGGACACCTGATGTAAGAGGACACTCTGATGGGGACATCTGATGTAAGGGGATATTGTAATGGATGGGGACACCTGATGTAAAGGGGCCATTGTGATGCATGGGGACACCTGTAAGGGGGCATTGTGATGGGAACATCTGATGTAAGGGGGGCACACTGATGGGGGCACCTGATGTAAGACGACACTGTGATGGGGAAACCTGATGTAAGAGGGCACTGTGATGGATGGAGACACCTGATGTAAAGGGAGCACACTGATGGGAAATACCTGATGTAAGGGGGCACTCTGATAGGGACACTTGATGTAAATAGGGCATTGTGATGGGGACACCTGTTGTAAGAGGACACTCTGATGGGGACACTTGATGTAAGGGGAACATTGTGATGGGGACACCTGATGTAAGAGGACACTCTGATGAGGACACCTGATGTAAGGGGGCACAGTGATAGGGGCACTTGATGTATGGGGGTGCACTGATGGGGACACCTGATGTAAGGGGGACACAGTAATAGGGGCACTTGATGTATGAGGGCACACTGATGGGGACACCCGATGTAAGGGGGTACTGTTAAGGGGACATAAGGAGGCACACTAAAAATTAGCAAAATATATTATTGAAATGCTATGAAAATTGTATTTGGCTTATTTTGAAAGACATGTAAATAATACATATATACTAGGATCTAAGTCATAGAACAAACATGAGATTGGGACTTTTGCTGGAAGATAAATTTACTGACCAGACCTCCTTAAAATTAAACGTAGTACCCCGATTTATGTTTTATAGATATCACTGTGTATTTTATAGATTATTATTTTTAATATATACTTTATTTTATTAACTATTATTTTTTGTAAAAAAAAAAAAATGTATACTTATATTCTATTTTTATTATTACTCTACGTCTACAACATTAATTTAAAATGTATGACTGTGTCAAATTGTATTCTATTGTGTCTATTGTTGTTAATGACAATAATACCATTATCTTGTCACATCTCATGTAGTCACCATACAATTCTCTTATATAACACCTCACCCCATCTAGTGGCTAAAATGCGGTATCGTTTTCCCAAAATATCTCAATCAGAAAACTATACTGCACTGCATTTTGGCCACTACATGGAGCAGAAGGCATTTATTTCTTACAACAATGACTGGACATTTCGCGCTGTGTGCACAAATGCTTCTGACATTCGTGCAGTGAATGTTTTAGACCCCCCTATTGTATAGAACCAGACACAAAGCTCTGCGTTGGACCCCACTAACCTCGTTTTCCTCTGTACCATAGTTGCCCAGAGGGACAAGCAATCAAACACCCATGCAATGCCACCACCAATACAGCTTGTGGGTATCAAGTCGAAATGTGTAAGTCACAATCGTTTTTGCTTAAATGGGTTTTTCAAAGGGGGCCTGTTATTAAAAGTCAGCAAGATATTTAATAGTTTTTTATTTTTTCCTTTATTTATTTTATTTATTGGAAACCCGCATGGAAAGTTGCACTGCAGAAGAAAAAAAAGTTAAAACATACAGTATATAATCCCAAAAAAGTAATACATTGCAACCTATCAGTGCTTATGGTTGCTGCATTAGTTTTTTTTTTTTTTTTTTAGGCTTTGTTATTCTTCATTTTTCACCTGCTGATCCTGCTAATAATATTTCCTGTCCTAGGGTGAAAGCAGCATTGTCACCATAGGCTGCTCTTCTTGTTTGAACTACGAACACCTCCTCCTTGCCTAATCTCCAATGCATAGGGAGGAGGTGCTTTGTAGTCCACAGAACATTGCTGGGAAAGCTAATAATGTTTGATATATATATATATATATATATATATATATATATATATATATATATATTTATATATATATATATATATATATATATAAATTGGCAAAATTTAGCAACAAAATACCAAAATAATCTCTATCACTAAAAAACAGTGACATTGGGAGGAGAAGCTGAACCTCAACAGCTTTCCAAAACTGTCATTAACCACTTCAGCCCTGGAAAATTTTACCCCCTTCCTGACCAGAGCACTTTTTGTTTTCGATTCGGCACTGCGTCGCTTTAACTGATAATTGCGCGGTCGTGCAACGTTACACCCAAACGAAATGTACGTCATTTTTTTCCCACAAATAGAGCTTTCTTTTGGTGGTATTTGATCACCTCTGCGGCTTTTATTTTTTCCGCTATAAAAAAAAAAAGAACGCAGATTTTGGAAAAAAATTCAATATTTTGCACTTTTTGCTATAATAAATATCGCAATTTTTCTTTAAAAAAAGCAATTTTTTTTCTCAGTTCAGGCCGATATGTATTCTTCTACATATTTTTGGTAATAAGAATCGCAAAAAGCATATATTGATTGGTTTGCGCAAATGTTATAGCGTCTACAATATAGGGGATAGATTTATTATTATTGTTTTTTATATTTTATATATTATTATAATTTTTTTTCACTAGTAATGGAGGCGATCTGCGATTTTTATCGAGACTGTAATATTGCGGAGGACACATCGGACACTTTTGACACATTTTTTGGTCGATTGATGATTATACAGCGATCGGTGCTATAAAAATTCACTGATTACTGTATAAATATCAGTGGCAGGGAAGGGGTTAACACTAGGGGGGGGGGGGCGATCAAGGGGTTAAATGTGTTCCCTAGCGTGTGTTCTAACTGTGGGGGGAGGGGATGACAGATCGTGGTTCCTAGCTATTAGGAACTCACGATCTGTGACTCCTCACAGAACAGGGATGTGTGTGTTTACACACTCACGTCCCTGTTCTGCCTCGTGCCTGCGATCGCTCGCGGCCTGGCGGTCATCACGATCGTCAGCCACGAGCATCGGCACCCCCGCAGTGCAGCGCGCTTGCTATCCTGCTTAAAGGAGTATAATGACGGCGGCTGGGCGGCAAGAGGTTAAAGTGGAGCTTCACTCTTTCAATCAATATTGACTAGCATTAGTAAATAGATAGAAATCTATATCATATTTACTTGTTATAAATATTTATTTTTTTTACGTTTGTTCAGTTGCTTCCTGGTTTCTTGCCTAGGCAAATTATGTCATACATCCCAGGAGTCTTCTGGTACGGAGGAGGGTTTTTTCAGCTAAGCACACCCTCTTGCATGCCTAAGCTAAGGGCATATGGATTCAGGAAAGTAAATGCTACATGAATCACCTGCCCTTACTCAACATGGCCACAGCCAGAAATGCTCGGATTGTTTTTTCAGAGTGATTTCTCAACAAGATAAAGCGCGGACACATGGATGAAATCACCTGTTCAATTGCTTGGTAGCACAAATTGCTAATCAGCCAATCACATGGCAACAACTAAATGCATTTAGGCATCTAGATGTGGTAAAGATGACTTTGCTGAAGTTCAAACCGAGCATCAGAATGGGGAAGAAAGAGGATTTGAGTGTCTTTCATGGGTTTGCCAAAAGGGCTGCTATCATTACATAGTCAGGTTGAAAAAAGACACAAGTCCATCCATTTCAATCACAAAAAAAAAAATATATCATACAATCCCATATACCCAATTCTATACCCACAGTTGATCCAGAGGAAGGCAAAAAACCCCAGCAGAGCATGATCCAATTTGTTACGGCAGGGGAAAATATTCTTTCCTGATCCCCCGAGAGGCAATCAGATATTCCCTGGATCAACTTTACCTCTAAGGCCGCGTACACACGGGCGGACTGTTCGCCCAACTTTGTTCGTCAAACAATCCGACAAACAGTCCGCTCAAAATTTGCATGAACGGACTTGACCACACACGATGAACGAACAGTCCGCTGAAAGCGTGCGCGATGACGTGAACGGCACGTACGACGGGACGAGAAATTCGACGTCCAATACACTGCAATGCAACCTTCGCCGTGTAAATCCTTTCTGAGCATGCGCGAAACTTAGTTTGTCGAACTAGCCTACTCACGAGCGGACTGTCCGCTGAAACCAAGTTTGGACGGACTGTCTTACGGAAATTCCGAAAAACTTTGTTCGTCAGACTGACCGCCGAAACTGTCCGCTGAAGCCCACACACGAGCGGACTGTCCGCTGAAACACTGTTCAGCGGACAAAGTTGGGCGAACAGTCCCCGCGTGTGTACGCGGCCTAAATGTCAGTATCCAGTTATATTATGTACATTTAGGAAAAAATCCAGGCCTTTCTTCAAGCAATCTACTAAGCTGGCCATAACCACCTCTGGCGGGAGTCTATTCCATCTTTTCACAGCTCTTACTGTGAATAAATCTTTCTGTATTTGGAGATTTCATAGTTTCATAGTTAGTAAGGTTGAATAAAGACACCAGTCCATCTAGTTCAACCTGAGTGAGTGTCTACAATTGTCCCTATCCCTGTACATTGTACACTCACATTGGTCCCTACCCTCAAGGAGCCCACAATCCAAGGTCTCCATTCATATACTAGGGCAAATTTTGGACAGAAGCCAATTAACCTACCTGCATGTCTTTGGATTGTGGGAGGAAACCCATGCAGGCACGGGGAGAACATGCAAACTCCAGGCAGGTAGTGTCGTGGTTGGGATTTGAACCAGTGACCCTTCGTTACTGCTAGGTAAGAGTGCTAACCACTACACCATTGTGCCAACCAAATCTCTTTTCCTCTAGATGTAAAGAGTGCCCCCTTGTCCTCTTTGTTGACTGTAAAGTGAATAACTCAACACCAAGTTCACTATATGGACCCCTTATATATTTATACATGGTGATCATATCCCCCCCTTAATCTCCTCTTATCAAGAGTGAATAAATTCAGTATTTTTTATTATGTGAGTATTCAATAACCTGCGGATCTACTGGGATTTTCACACACAACCATCTCTCGGGGTTTACAGAGAATGGTCCGAAAAAGAGAAAATATCCAGTGAGCGGCAGCCGTGTGGAGGAAAATGCCTTGTTGATGTCAAAGGAGAATGGGCAGACTGGTTCCAGATGATAGAAAGGCAACAGTAACTCAAATAATTACTCATTACATTCAAGATATGTAAAACACCATCTCTGAATGCACAACACATGCAACCTTGATGCATATGGGCTACAGCAGCAGAAGACCACACCAGGTGCCACTCCTGTCAGCTAAGAACAGGAAACTGAGGCTACAATTGGCACAGGATCACCAAAATTGGACAAAAGTAGATTAGTGTGATGAGTGATGAGTCTGGATTTCAGCTGCGACATTCAGATGGTCGGGTCAGAATTTGGTGTAAACAACATGAAAGCATGGATCCATCCTGCCTTGTATCACCGGTTCATGCTGGGGGTGGTGGTGTTATGGTGTGGAGGAGATTTTCTTGGCGCACTTTGGGCCTCTTAGTACCAACTGAGCATCGATTACACACCACGTCCTACCTGAGTATTGTTGCTGACCATGTCCATCCCTTTATGACTGCAGTGTCTCCATCTTCTGATGGCTCCTTCCAGCAGGATAATGCCCCATGTCACAAAGCTCCAATCATCTCACCACTGGACAATGAGGTCACTGTCCTCCAATGGCCTCCACACTCACCACATCTCATCCAATAGCTTCCACACTCACCAGATCTCATCCAATAGCTTCCACACTCACCAGATCTCATCCAATGGCCTCCACACTCACCAGATCTCATCCAATAGCTTCCACACTCACCAGATCTCATCCAATAGAGCACCTTTGGGATTTGGTGGAAAGGGAGATTCCGAATCATGGATGTGCAGTCGACAAATCTACAGCAACTGCGTGATGTTATCATATGGAGCAAAATCTCTGAGGAACGTTTCCAACACCTTGTTGAATCTATGCCACCAAGAATGAAGGCAAAAGGCGTTCCAACCCGGGACTACCAAGGTGTACCCAATATAGTGGTCAGTGAGTGGATATCACTTAGATGTCTTTTTGAAATGTTTTTGGAATGGATAGGAAACTGCCCTGGAAAAAAACCTTTTCCAGCAAACTTCACATGTAGAAAGCAGCTGGAGGTTCAAAGACACAACAATTGTATTCTCTTTTTTTTTTTTTTTGCCTGTAAATGTTTATTGCAATTTTATGTTTCCTGTAGAACTAACAATATTATTTTTTATTTTTTTTTATCTAGCTATGCAAAACTCGCACCAAATAGGTAAGGATGGCAAGCTTATTTCTATTACCCCACCATTATTCATGATATGTGCCAATAATTTTCATGGCTGGTTAAAAAAATGCTCCACCAACACAGGAACTATTATCCCCCATCCAAGTTCAAATGTAGGCGAGTGTTGGACCAATGTTGGGGTTGCAGTTTGTGAGAAGCCATGTGGAGGACACAGCAAACATGTGGAAGAAGGTGCTCTGGTCAGATGAGAACGTAATTTAACTTTTTGGCCTAAAAACAAAATGTTGAGTGTGGCGGAAAACTAACACTGCACATCACCCTGAACACACCATCCCCACCGTGAAACATGGTGGTGAACCTAAACATACAGCCAGAGCAATGAAATGGTTTAGATCAAAGCATATTCATGTGTTATGCCCTGTACACACAGTCAGACATTCCGACGACAAAATCCGTTGGATTTTTTTCAACGGATTTTGGCCGAAACTTCTGTTGCTTACGCACGGTCGCACAAAGTTGTCGGAAAACCGAGGTGACGTCAAACACGTACTTCGGGGCCAAAAACGGGCCAGTAGCCAATAGCTTTCGTCTCTTAGTTTATTCTGAGCATGCGTGGCACTTTGTCCGTCAGAATTGCCTACACGCGATCGGAATTTATGCGATCGGATTTTGTTGTCGTAAAATTTTAGATCCTGCTCTCAAACTTTGTGCGTCGGAAAATCTGATGGAAAAAGTCAGATGGAGCCCACACATGATCGGATTTTCCGACAACACGATCTGATCGCACATTTTCCGACGGAAAATCCGACCGTGTGTACAGGGCATTAGAATGGCCCAGTCACAGTCCAGACCTAAATCCAATTGAGAATCTGTGGCAAGACTTGAAAATTGCTGTTCACAGACGCTCTCCATCCAATCTGACAGATCTTGAGCTATTTTACAAAGAAGAATGGGCAGAAATGTCCCTCTCTAGATGTGCAAAGCTGGTAGAGACATCCCCAAAAAGACTTGCAGCTGTAATTGCAGTGAAAGGCGGTTCTACAAAGTATTGACCCCGGGGGGCGCCATACAAATGTACCCCCCACACTTTTCACATATTTATAAAACAAAATTGAAAACCATTTATCATTTTGCTTCCACTTCACTATGTGCCACTTTGTGTTGGTCTCTCACATAAAATCCCAATAAAATACATTTATGTTTTTGGTTGTAACATGAGAAAATGTGGAAAGTTTCAAGGGGTATGAATACTTTTTCAAGACACTGTATTACATCTTCTGCTGATAAATCCCAGGCTGTGTCTGTATAACCAGCATAGAACACATTCCCAAACATATCAATAATTATATATATCTAGCTTACTGAAACATGCAATTTTTTTTTTTTTAAAGAACTGATCATTGGTCTGGCTGCCGCGTTAGTCGTTATTTTTCTCATTGGTTTCTCCATTTATGGATATCGTCGTTGCAGGAAGAAAAGAGAAGGTAAAGGTAAGATATCGTTACCTATCTCTACATATAGATCAATACATTTGTATCATTTTTTTGTTAGCGTCAGCCTGTGGGGTGTCCATGCAAGACAAAGCAATAGGTTCACTCACGCTGCTCATATACAAGGCAGCCCATACACACTTCATGCAAGCTAAAAAATAAAATAAAAAATTGAACAGATTCCTCCATCCACGCTATACGGATGGACGAATCTCCCATTGAGGCTATTGTATTCTGACAGTAGTCACCATCGGCAGCTGTTAGAATACCCGAACAGGGGGGGCGCATGCGCGGCGGCTCCATGGACGGTCGCATGTCCTGAGAGCTCCGCTCCGCTCCGACCCGCCGACTCCGCCACAGCTATCATAAGCCGGAGATTGACACCGCCGATCACCCCCGCGGCATCCCGAGGCTCTGTTCGATCTACCCGCATGAACGGGAATACAGCCAGACGCTGCCTGACGAACCAACTGGCCTCCGTCCCACAGCCTGCGGCCTACCCTAAGATGGCGACCGCCCGAGCAGCGCGAGGCCTGCAGCAGGATCCGGACGAATCCATCGCCGATCCGCCCTCCGCAACTCCACAACGAGAGGTGTACCATCGACAGACTGTGAGTACCCTGCATCTGCCCACATTGTCTCCCTCCTCAACGGAATCTTTATTGGGCAGGACTCTCAATGGCTCCCCACTCACTCCAATGGAGGATATCTCTGCTTCCCCAGATCCTTCCGGGGCCCATCTTAAGCCAGGGGTCCCCTCAGACTTTACATCTCTAATGGAAACATTCTCTTCCATGCTCTCCAGAGGCCTAGCCCAAAACGCTTCACAAATAACATCTATAATACAGGCTGACCTGCAGCACTTGGGCGCCAGAATAGAAGCGATAGAGCAAAAAACTGACCAAACGATCGCCATGGCCCAACAAAATACCGACAGGATACAGGACCTGCATGACCAACTTGAGACAGCGTACTCTAAAATTGATGACCTGGAAAACAGGAATCGCAGATATAATTTCAGGCTCAGAGGAATTCCTGAATCATTTAAAGACACAGACTCAGTGATTAAGTCTTTTAAGAGCCTCCTCCCTGATATCCAGGAGCACAGACTGGAACTTGATCGTGCACACAGGGCACTGCAACCCCCCCGACAAGATGGTCTGCCTAGAGACATTGTTGTCAAACCACATTTTTTCAAAGTCAAAGAAGATGTAATGCGCAAGGCCAGGGAATCCGACACACTTTCTTTTCAAGGACATCCAGTACAAGTGTTCGCTGACCTCTCACCCTACACCATTCAGAGGAGGAGATCCTTGAAGCCTCTCCTGCAGGTCCTGTCCCAGAAATCCATTCCATACAGATGGGCCTTTCCATTTCGACTCTCTTTCTCATACCAGAATAAGTCTTACAGTTTCGCTTCCTTTGTTGACGGCGAACGCGTCTTGCTGCGCCTGGGCCTCATCTCTACCTCCCCGGTCCTCCCGCTGGATCCGAAACTCTCTCTTTCCACGAAGAGACCTCCACCAACGAGCCCTCCCAAACCTCTCTGGCAGAAGCAACAGGCAAAACGCTCGAAGGACGGACACCCTCCCTGAGAACATTACATCCTCAGGTCCTTTTCAATTTTTTCCGGCCTACCAGCCCTTTTTTTTTCGATTTTTCCTATTTGCTGGGTAGTGCCGCATACTGGGTGTCATCACATACCCGGTCTGAGACCTCATGTCTGATTTACTCTTTACCTTACAGGCAATGCAGCTTTTTGTTTGTTATTTAAGTTCCCGGCTGCTGTGGGGCTTGTTCCTTGGGATCCCTCTCCGCCCCCCCCTTTTTTTCTGGGGGCGCGGAGAGGGATTCCGGAGCCCTTTTAGGGCTGAGAGCGCTATGACAGCCCCAAAGACAATCCTTTCCAGTGCTATTAATTAATGAATAGTGGCTCTCCTCGGAGTATAATTCTGTTGGGATACTTGATACCTGGGGTTTGTCCTTTTTTCTTTGCTACTTGTATTTTGCTTTTCTTTATAGTTTTGAATAGTTAGGTTTATTTACCTCTCCAAACCTGTCAATCTCGCGTATAGCTCAGGGGTTTTTCACTTGATTGGCGGACGGGTCGGAGCGGCTGCTCCGCGTCTCCCATCTCTCTTAGAGTGGCCTTTTTCCCCTCTTTGAGACCTACTTTGAGAGGACCCCTATTTTTGGGGTTTCTCTTCCTCTATTTTGGTTTTTTCTCCCCTTTTTCTTTTCTTTACCCACCCCGATTTTTTTATTATTATCTGATGATGATCTGTGTAAGTGACATGGGATGGGGCGCAACCTCCCCACCCAGTCGGAAGACTTCGGTCTTGCTTAGGTTGCTTCTTTACAATGTGCTTTGTTTCTGTACTATGTTATGTTATAAATTGCATTTGGTGGCTATAATGTTTTCTATTCTCTTCTCAGGTGCCTCGATTTCTTTTCTTCTTGCTTTCTCTGTCCCCGCCTTTCACCCCCCCTACAGGTCTTCCAGACTCCAGGATCCTCCCCCGTCAGTTTGTTTCCGGAATCAAATGGTTGGGTCGCCCATCCTCAGCCTCTCCCCTCGGGGATTCAGGGTAAGATCCGTCCACACAAAGCAGTTCTTTCCAACTCTGGTCCGTGGCCTCTGATCCCAAACCAAACAACAATCTGAAGATTGTTACACACAATGTACAGGGCCTAAACTCGCCGGTCAAACGCCGGAAAGCTTTTAACCTTTACCATTCCCAACGCTTAGATGTCTTGCTATTACAGGAAACTCACTTCCCTACATCTTACAACCCTTCTTTTCTATCCGGGCATTTTCCCCAATTTTTCCTTTCTAAGGCCAGTAATAAAACAAAGGGTGTTGCTATCTGTTTTGGCAAAAACGTAGGTTTTTCTCACACTTCCACATTCAGTGATAAAGAGGGAAGGTACATCTTGGTAAAGGGCACTATTGAGGGCTCTGTGTATTCCTTTATTTCATATTATGCTCCAAATAAGAACCAGGCGGGTTTCTTTTCCTCCATGTTGTCCATTCTTGGCCCTATGCTGGAAGGGAGGGTAGTTATGGGAGGGGATACTAACCTTCCCTTTGACCATTCTCTTGATAAATCATCTCGGGGAGTCCCCAACTCGCGGAGACCCCCGAGACAGAGCACTAAAATTGCCTCCTCATTGTATTCTCTGGGATTGGTGGACATCTGGAGGGAACTAAACCCTAGAACAAAAGACTACACCCACTATTCAGCCCCACACCAACTTTACACGAGAATCGACCACCTCTTCCTTCAATCACGTGACATTCCAACCGCTTCTAAAGCACTCTCCCATTTCGGACCACTCTATGGTCATAGTTCATTTGTTAAGAACTTTTGACTCGGGACGTCGGTTTACTTGGCGGCTAAACGAGGCCCTTTTAAGTGACATGGCTAATTGTGTTTCCATTCAAAGAGATATCCAAGAGTATTTTGCACTGAATAACACGGGTTCGATTTCCCCAGAATCATTATGGGCGGCCCACAAGGCAGTGATCAGGGGTAAGATCATCCAACTTTCTACACAGCTTAAGAAGGGGCGGCAGAACGACATAGACAGACTCACCAGGGAATTTCATTCCTACAGTAAGGCGCATAAACGCAACCCTACCAGGGCGTCGCTACTTGCCTGCGAAACGGCTAGAACTGCATTAAACTTAGCCCTTACCACTGTGGCGGAGAAACAACTGAGATGGTCGGGTTCCCGCTTCTACTCCCAAACAGACAGAATAGGACCCAAACTGGCATTAAAGTTAACCCCGAGACCGCGTCTCCACGCTTTCCCCAAAATTCGTGTCCTCTCGGGTGATCTATCCAACAACCCTCGCAGTATCATGGAAGCGTTTCACAAATTTTATAGTTCCCTATATAAGGAGAATAATCCTGACACCTCTTCCCAGTTAGATGAATTTTTGGACTCTGTCCCTCTTCCGAGGCTCTCTTTGGAACATTCGGATCTCCTAGAAGATCCAGTTTCTGAAGCGGAAGTCCTGGGAGTCATTTCACACCTAAAACAGAACTCGGCCCCTGGCCCAGATGGCTTTTCAGTAGGATACTACAAAAAATTCGTGACTACTCTAGCACCTTTCATGGCCAAATTCTACAATTCGCTCGGGTCTGGGTCTCCCCTGGACAAGGCCCTGAACCTGGCTTTCATTTCCGTTATTCCAAAACCGGGCAAGGACTCCACACTAGTATCAAATTTTCGTCCTATTTCTCTAATCAATAACGACATCAAGATCTTTACGAAAATTCTTTCTAACAGGCTGTCTTCCTTTATTGCCCAATATATCCACAAAGACCAGGTGGGCTTTGTCCCGGGGAGACAGGGACCGGACCAAGTTAGGAGAACAGTGGATATTATATCGCTACTTAACTCGCGCTGGGATGGGGGTCCCAGCCAAGAGGGATTCCTTCTTTCAGTAGACCTACAAAAAGCCTTTGATACCATATCTTGGTCCTACTTATTCAGTGTACTGCAGAGATGGGGATTTGGTCCACATTTTCTACAATCACTGCGAGCTCTATATTCGTCCCCGTCTGCCCAAGTCAAGCTTCAGGGATGCTTTTCGGACCCCCTCGTAATAGAGAGAGGTACTAGACAAGGTTGCCCCCTATCTCCTCTCCTATTTGTTATAGCGATCGAAACCTTAGCCATTACCATTAGGAATCACCCTGATATTTCTGGAGTCAGATGTGGAGGCCAAGAACACAAATGTGCGCTATTCGCAGACGATTTATTATTATATATTACCTCCCCTCTGATCTCCACTCCTAACGTATTCTCTGTACTGGACGCTTTCGGTAAGGTCTCGGGTCTATGCGTTAATCCAGCAAAGTCTCTAGCACTTAACGTTACGGTCCCCGCAGAACGTCTCGAAAGCTTACAGAACCACTTTCCATTCACTTGGTGCCAGTCTTCCCTCCCATATCTCGGGGTGAACATATCCCCCTCAATAGACTCCCTATACGCCCACAATTACCCGGCAGCTTTCAGGAGGATCACATCAGACCTATTGAGCTGGGAAAAGCTACACATGTCCTGGTTGGGTCGTATTAATGCAATCAAGATGACCCTTCTTCCACGCCTCCTTTACCTGTTCAGATCTCTCCCTATTCCATTAAGAAAAGCCCAATTACAACCGCTGCAAACCAGAATTCTCCAATTCGTATGGTATCCTAAAGGCAGACGCTGCTCGAAACACATTTTATACAGATCGAGATCCCAAGGAGGTCTGGCCTTACCGAACCTCTGGTGGTACTATCAATCGGCGCAACTCGCACAATTAGCAACAGTTTACTCTAAAGGCCCGAAACCTGATTGGGTTGGAATTGAACGACAGGCTATCCCCCGCCATACTATCGATTACATCATTTGGTCCTCGCCCAAACTCCGACCCCCTATTCTATCCCCCACACTTTCACACTCTATTGCCCTATGTGACCAACTACATAAACAGCCGGCTCTTGTCTCTGCCCTCCGCCCTCTCACACACATTTTCCACAACCCCACCTTCCCCCCGGGAATGAATATTCTAGCTTTCAGTTGGTGGCTCAACAAAGGCCTTTTGAGAATTGGCGACTTCTTTACCCAGGCGGGCCCCGTTACAGCAGCATATTGTACCAGTAAACTCCAAATGCCACCGTCTGAACGCTTTAGACTCTCACAACTGTTACACTTTCTCCACTCACTTTGGCCCAAGAAGACTATTCCCCCCCGAGCTACCCCTTATGAAGCTTGGTGTTTTGAGGCTACGGACCAGAGGGGAGGGATTTCAATCATTTATGCCTCATTGGCTACTGCGCCCTCCAAGCACTCCTATGCTTTGGCCTGGGAGGCGGATTTGGATATTTCCTGGGATCAGAGTGTGTGGTTTGCGAACTTTCAACGTTCCTTTAAACGGATCTGCAATGTTTCCCTGATAGAGGCGAACCTTAAGGTCTTGACCAGATGGTATAGAGTCCCTGTCACCCTCGCCAGGTACTATCCCAATGCCTCACCGCTGTGCTTTAGGAAATGTGATCATCGGGGCTCCATGCTGCATATATGGTGGTCGTGCCCGAAAATCCGGGGTCTGTGGAACAGGGTGTTCCAGCTGATCCGTAAGGTAACATCAGTCCAGGTCCCGCAGACCCCGGAGATAGCGATTCTCAACCTAAAAATCGACAAGATAAACAAATACACCCAAGCTTTGATTTTCTTTATCCTATTGGGGACCAAGATTACTATCGCAGCCCACTGGAAGAAACCCAGTGTTCCCTTGGCAGCGGTGAGGCACAAAATATCCTGGATTATGGCTCAGGAAAAGATGGTCAGCATCACCTTAGACAAAACCCGAACCTTCGAATGCATCTGGGAACCCTGGGCGAAATATTGCCATATCTCCCTGGCCCCGGGGATTCCCCCGGCCTAATCTCCCATTCCGGAGGCCCTGGATATTTCCTCTTGCTGCTTCCCCTGTAGTCCCCTACCCTGTCCCTTATCTTCCTTTCCTTTTCTTTTTCCTTTCTACCTTTCTCCTATCTTCGCTTCTTTCACTCTCTGATTTTTGAGATCCTCTTCCTCTGAGAACCGAGGTACCTGGGTAGGGCAGAGCTTGCCCATTTCAGTTTGTTTTGTATCTTTTTAGCCTTTCTGGTAAATACGTCACGTCCCCCCATTTACCTGAAGGTGGACGAATATTTTATGGTTCATAAGTGCTGGAGGACCCTTTTTAAGTTTGCAACCAGTCTTCCTCCAGTATTCTTTCTCGGGTTTATGAGATACATTTAGGATGGCATTGGTTTCCTGGCCTCCTATTTTTTAGGCGGCGGGTGGCGCGTGGGGAGTGGGGGGAGTCGGGGTCTTCTCCTCCGCAGCAAGATCCCTCCAGGGGCGGAGGAGGGGCCTCGTTCTCGCCTCCTCGCTCGTTCTCCAACTGTTTGTGCATGGCCGGCTCTCTTTTTTCCTTATAAGGTGACCCACTCGAGTAGGCTTGCTAGGGCCAGGTCCATATTATCTCTGGCTATCATTTTCATAGACTTCGTGGTTAACTCCGCCAGTCACATGCATCCAGACTTGCTACATTCCCTCATGTACTCTCTATGTTGCTTATTATATGTTGTAAAGCTGTCATTCTGAAATTCGAATTTTGCTTACACCTAATGGCTGATGTTATTGTTATTGTTTATTACCTGTTACTATAAATAAAAAACTATTGAAATTAAGAATACCCGAACAGTGGTTGGATGCAGGTGCTGTTTGGCCTACAATTTTTCACCCGGCACCTTTACATTTTTACTCGGACAGGAAGTGGCCGACTGGGCCACCTACTAAGCTAATTTTGGTCAATAAGGCTGGGTTCGCACTGCTGCGGCTACGAGAACCGGATGTGATTCGCACTGCACTGTAGTGCAAATCACATCCGATCTCTGTGCGATGCGAGTTCAGCCATACAGATAGTATGGCTGAATTCGCATCGCACCCGCTCCAAACTCGCACAGGACCCTTTTTTTGGTCCGCAGCAGAATCGGATCGCATGGGTGTTCACACCATGCGATCCGATTCCTGTCCGAGTTTGCAGATCGCACTGCAATATGCGAACTGATCTGGGGGTGTCATTAACGTTTCACTGACACTCCCAGCAGTTCGCATAGGGCAGGGCTCGACAAAACCTGGGCGCCAGGTCGCATTGGCGACTAGAATTAGCGACTGGCGCCTGGGGCAGCACAGCTGGGGGTATCCTGTCTCCGTGGACCCCCCCAGCGTGATTGCGTCGGGCCGCGCCGCCGGCGGCCGGTAATTGAGCCCCCGGCTTTGAGGCCTTCTGTGATGCTAGCTATTCCCTTCTGTGATCCTATTCCTTCTGGAATCTGGCGCCCTCTTGTGGTGGCCGTTGGAATTACAACCATTAATGCTAATAGATCTCCTTCCATTTACTTAGAACACCTAAACATTACATACATATATACATACATATACATATACATATATATGTATGTATATATATATATATATATATATATATATATATATATATATACACACTTTTTTTTTCTTTTTTATTCTAACACCCTAGAGAGTAAAATGGTGGTCGTTGCAATAATGTCTGTCACACCATATTTGCACAGCGTACTTACAAGCGCACTTTTTTGGGGGAAAAAATAATTTATTTAATAAAAAAAAATAAGACAACAGTAAAGTTAGCCCAATTTTTTTTTATATTGTGAAAGATAATGTTACGCCGAGTAAATTGATACCCAACATGTCATGCTTCAAAATTGCGCCCGCTCATGGAATGGCGACAAACTTTTACCCTTTAAAATCTCCATAGGCGACGTTTAAAAAATTCTACAGGTTGCACGTTTTGAGTTACAGAGAAGGTCTAGGGCTAGAATTCTTGCTCTTACTCTACCGATCGCAGCGATACCTCACATGTGTGGTTTGAACAACGTTTTCATATATGCATTCGCTTCTGCACGCAAGCTTTGCAGGACAGGGCGCATTTAAAAAATTTTTTTTTTTTTATTATTTAAACTTTTATTTTTATTTTTTTTCACTGTTCTTTTAAAAAAAAAATGTGTGTCACTTTTATTCCTATTACAAGGAATGTAAAAATCCTTTGTAATAGAAAAAAGCATGACAGGTCCTCTTATATATGAGATCTGGGGTCAGAGAGACCTCACATCTCATATTTACACTAAAATGCAATTTAAAAAAAAATCGTCATTTGAAAAAAATAAAACAAATAAAATGTCCCTCTAATAGCTATGGGCAATGACTTGGAGACAGGTGAGGGGCTGGGGGCGCTATCTTCCCCTCACTCGTCTCCATGTCAGGCCAGGGACAGGTCCAGATCGCCGTCACGGACTTGGCTCCTAACTTTTTTAGCTGGCTCCTAGATTCCAAGCAAATTTGTCAACCCCTGGCATAGGGCAGTGTGAACTGCCGCCGGGAGGCATGCGATGCGGGAACCCGCCGCGGATTTGCGGCGTTCCCGCATCGCTGCAGTGTGAACCCAGCCTAAATCAGTAACTGCCGAAAATTTGAAGTGTATGACCAGCATATTATCAGGCATCTATTGCAATTGGTTGCCAGAGGTTACTGTGTATCATTACCGCTCACTGACTGGTTGCTAGAGGTTACAGCACACATTACAGCTCACTGGTTAGTTGATAGAGGTTACATCACATGATTTCTGCTTGTTGATCGGTTGCTAGAAATTACTGTGGATATGACCTTGGGAGGGCATGATATACATATCAATGCCACCGGCCGCCACTATTTACATATGAATGCCACCACTATTTACATATGAATGCTGGTAATTTGCATGTAAACACAGGGTCTGCAGGCGAGTCATCTGTACACAACAATAGGGCAGAGCTGGGCAGCATTAGTAGCAGCACTTCACACTGAGATATTGGGACACAGCACAGAACTAAAACCTCAAGGGAAGAGGGAATTTAAACCAGGATAGTTGGCAAGTATGAGGCAGCTGCTTTGGGCCCCACAACAATGACAGGGCCCAGGGCAGCTGCCCCTTTTTGCCCTACCTTAAAAACGGCCCTGCCTGCAATGATGATGACTAGGGACATTCCCCCTTGATCACCCCATTGACTTTTCCTGCTACTCTCCCACCTCTCCCTACTGGGTTTACACAGCTATACTATTCAACTGATTGTAACAAGCCAAAATTCTTTATTGTTCCTCGTCGAGACGCAAAGTATGTCACCAAAATTGTTCTGTATATAGTGCCTGTTGCACTTTTTTCATCCATTTGTTACTATATTTTTTATGCTCAATAAACTTTACTTTTGATTAAAAAAAATAAAGAAAACTTGTGGTCAATCCTCAAGAGGCGGTTGAAAAGAAAAAAAAAACAACCCACAAATTCTGACAAACTCCAAGCATTGATTATTCAAGTCAGGATGTGGCCCAGAAGTTGACTGACAGCAAGCCATTGCGAATCGCAGAGGTCTTGAAAAAGAACGGTTAACACTGCAAATATTGACTCTTTTCATAAACTTCATGTAATTGTCAATAAAAGCCTTTGACACTTATGAAATACTTGTAATTATACTTCAGTATATCATTGGAACATCTGACAAAAAGATCTAAAACACTGAAGCAGCAGACTTTGTGGAAAATGAATGTTTGTCTCAAAACTTTTGGCCTCGGTTGTACACAAGGGAGGAATTTACAGATAGATAACATATACTGTATATAATATGTTGAGTGCACATATAATCTTATAGGAGGATTGTTGATGGAATTAATACTCTGGTGACAGGGTCTCTTTAAGTTGCAACTTTTTTTTTTTAACCTATAGATCACCCGGTTGAAGAACAAACTGCAGGCATCAATCATTTCCCAGATAATGTCTCCAATATACAGGTAATAAGCCTTTTTATAGTGGCAAATGTAGAACACAACCAATAAGCACATAAGTATTCAGCAACAATGTTTAGAATTTTAGGGCAAATCCAACCAAATTATTAAAGCGGTAGTAAACCCGCAAATTTTTATTTATTTTTTTTAAACCTGCAAAGCAAAAGGCATAATGAGCTAGTATGCACCTTAGAACGAGGCCCCAACATCTGGCCCGATCCACGCCGAGGGAGCTGAGATGCTCCCTCTGCGTT
Organism: Lithobates pipiens; assembly: GCF_037356315.1. Lineage (NCBI taxonomy): Eukaryota > Metazoa > Chordata > Amphibia > Anura > Ranidae > Lithobates > Lithobates pipiens. The sequence continues at coordinate 1,761,725 of NW_027507786.1, forward strand.
TCTTCCGGGTATCGCGGCTCTGGCGCTGTGAGTGGCCGGAGCCGCGATATCGTCACTCCCGCGCATGCGCGCGGGAGATTTCATTCCGGCCGGCCACTGCCAGATTTTCAGGCCGAGAATCCCCTTGTGCGCATGCGCCGCTGCAGTCAGCGGCGCATACCGAGGGGAATATCTCCTAAACCGTACAGGTTTAGGAGATATTTTTTTTACCTACAGGTAAGCCTTATTATAGGCTTTCCTGTAGGTAAAAGTTAAAAATTCGAGTATACAACCACTTTAAAGGCCAACTTTACCCACAAGATTTTGGTTTTGTTTAGGCATTTGTTCATTGCGTCAACCTTAGGCTTTGTTGACCACTTCGAAGCTGAAGTCTAATCTGCTAATCAATTGCATTGTGCAAGACTGGAAGCAAGGCTGGGGTTCACCTATTTATTAGCTTTGTTGAGTGTTATAAAAAAAAAAAAAAAAAAAAAATGTATTTTCTACAAAAGAAAAAAAAATATTTATGAATGGATTTCTTTATGAATGAGCTGGTTGTGGAATGGCACCACCAACCAGAGACCAAGACAAATAGTAACTGCAATCTGCGATTTTTCTAAACAAGCGTAGAGTTGGAAGCAATAATGTAAAAGAGGTTCAGGATGGTAAAATATATGTACACACTGCAGAATACAGGCATACCCCGCTGTACGTACCCTCACTTTACGTACACTCGCGAGTATGGATACATTGACGTCTATGGGAAATCCTGGTCTTCTTGATATGACACTGTTCCTGGTTTTCAACATTTCCGTCTATTGGAAATCTTGGTCAGCTTGATATGGCACTGCTCCCGAACTATAAGGCCCCATTCACTCCTAAACGTAGCGTTTTCAGGCAGAAAATCGCACAATTTTACAGCAATTTTGCAGCGTTTTTTACTGCGATTTGTGGCGTTTTTTATGGGTTTTTCCACGATTTTGTGCAGAGCAAAAGGTCACCAATGTAAAAAGAAGAAAAATGCCCAATTCGAGCGTTAAAAAAGGGTCCAGAACTTGTTTGAGCTTCAGACGTTCGGCTTCAGGCGACTTGGAGTGGAGATGTGAACCATCTCCATTGAGAATAATGTATTTTTTCCCCTCCAGCGTTTTGTAGCTTCAGGCTTCAAGCTACAAAACGCTCAGTTGTGAATGGGGCCTAAGGGACAGGGGCACCAAACTTTAGGAGCACCGAGAGGGAAAGCAGGACTACAACATATCCAATTTTGGGGTTGGCCAAGCTTGCCTATGTAATCTTATCTTACCGTAATCCTGGGTCCCCTTAACATGCTCCCCAAGTTTGGTGTCCCTGTCACTTATGGTTCGGGAGCAGTGTCATGCCAATTTGACCAAGATTTTCCATAGACGCCAATATTAAATGTTAAAAACTGGGAACAGTGCCATGTCAAGCTGACCAAGATTTCCCATAGATCTAGTGTATTTACATGCATTGAGAAGTGAAAAAAAGGTATTGCTTCTCTTTAGGTACATTTTCGTTTTACATACATGCTCTGGTCCCATTGTGTACTTTAAAAGTGGGGTATGCCTGTAATGAAAGCTGCACTTGAAGTAGAACTATGGGCAAAACTTTTTGTTTTTGTTTTGGATAGAGTAAGGGAGAGTTATAACAACTGTCAGAGATGGGGAGATTTCCCTTCACTTCCTGTCCCATAGCCAAACAGGAAATGGGATGAAATCCCTGCAAATTAAGGGAATTCTTTGGGGACCCCCAGGTCACCAAAACCCAGATAGCAAGAAATTGAGCTGCAAGTTTGGACTTGCTACGCTATTGCTAGACTTGCCAGACTTCATAAGTTTGTTGCATTGCATGATTCCAGATCAACTTTCTTTGCAACGTGTACAACTTGCCAGTGAAAAAATGTGCAGCAAGTTAACAAGACTTAAGCCTCGACTTTCCGACAGGGAAATGTGTGATGACAGGCTGTTGGCGGTAAATCCGACCGTGTGTACGCTCCATCGGACAATTGTTGTTGGATTTTCTGCAGACAAATGTTGGATGGCAGGTTTTAACATTTTTGGCGGACAAATGTCTGTTGTTGGATTTTCCGAGCGTGTGTACACAAGTCCGTCCAAAGTACAAACGCGCATGCTCGGAAGCAAGGACGAGCCGGAAGCGGTCAGTCTGTAAACTAGTGTTTGTAATGGAGAATTAACATTAGTGACTTGGCAAATTATGAAGTCTTCAATTGCGGTGCACATTCTCTTCTTCTTTAACCACTTCAGCCCTGGAAGGATTTACCCCCTTCCTGACCAGAGCACTTTTTTTGCGATTTGCCACTGCATCGTTTTAACTGACAATTGCACGATCCTGTGACGTGGTTCCCAAACAAATTTGACGTCCTTTTTTCCCCACAAATAGAGTTTTCTTTTGGTGGTATTTGATCACCTCTGCGGTTTTTAGTTTTTGCGCTATAAACAAAAAAAGAGCGACAATTTTTAAAAAAACGCATTATTTTTTACTTTTTGCTATAATAAATATCCCCCAAAAATATATGAAAAAATTTTTTTTTTACTCAGTTTAGGCCGATACATATTCTTCTACATATTTTTGGTAAAAAAAAAATCGCAAGAAGCGTTTATTGATTGGTTTGCGCAAAAGTTATATCGTTTACAAAATAGGGATAGTTTTATGGCATTTTTATTAATAATTTTTTATTATTTTTTTTTTACTAGTAATGGCGGCGATCAGCGATTTTTATTATTCTATTTACGTATTCTTCGAACTATTTTTGGTAAAAAAATAAATCGCAAGAAGCGTTTATTGTTTGGTTTGCGCAAAAGTTATAGCAATAGTTTACAAAATAGAGGATAGTTTTATGTAATTTTTATATATATATATATATATATATATATATATATATATATATATATTTTTTTTTTTTTTTTACTAGTAATGGCGGTGCTCAGCGTTTTTTATCGTGACTGCGACATTGTGGCGGACACATCGGACAATTTTGACACATTTTTGGGACCATTGTCATTTATACAGCGATCGGTGCTATAAAATTGAATTGATTACTGTAAAAATGTCACTGGCAGTGAAGGGGATAACCACTAGGGGGCGGAGAGGGGTTAAGTGTGTCCTAGGGGAGTGTTTCTAACTGTCTAGGGGCGGGGCTGTGTATGACACCACACTGATCGCTGTTCCCGATGACAGGGAGCAGACGATCAGTGTGCTATCATTAAGCAAAATGGGGAGATGCTGTTTACATCGGCATCTCCCCGTTCTTGAGCTCCGTGACGCGATCGCGAGTATCCCAGCAGCAATCGGGTCCGCGGATCCTGCGGGCACGGTCACGGAGCTCGCGACAGGCCCGGCGGGAAATTCAAAGTAACGTACGTACTTTGCCCAGCCGCGCCATTCTGCAGACGTATATATTTGCCGACAGCGGTCGGCAAGAGTTAATGGGATAATAGTGAAGCTGCTTTGCTGGTGATACTGATGGAGTTATTGCAAACACATTTCCAAAGACTTTTTTTTGTCTAGTGATATCAAGAATAATATTATTATTATTTTTATTTTATTTTTTATTTGTGCAAGTTACCACAACACCATTATCCTGTAGTTTTTAAGATCAAAGATACAACTATGTTGGTGTCCTTTGTTAATTTTACATTGTATTCAAACTTTCAAACTTTCTTAGCAAAGGGCCGATTTACTGTCCTTCAGACTTTAACCACTTGCAGACCGGACCAATTTGCTGGTCAAAGACCAGACCACTTTTTGCGATTCGGCACTGCGTCGCTTTAACTGACAATTGCGCGGTCGTGCGACGTGGCTCCCAAACAAAATTGACGTCCTTTTTTCCCAGAAATAGAGCTTTCTTTTGGTGATATTTGATCACCCCTGCAGTTTTTATTTTTTGCGCTATAAACAAAAATAGAGTGACAATTTTGAAAAAAACGCATAATTTTTTACTTTTTGTTATAATAAATATCCCCCAAAAATATATAAAAAAACATTTTTTTCCCTCAGTTTAGGCCGATATGTATTCTTCTACATATTTTTGGTAAAAAAATCGCAATAAGCGATTATTGATTGGTTTGCGCAAAAGTTATAGCGTTTACAAAATAGGGATAGTTTTATAGCATTTTTATTAATAATTTTTTTTTTTTTTTTTTTTACTAGTAATGGCGGCGATCAGCGATTTTTATTGTGACTGCGACATTGTGGGGGACCCATCGGACATTTTTGACACATTTTTGGGACCATTGTCATTTATACAATAATCACTGCTATATAAATGCAGTGATTCCTGTGTAAATGACACTGGCAGTGAAAGGGTTAACCAGTGGGTGGCAGTGTAGGGGTTAAGTGTTCCTAGGGGTGTGTTACTAACTGTGGGGGGGTTGGGCTTTCATTTAGTGAACACTGATCTCTGCTCCAATCACATGGAGCAGAGATCAGCGTCACTAGTTGCTAGGCAGAATGGAGAAATGTTGTTTACACAGCATTTCCTCCATTCGGCCGCTCCGTGAGACGATCGCGGGAATGCCCGCGGCGATCGAGTCCGCGGGTCCCGCGACTGGACTCACGGGGGTCCCGACCAGCGCGGGGTCCCGACCAGCACGGGGTCCCGACCAGCGCGGGAGCGCGCCGCCGGCGGCGCACTCCCGATGGCAGGGCGGCAAATTTAAAGGGACGTACAGGTACGCCCATTTGCCTGCCCGTGCCATTCTGTCGACGTACATCATCGTGCACTGGTCGGCAAGTGGTTAAGGGGGCCGGACTGAGGTCTTTGGGAGTAGAAATTGTCCGGGCATCAGTGGGAGTAAGCAATACATGTTTGGTGTCCGTGGGAGGAATAGTGCCCCATCACTGGTATCAGGAGAAGGAATAGTGCCCCATCATTGGTATCAGTGCAAAGAAATGTTCCCCATCATTGCTATTAGTGGATGGAATAATGACCCATCCTTGGTGTCAGGAACAGGAAAAGCGTCCCATCATTGTTGCCCCATCATTGGTATACAGTAAGTGAAAAGAAAAGTGTCCCATCATTGGTACCAGTCCGAGGAATAGTGCTCTATCGTTGGTGTCAATGGGAAAAATAGTGCCCCATTGTTGATGTCAGTAAGAAGAATTAAAGAATTATACCCCATTGTTGGGGGAGGAATAGTGTCTTGCATCAGTGGGAAGAAAAGCGCTCCAAGGGCCCGATAATGGCGGGCCGCAGTTTGGAGACCAATGTTCTAGAGGGATCCCCCAGGTATGGTATATACAGTACATACAGTGAATTGAAAAAGATTTTATACCCCTTGAAATTTTCCACATTTTTCCATGTTACAACCAAAAACGTAGATGGCCCCTTTGGAGATTGTTAAATATAATGTTAGAGGGCTAAATAGTCCCAATAAGAGATATCAGATTTTGCAAGAATTGAAAAAATGGTCATCAAATATTGTTTTCCTACAGGAAACTCACTTTAAATGGTCTCATAATAGTGGTCTGAAGTCTAAAAACTATCCAACTTGGTTTCATGGATACTCCTCTAGTAAAAGGGCAAGAGGAATTGCTATAGGGTTTGACAGAAATACCCCTTTTATTTTAAAGGCTATGGAATCAGACTCTGAGAGGGAGGTATCTATTTATCAAAGGTTCTATTTTTAATAAAATGTATACGTTGGTTAATATTTACTGCCCTAACTACCACCCCTGTCCCTTCTTTGGGAAAGTACTGAATAAATTAGAATGTTTTAAGGAAGGAGGGGTGATTATGGCAGGGGATCTTAACTTTGTATTTGATCCTACCCTGGATGCCCAACCCCCATCCCTACGCTCAGAAGGTAAATACCTTAAGATAATTAAACAAAAATTACATCGGCAGCAACTAGTGGAGGTGTGGAGAATTGCGCATCCTGGGGGAAAGGATTTTACTTACTATTCTCAGGTGCATCACTCTTACTCAAGAATTGACTATATCTTCTTAGATCATCAGCTCCTGGAGGGACTAAGGGAAGTAGAAGTGAAATCAATAACCCTCTCAGATCACGCCCCCGTTATGGCTGTTATGGATCTGGAGGACATACCGGTCAGGCAAAGAGTATGGAGGTTAGATGAATCCCTTTTACATGATCATAAAATATTTGAAGCTTTGGAAAGGGAGATGAATCTATTTTTTAAGGAAAATAATGTAGAGAATATTACATCAACTGTTTTGTGGGAGACCCATAAGGTGTATATGAGAGGGAGATTGATAGCAGAAGCAGCCAAGAGAAGGAAAATAAGGTCAGCACGAAAGTTAATGATCCTACAGGAAATCCAGGAGTTGGAACAGTTACATAAAGGGATAAATGATCATAAAATAATGGCCGAACTTATGGGAAAACGGGAAGCACTGAGAGATCTACTGGAGCAGGAAACCAGACAGGCCTTTTTAAAGTCAGCTAAAAAGCAATATGAATTCGGTAATAAACCGGGGAGAATCTTGGCAGGGGTAATTAAACCTAGAAGAAATTTTAATTATATTGCAAAAATTAAAGATAAGAAGGGAGTAATGAAATACTCAACAAGAGATATTAGCAACATCTTCTCAGAATACTATCAGCTATTATATAAGGTAAACGATAGCCAGGACCTCAAGGACAAACAAAATAGAAAGGAAAAAATTGAACAATATCTCCAGAAGGTAGATCTACCGAGGATAGCAGAGGAGGAGGCTGGCATACTCGATAGAGATATCTCTATGGAGGAAATAGAGAGAGCAATAAAGGATAGTAAGAATGGGAAGAGTCCAGGGCCCGATGGGTATACATCAATATATTATAAAAAGTTTATGGGACCTCTGACACCCTATTTCCATCAGTATATGAATTCAATTAGGGAAGGGAGGGAGATACGTAAGGAAGCCTTGGGGGCCTTTATAACTATACTAGCAAAGGAAGGGAAAGACCCAACATTATGCTCCAGCTTCAGACCTATCTCTCTGATTAATGAGGACGTAAAAATCTATGCAAGGATCCTAGCTGAGAGACTGAAACAGCACATGCCAGATTGCATAGAAGGAGATCAAGCAGGTTTTGTACCTGGGAGGGAGGCGAGGGATAATATATTGAGGACAACCTTCCTAATGCAGGAAGTTAGGAAGAGGAAGCAGTCATCCCTTTTCCTATCGGTAGATGCGGAAAAAGCCTTTGATAGGCTAGAATGGGAATATATGCTGCAGACATTATATAAATTTGGTTTAGGCCCAAGAATGTTAAGATGGATAGAAGCTTTATACTCTAACCCCACAGCTCAGATTCAGGTGAATGGGACTCTTTCAAATACTTTTGGGCTTTATAACGGTACACGTCAAGGATGCCCACTGTCCCCCTTACTTTTTGTATTCTCTCTGGAACCTCTTTTGGCATCTATAAGAGCGAATCATGAAATCGAGGGAATAAAGGTTTCAGGGAATGAGCATAAGATATCTGCATTCGCAGATGATATTATGCTATATATAACGAATCCTAAACAGTCCATCCCTAGGATCTTGCAGGAGTTGGAGGCCTATGGGAGAGTTTCGAATTTTAAGATTAATAGGGAGAAAACTGAGATACTAAATGTCTATACCTCCCCAAAGGAGAGAAGGGAACTGAGAGCTCTATTCCCCTTTGTGTGGAAAGAGAGGGGCCTGAAGTATTTGGGAGTATATCTATCAATATCAGTTACAGATTTATATGAAGACAACTATCTCCCTCTCCTAAATAGAATTAAACAAGACCTTAAAGGATACCCCGCACATAGACTGTCATGGTTCGGCAGGATAAATGTAATTAAAATGATGACCCTACCTAAGGCATTATATATTTTCCAGAGTCTCCCGATAAAGGTCCCAGGGGCCTACTTTAAAATTATTAAATCCCTGATCCAGAAATTCATATGGAATAAAAGAGGAAGTCGCGTTCCCTATAAGATAATGAATAGACCTAAGGATAAGGGAGGGATATCCCTTCCAGATTTTCAAAAATACCATTCGGCAGCGGTAATGAGGAGAATTCTAGACTGGGTTTATAACGCCCCATATAAAAAATGGGTACTACTGGAAGATAATATGAGTAAAGTTGCGCTGAGCCAGACCATCTGGATTCCAATGAAGTTTAGGGGTCTCCCTAGAGAAATATCCCCGATTACAATGGAAACATTAAGAACATGGGATGGGGTACTTAAAGGTACAGTAGGACAAAATAATAGCCCCTTAATGCCCCTGTCAGGAAATAACTACTTCCCCCCGGGGAAGGAAAATAAAATGTTCTTGAAGTGGACACATAGTGATAGATTGAGATTAAGGGATGTGATAAAAGCAAATAGCTTATGCTCACTAGTGGAGCTACGAGAGAAATATGGCAGAACACCATGGGATGGATGGAGGTATAGACAACTCCAACACTTTGTAGAGTCCCTCCCTAAACCTCTCCGCTCAGGCAACAGTTTAAATCCCTGGGAGAAACTGATTGACCGAGGAGGTATAGGTAGACAGGGGATCTCTAAAATATACAGGACCCTAATAACTTCGATGGAGGATGAGGCGATGCCCTCCTTGGGGAGATGGGAAGGTGAACTGAATCAATCAATTACAGAAAAACTGAAAGGGAAAGTGATAGATTACACCCATTCCACTTCAATGGATACAAAGATACAAGAAATGAACTATAAATTATTGGTTAGGTGGTATTATGTCCCATCTAAAATGCATAAAATGAATCAAGTTTTATCACCCCTATGTTGGAGAGAATGCGGGAAGGAGGGAACTCATGCCCATATATGGTGGCAATGTAGTGCAATTCAGTTATATTGGGAAAAAGTGGTGGGCCTAATTAAAGAGATTGACGGGACGGAAATAGAACTGGACCCCTGGAAATGTTTGTTTCATGCGACTGAGGACCCTAGGGAAAAATATAGAATAGCATTAACTCCATTTCTGCTGAATGCAGCGAAAGCAGTGATCCCGAGATATTGGAAAGTAAAGGAAATACCAGGGATAGGAGACTGGTTTAGGGAAATAGACAGAATGAGGATTATGGAAGAATTAATATGCCTTCAAAGGGGAGTAGGAATGAGATTCCAGGATACTTGGAGGAACTGGATGGAATTCAGAAAGTCCTCAACGTATCTTGGAACTATGGGGGATGGAGTGGGAGTCTAGGGGCGTGTAGCTGGAGGTTATACTCCATAACCCACGGGAGTGTCTCTTCCTCCCCTTTACTTTAATTGTATTTTTTATTAATTATTTTGTTCCGGGGTTTTTTTTTTTTCTTAAAAGGAAGGGGAGGGGGGAGGAAGGGGGGAAAAAAGGGAGAGAGAGAGAAGGGAAATTTTTATTTTCTTTTTTTTTTTTGGGGGGAGGGGATGGGGAGAGGGGATGGGGGGACCTTCCCCCCTTTTTTTTTTTTTTTTTTCTTCTTTTTTAATGGTAGAAGAAGGTGGGGATTGAGAGAAAGAAACCCCCACCTTATATATATATCACAAATTGAATTGAGAAAAGGAACCACGGGAGAGAGCAATAGTAAGGGTAAGATAAAATCACAAGAGGATAATTTTGAACACTGAGGTGTGGAGGGTTGGATTCCCCCCTCCTCTCCCCCCCTCCCCTTCCCCCCTTTTTCTCTTTTTTCCCTTTTTTTTTTTTTTTTTTGAATATCCTCTTTTAAATATACATAGATACATATGTGTATATATATATATGTATATATATGTGTATCTGATACATTAAGGATCGATCCGGTCGGGTACCCAATATGTATTTTCTTTTTGTTTTTATATGAATGTTGAAAACACTGAAATATTATGAATCCTAAACAAAGTGATCTGAAATAGTATGTATAAGAAATATTTTTTTACTGTCTTTTGTAAATGTGGAAAACGAAATAAAAAGTATTTAAAACAACCAAAAACGTAAATGTATTTTATTGGGATTTTATGTGATAGCCCAACACAAAGTGGCTCATAATTGTGAAGTGGAAGGAAAATGATAAATGTTTTTTTCAAAATTGTTTACAAATAAATATGTGAAAAGTGTGGGGTACATTTGTATTCAGCCCCCTTTACTCTGATACCCCTAACTAAAATCTAGTGGAACCAATTGCCTCCAGAAATCACCTAATTAGTAAATAGAGTCCTCCTGCGTGTAATTTAATCTCAGTATAAATGCAGCTGTTCTGTGAAGCCCTCAGAGGTTTGTTAGATAATCTTAGTGAACAAACAGCATCATGAAGGCCAAGACAGGTTAGGGATAAAGTTGTGGAGAAGTATAAAGCAGGGTTAGGTTATAAAAAAACATCTCAAGTTTTGAACATCTCACAGAGCTCTGTTCAATACATAAACCGAAAATGAAAAGAGTATGGCACAACTGCATACCTGCCAAGACATGGCCGTCCACCTAAACTGACCGGCCGGGCAAGGAGAGCATTCATCAGAGAAGCAGCCAAGAGACCCATGGTAACTCTGGAGGAGCTGCAGAGATCCACAGCTCAGGTGGGAGAATCTGTCCACAGGACAACTATTAGTCGTCTCTCCACAAATCTGCCCTTTATGGAAGAGTGACAAGAAGAAAGACATTGGTGAAAGAAAGTCATAAGAAGTCCTGTTTACAGTTTGTGAGAAACCATGTGGGGGACACAGCAAACATGTGGAAGAAGGTGCTCTAGTTCTCTGGTCAAGTGAGACCAAAATTTGACTTTTTGCCCTAAAAGTAAAACACTATGTGTGGTGGAAAGCTAACACTGCACATCACCCTGAACACACCATCCCCACTGTGAAACATGGTGGTGGCAGCATCATGTTGTGGAGATGCTTTTCTTCAGCAGGGACAGGGAAGCTGGTCAGAGTTGATGGGAAGGTGGATGGAGCCAAATACAGGGCAATCTTAGAAGAAAACCTGTTATGCCGCCTACACATGGTCGGACATTCCGACAACAAAATCAATCTTTTCCGATGGATTTTGTGCCAAACTTGTCTTGCATACACACGGTCGGACAAAGTTGTCGGAAAATCCTATCATTCGGAACGAGGTGGCGTTTGTTGCATACAATGGGACTACGTAGAGTCTAGTAGCCAATAGCTTTGGTCTCGTAATTTAATCTGAGCATGCGTGGCACTTTGTCCGGCGGAATTCTCTACAAACTATCGGAAAAAGTCCAATTGGATTTTGTTGTCGGAAAATCTTAGTTCCAGCTCTCAAACTTTTTCCGTCTGGATTTCCGATGGAAAAAGTCAGATAGAGGCCACACACGATCGGATTTTCCAACAACATAATCCGATCCGACCTTTTCTGTCAGAAAATCCAACTGCGTGTACGGGGCATTAGAGTCTGCAAAAGACTTGAGACTGGGGCGGAGGGTCACCTTCCAGCAGGACAAGGACCCTAAACTTCCAGCCAGAGCTACAATGGAATGGTTTAGATCAAAGCATATTCATGTGTTAGAATGGCCCAGTCACAGTCCAGACCTAAATCCAATTGAGAATCTGTGGCAAGACTTGAAAATTGCTGTTCACAGACGCTCTCCATCCAATCTGACAGAGCTTGAGATATTTTACGAAGAAGAATGGGCAAAAATGTCCCTCTCTAGATGAGCAAAGCTAGTAGAGACATCCCCAAAAAGACTAACGACCCATACACACCATAAGTTTTTCCTTCGGATTTACCAAAACCATATAATATGAGGTCAAACCTTAGGAGTTTCAATGTGTATGCAATCAGGCAGACCCTTCTACTACATGGTTTTGGTAAACCTGAAGGAAAAACTCAGCAGAAAAACTGATGTTGTGTATGGGGCTTTACAGCTGTAATTGCAATGAAAGGAGGTTCTACACAAGTATTGACTCCGGGGGGCGCCATACAAATGTACCCCCCCACACTTTTCACATATTTGTAAAACATTTTGAAAACCATTTATCATTTTCTTTGCATTCTCATTTATGAGCCACTTTGTGTTGGTCTATCAAATAAAATCCCAATAAAATATATTTCTGTTTTTGGTTGGAACATGACAAAATGTGGAAAATTTCAAGGGGTGTGAATACTTTTTCTAGGCACTGTAGTTACATCGATCCAAGCTGGATGTAAAAATATACCACACATGGATTTCTTCTTTACGTGGTTGTTTTTTTCTTCTAATTTCCACAAGACGAAATTTGAGGACAAACACAGTAGAATTGTACAGAATTTAAAATGAGGAATTTAGTGATGAGATTATTTATAATCAACAAAATATCACATCTCCAGTCACGAGGAAAGAGGGGAGGACAGGCTATACTAACTAAAGGGTGGGCCAGTGTGGAAAATCTTTGCTGTCTGTGTTATGTGGTGATGTAGAATAAATGTAATAAAATTCATGTTATTTTTCAGTTTCCTGGTTCAGAACAAGACAGTATTCGTTCAAAAACCCCCCTGATAGATGCTGAGATGGTAGGTGCTGTCACACCTTTGTAAGAATGTCTGCAAATCTGTCTGTCTCTATGTTCTTTATTATGTCAAGCTATGCAAATAATATTGATATTGTATGTCTAATATCTATATAATCAATCCTTCCTTCCTTCATATTAAAACTCCCAAATGACGCTGGTAGCTCCGCCCTTTGCGTTTCGTCAGTACGGCATCATCGGGAGGCTGTGCTTTTTTTATCCCCTTCGTGACCAGGCCATCTGTCTGTCTCTATGTTCTTTATTATGTCAAGCTATGCAAATAATATTGATATTGTATGTCTAATATCTATATAATAAATCCTTCCTTCCTTCATATTAAAACTCCCAAATGACGCTGGTAGCTCCGCCCTTTGCGTTTCGTCAGTGCGGCATCATCAGGAGGCTGTACTTTTTTTTATCCCCTTCATGACCAGGCCATCTGTCTGTCTCTATGTTCTTTATTATGTCAAGCTATGCAAATAATATTGATATTGTATGTCTAATATCTATATAATCAATCCTTCCTTCCTTCATATTAAAACTCCCAAATGACGCTGGTAGCTCCACCCTTTGCGTTTCGTCAGTTCGGCATCATCAGGAGGCTGTGCTTTTTTTATCCCCTTCGTGACCAGGCCATCTGTCTGTCTCTTTTTTACTTTATTATGTCAAGCTATGCAAATAATATTCATATTGTACCGTATATACTCGAGTATAAGCCGAGATTGTCAGCCTCTTTTTTGAGGCTGAAAGTGCCCCCCTCGGCTTATACTCGAGTCATCGCCGTCTGCCTGCCCGATCAGCGTGTCGAGCAGACAGACGGCGGACATTCTACTATTCAAAAGCCGCGCCTCCGTCTGTGATAGGCGGAACACTCAATTTCCCAGCAGTCAGTGGTCCGCCTATCACGGACATCCGCTCATCCTCATACTACGGACGAGGATGAGAGGATGTCCGTGATAGGCGGAACACAGACTGCTGGGAAATTGAGTGTTCCGCCTATCACAGACGGAGGCGCGGCTTTTGAACAGAGGAATGGCCGCCGAGGCGCAGACGAAGAGCGGCGATCCTGGCATGGCAGAAGGACGGAGGCTCGGCACGGGACGGAGGCACGGGACGACGGAGGCACGGGACGACGGAGGCACGGGACGACGGAGGCACGGGACGGAGGCTCGGGACACAGGTAGGCTGGACACACAAGGCTGCACGGGCACACACACAGGGATGGATGGACACACACACAGGCATGGATGGACACACACACAGGGATGGATGGACACACACACAGGGATGGATGGACACACACACAGGGATGGATGGACACACACACAGGCATGGATGGACACACACACAGGGATGGATGGACACACACACAGGCATGGATGGACACACACACAGGGATGGATGGACACACACACAGGGATGGATGGACACACACACAGGGATGGATGGATGGACACACACACAGGGATGGATGGATGGACACACACACAGGGATGGATGGATGGACACACACACAGGGATGGATGGATGGACACACACACAGGGATGGACGGACACACACACAGGGATGGATGGATGGACACACACACAGGGATGGACGGACACACACACAGGGATGGACGGACACACACACAGGGATGGACGGACACACAGGGATGGGCGGACACACACACAGGGATGGATGGATGGACACACACACAGGGATGGACGGACACACACACAGGGATGGACGGACACACACACAGGGATGGACGGACACACAGGGATGGGCGGACACACACACAGGGATGGATGGATGGACACACACACAGGGATGGACGGACACACACACAGGGATGGACGGACACACACACAGGGATGGACGGACACACACACAGGGATGGACTGACACACAGGGATGGGCGGACACACAGGGATGGACAGGCATGTCTCACCCTCGGCTTATACACGAGTCAATAAGTTTCCCAGTTTTTTGGGGGTAAATTGGGGGCCTCGGCTTATATTCGGGTCGGCCTATACTCGAGTATATACGGTATGTCTAATATCTATATAATCAATCCTTCCTTCCTTCATATTAAAACTCCCAAATGACGCTGGTAGCTCCATCCTTTGCGTTTCGTCGGTATGGCATCATCAGGAGGCTGTGCTTTTTTAACCCCTCCGTGACCAGGCCAGCTACTTCAACTGACAATTGCGCGGTCATGCAATGCGGTACCCAAAAAATGTATATTATTTTTTTCACACAAATTGAGCTTTCTTTTGGTGGTATTTGATCACCACTGGGTTTTTTTTTTTTTATTATAATATAAATGAAAAAACACTGACAATCTTGAAAGAAAAAATAAATAAAATGTTTTACTTTCTACTGTAAAACACGTTCCATGATGTATTCTGCTACATGTCTTTGGTAAAAACAAAAATCCCAATAAGCGTATATTGATTGGTTTGCGTGAAAGTCATAGTGTCTACAAACTATGGTATATATATACGGTACATTGATCCAAGCTGGACCAATGTAACAATGTAAAAATATACCAGACCTGGAATTCTTCTCTGTTTTTTTTTCTACTTTTTCTAGCGGACAAATACAGCAAAATTTTACAGAATTTAAAATAACAAATTTTGTCATGAGATTAAACGCAACATGTAAAAAAAGGGGAGGATAATGTGGAAATTCTTTGTTGTCTCTGTTATTTGCTGGGGTAGAATAAATTATTTTATTTTATTTATTTTATTGTTATTTTTCAGTGCCTTGATTTAGAACACCACCGTTTTCTTCCTCACACCCCCCCAATGGATACTAAGGAGGTGGGTGGCGTTACACCTGTGTAAGAATGTCTGTATATCTGTCTGTCTCTATGTTCTTTATCTACAGTATGTCAAGCTATGCAAATACTATCCATATAGTATGTCTGATATCTATATAACCCTTCCTTCCTATCCTTCCTGTTACTGAGCACTCACATGTGTGTCAGACTGTTTGCCTTTGGCATCTTTTGGACAGTATCTCCGATTAATTTTCTTTTTATGTTATTGCCCTATAGGGCAGGGGTCTCCAAATTACGGCACAGGGGGCCAGACATGGCGCTTTGCTTGCCTTTATCTGGAGTTGGGGCGTTTTTCCTTCCACTGATATAAGACACTATTCCTCCCACTGACACCAACAATGGGGCAATATTCCTGCTACTGATGCCAATGATGGGGCACTATTCCTCCCACTGATACC
Organism: Lithobates pipiens; assembly: GCF_037356315.1. Taxonomy (NCBI): domain Eukaryota; kingdom Metazoa; phylum Chordata; class Amphibia; order Anura; family Ranidae; genus Lithobates; species Lithobates pipiens. The sequence continues at coordinate 1,777,371 of NW_027507786.1, forward strand.
AATGATGGGGCAAAATTCCTTCTACTGACATCAACAATGGGGCACTATTCCTCCCACTGACACCAACAATGGGGCAATATTCCTCCCACTGATGCCAATGATGGAGCACTATTCCTCCCACTGATACCAATGATGGGGCAAAATTCCTTCTACTGACATCAACAATGGGGCACTATTCCTCCCACTGACGCCAATGATGGGGCACTATTTCTCCCACTGATACCACTGATGGGAAACTATTCCTCCCACTGGCGCCATTGATGGGGCAATATTCCTGCTAATGATGCCAATGATGGGGCACTATTCCCCCCACTAATGCCAATGATGGGGCACTATTCCTCCCACTGATAGCAACAATGGGGCAATATTTATTCTACTGACATCAACAATGGGGCACTATTCCTCCCACTGACGCCAATGATAGGGCACTATTCCTCCCACTGACGCCAATGATGGGGCACTATTCCTCCCACTGATGCCAATGATGGGGCACTATTCCTCCCACTGATACCAACAATGGGGCAATATTTATTCTACTGACATCAACAATGGGGCACTATTCCTCCCACTGACGCCAATGATGGGGCACTATTTCTCCCACTGATACCACTGATGGGACACTATTCCTCCCACTGATGCCAGTGATGGGGCACTATTCCTCCCACGGATACCAATGATGGGATACTATTCCTCCCACTGACACCAACAATGGGGCAATATTCCTTCTACTGACATCTACAATGGGGCACTATTCCTCCCACTGACGCCAATGATGGGGCACTATTCCTCCCACTGACGCCAATGATGGGGCACTATTCCTCCCACTGACGCCAATGATGGGGCACTATTCCTCCCACTGACGTCAATGATGGGGCACTATTCCTCCAGCTGATGCCAATGATCGGGCACTAATAAAACTCAGAACACAATTCACTGCATGTTTAGTTGCTGTTATAAATTAAAGACAAATAAAACATATATATGCCTAGTTTAAAATAAAGCATTAACAGAGCTTCTTGTGAATACACAATATCCACTCAAATAATATTTCATATGGTGCAATAATCAGAACTGCCTACAGTTTGCTTGACACAAACTAAGTATTTTGCTTCTTACGAACAAGATTAAAGCGGAATCCGATTCCTACTAGAACTGTCCATCAGTCCATCTATATATTTAGGAAAAACGAGACATGCAATGAGTCCTTTCCTCCTGTTGGCAGATCAGTCTAGAGAGAGCAAAGAAGAGAAACTTCTGTAGGCGGTTCTGATTATTGCACAATATGAAATATTATTTGGGTGGATAGTGTGTATTCATAAGAAGCACTGTTAATGATGGGGCACTATTCCTCCCACTGATACCAAAGATGGGGCACTATTCCTCCCACTGATACCAAAGATGGGGCACTATTCCTCCCACTGATACCAATGATGGGGCACTAATTCTTCTCCCACTGACGCCAACAATGGAGCATTATTCCTCCCACTGACACCAATGATGGGGCACTGTTCCTCCCACTGATGCCAGAGATGGGGCACTGTTCCTCCCACTGATGCCAGAGATGGGGCACTATTCCTCCCACTGATACCTATGATGGGGCACTATTCCTCCCACTGATACCTATGATGGGGCACTATTCCTCCCACTGATACCTATGATGGGGCACTAATTCTTCTCCCACTGATGCCAAAAATGGGGTGCTATTCCTCCCACTGACGCCAATGACGTGGCACTATTTCTCCCACTGACGCCAGTGATAGGAAACTACAGTGCCTTGAAAAAAGTATTCATACCCCTTGAAATTTTGTTACAAATGTTACAACCAAAAATGTAAATGTATTTTATTGGGATTTTATGTGAAAGGCCAACACAAAGTGGCACATGATTGAGAATGGAAGGAAAATGATAAATGGATTTAAATTTTTTTTACAAATAAATATATGAAAAGTGTGGAGGGTACATTTGTACGGCGCCCCCCGGAGTCAATACTTTGTAGAACCGCCTTTCACTGCAATTACAGCTGCAAGTCTTTTTGGGGATGTCTCTACCAGCTTTGCACATCTAGAGAGGGACATTTTTGCCCATTCTTCTTTGTAAAATATCTCAAGCTCTGTCAGTTTGGATGGAGAGCGTCTGTGAACAGCAATTTTCAAGTCTTGCCACAGATTCACAATTGGATTTAGGTCTGGACTTTGACTGGGCCATTCTAACACATGAATATGCTTTGATCTAAACCATTCCATTGTAGCTCTGGTTGTATGTTTCGGGTCGTTGTCCTGCTGGAAGGTGAACCTCCACCCCAGTCGCAAGTCTTTTGCAGACTCTAACAGGTTTTCTTCTAAGATTGCCCTGTATTTGGCTCCATCCATCTTCTCATCAACTCTGACCAGCTTCCTTGTCCCTGCTGAAGAAAAGCATCCCCACAACATGATGCTGCCACCACCATGTTTCACAGTTGGGATGGTGTGTTCAGGGTGATGCGTAGTGTTAGTTTTCTGTCACACTCAGCAGTTTGCTTTTAGGCTATAAAGTTCAATTTTAGTCTCATCTGACCAGAGCACCTTCTTCCACATGTTTGCTGCGTCCCCTACATGCTAATAAAATGAAAAAAGCCTGAAAATTTAGAAAAAAATAGTTTTTCCTAGTTTTTGTTAGAAAACTTTGTAAATAAGTAATTTTCTCCTTCACTGTTGTGCACTGAGACTGCACTGATGGGCACTGATGGGCGGCACTGATGAGCAGACACTGATGGGCGCTGAACTGCAGCACTGATTGGCATCACTGATGGGCACTGACTGGCATCACTGCTGGGCACTGTTGGGGCTGCACTGATAATCAGGGCACTGATTATCTGTACAGATCTCTCCTGTGAGAAAATGACGCTGATCGACTCTCCTCTCCTCACACTCTTTAAGTGTGAGGAGAGGAAAGCCGATAAATGGCATTTCATTGTGTCCAATCACAGCTGATCACATGGGTAAAGCGATTCGCCATCGGCTCTTTAACGAGATTGGTGATGCGCTGTGTCCTGGGGACACAGTACACCACCGATTGCTGCGACGCACGCCCCAGTGGTAGAGCAAATGCGGCGAGAGTGGGACGACGTCATGTGACGTCACCCAAGAACGAGAGAGCCACCTTGCGCCCATCATTTTACTACAAGGTGGGTGGGAGGTTGTGAAAAAGCCAAAATTCAGCCCCATATATTTTGGATAGAGTATGGAAAAATTCAAATATGTGTCAGACTTTTGTTCCTGTCTGTGACTCCATTGGGGTGATTTTCCATCACTGTGACACCCATAAAAGAAATCAGGGGAGTAATTGTCACTGGGACAGGAAGTCACAGACAGCAATAAAAATATTGTCAGAAGTTCGAACCCTTCCTTATTATGCAAAATAGTGTTTTGTACTGCAAGAAAGGAGGGGGGATCTGTCCAATAGGGACACAGATGGAGATAAAAACATAAACTCTAAACTCTAATGGAAATAAAAAATTGTTGACTTTAACGAACCGTAAAATGAATCAAATGAATTTCATGTTTTTGTTTGGTTTCAGGATCCTCACAATGGCAGTACAATGTCCATCTCTAATGGTAATTATTTTAACATTAGTGTGTCAGTCCATCTGTATTTTAGCAGAACTGTTCCAAGTTTATAGGGACAATTGTGCCAGATGTGGGCGTGGTTTGTCTATATGTAGTCCAGGGGTGGACTGACAACTCATGGGGCCCCGGGCAATAGGAGATTATGGGCCCCCCCAAGCAATCAGAGGTTATGGGGCCACACAGTATACAATTACACAGCATACACGTACATGTACACACAGTATACACAGACATGTTTCTATTGGCTGAGAAGGTACTGGAGAGGTGGGGCAGCTACAATCTCATTTTTAGACAAAAGGGATGTCAGTAAGGGACATTTCAGAGACAGACGTAAAAAAAAAAAAAAACACAGATTTTTACATACTGTCCCTGGTTTTACTTAGGCTTTTCAACTCTCCTGGGCCCCCTAGTGGCCCGGGGCCCTCGGGCAGTGCCCGAGTGGCCAAATGGTCAGTCCGCCCCTGATGTAGTCTAATCATGATCAGAGTTTTGGTCAAGGTGGTATGCATTCCCATTTTTTTTTTTTTTATATTGCTTTCACTTTGAAACTTTATTACAATCTATGCTTTTTGGAAAGTCAAATGACAGGGTCTCTTAATATGTCTACAGCCTGCTGTTTTTTGTGACTAGCAAAGGCCTCTTCCTCACTATCAAGTATCTCTTCTCTACACCCTAAGGTACATGTGTCAAACACAAGGCCCGCAGGCTGAATCTGGCCCTCCAGGCCATTTTATGTGGCCCTCACCCCTTTCCTCCAGCCCTCCTCTGGTCCTCCTCCAGACCTCTACTTCTTCCCAGCAGCATCATATGGAAAGGGGGTGCACTGTGTTGTTAGGGAGAGTAGGGCACTCAACTTATGATGGTGGGGTGGCTCTTGACATCTATTGTAAGGGGAGGGGATGCGCTGGACATCTAATCTTGCAGATACAACCGGCCCTTTTGAGGACAATCATAATTCTGATGCAGCCCACGATAAAATTAAGTTTGACACCCCTGCCCTAAGGGTTTTCCTCTTCTTCCATGATGCTGAGCTGACTCTGACAAAGACTCCCCAGACACAATCACCCTGTGCCCTAAAGACGCCAGCTAGGGTTGTTGTGTGAAAGCTCTCATGGTTACTGGTTCCTCCTTGAGGACATACTGAGAAGCCCAGCACAAGCTGCAACCAGTGGGGGACTCCCAGAGATGGGATGGCTTCTCTTCCCAAAGGTTCCAGCCTTCCAGGTACTGATGGCACTCAGCCTTCCTTTGGATGTTTTCAGATTAGCAGGGAGAGCCAAAACCTCCTGCTGTCCATAGGTCCTTTGCTTTGGCCGAGGACAGGCCATTGCTCCCCACAGCAGAGCCTCTCTACCATTTAAAGAACCAGCCAAACGCAGCAAAAGGTAACTGGAGCCTTGCCACTGCTTGAAGCCAACCTTTAGCTTGGTGCCTAATCAACAAGATATGAAGTTGTGATGGCCAAGAGGAGGTTGTAGGTTAGGCATCATCCCATTGGACACAGTAATGACACTCTACATCGGCGCATGTGCACAGGGGATTCTCGGCTGAAAGCCCGGCAGACGCCAGACCCTGGCGGAAAGACATCTCCCGTGTGCACACGCGGGAGTGACGACATTGCAGCTCCGGCCACTCATAGTGCCGAAAACGCGATACAAGGAAGACACGCCGAGGGAACATGTCAGCTCCCTCGGCGTGGATCGGGTGAGATGTCGGGGCCTCCTTCTAAGGTAAGTATTTCATAATGAGCTAGTGTGCGGTGCATACTAGCTCATTATGCCTTTTGCCTTACTGGTCTGGAAAGAAAAAAAAAAGTCAGCGGGTTTACTACCGCTTTAAACCCCAATTCCTCACCCCAGTCATTTAACCCCACCATAAAGCCGTGCTTTCTCCCTGACTAACTTAAATAACCTAATATTACCATGAAACTTGGACCAGTGTTATGCTATGTAAGGTTGGAATGATACAATGTTAAAGTACAGTAAAACCTTGGTTTGAGAGTAACTGCTTAGAGAGTGTTTTGCAAGACAAGCAACATTTTTAAATAAATTTTGACTTGATATACAAACGATGTCTTGATATACAAGTAGCGTCATGTCACAACTGAGTATAAAAGAGAAGAGAGGCGCCTCAAATTTTAGCATTATGGTTACATTTAATGAAGGTACCACATTTAGCAAGTCACATAGTTGATGATTAAAACAGGCACATCTAAATATGCAGGGATCCGGGGTAAAGCTGTCCACATAGACCGTTCTCCGCATCGCCATCGACGTCATCCCTTCCACGAGCGGTTCAAGCCTCACTTTCAAAGCGCTCTACTGCGATTTAGTCTTCCCGGTCACGATTGCAGACTGACATCGGTGAGAGCCGGCGGTGCGGAGGACGGTCTATGTGGACAGCTTTACCCCGGATGCCTTCATACTTAGATGTGCCTCTTTTATTCATCAACCATGTGCGTTGCTAATGTTGTACCTTCATTAAATGTAACCATATTGCTACACTTTGAGGCATCTCTCTTCTCTTTTATACTCTGGAGCTCCTGCTGCATTTTGCTTCTAATCCCCTTGTGGAGGCTTCCATTTTGTGGATGGACATTTTATGGTTACACAACCTATCACATTGCTATAATCTTTTGATATGGACCAGCGTTTCTCAAGTCCAGTCCTCAAGGCGCCCCAACTGGTCATGTTTTCAGGATTTCCCTCAGATGAAACAGCTGTGGTAATTACTAAGGCAGTAAAACTGATCAAATCACCTGTGCAAAATAATGGAAAGCCTGAAAACATGACCTGTTGGGGCGCCTTGAGGACTGGAATTGAGAAACACTGATATGGACTATAAACTGAAGGACTTATGAATACAGGTAAACAGGAGCGGACTGACCATTTGGGCACTCGGGCACTGCCCAAGGGCCCCATGCAACTAAGAGGCCCCAACAGGGTTGCCAACCTCAATAAAACCAGGGACAGTATAATCCCAAGATTATAGCTGCCCCGCCTCTCCAGTACCTTTGTTTGTATGTGTATTCTGTGTGTGTGTATATTGTGTGTCTATACTGTATGTGTGTGTATGTGTATACTGTGTGGTCCCATTATTGCCTGGGGGCCCCATAATCTCCTATTGCCTGGGGGCCCCATAATCTCCTATTGCCTTGGGGCCCCATAATATCTCCTATTGCCCAGGGGCCCCATAATCTTCTATTATTGCCCGGGGGGTCCCATAATCTCCTATTGCCCAGGGGCACCATGAGTTGTTAGTCCGCCCCTGCAGGTAAATGGTTGTGGAACGAATCATCTGAGTTTTCATTATTTCTTATGGGGAAATTCGCTTTGATATACAAGTGCTTTGGATTACAAGCACATTTCTGGAACGAATTATGCTCGCAGTCCAAAGTTTTACTGTACTTTGCATAAAAGTGAGCAAAGAAATTTCCCCAAAATCTATTTCGAAGCAAAATTATGGATTTAGAGCTTACTATAACTTAATTGAAACAAAGTCTCAGATTTCGTCTTGGGGACCGTTGAGGCAAAATTTTCTTGTATAAAAAAAAAATCATCACAAGGATTTGTGATCCATATGTCATTCAAACTGTAATTAAATGTTTTGGTGGAACTTTCAGTTTGCCATGGAATGTCTACTATAATTGGCTTCTAACACTTTTTTTTATCATCTACTTTCTAGGACGATTACATCTTGATTGTGCTGTTATGGATAATACTCCATGAGATTACTAGAAGAAATGTTGAAGTCGTCAGGATTTACAAAAAAGCAACATGGTACCAGATTTATGGTATTCCATGCCGGCAACTGAACACAGTTGACTTTCACCATGGGGCCCTTCGATTTTGAAGCCAATGCTTCATTTTACATACATGCCAAGCATGCTGTTGCAGCGGTTAATATGGTGTTGAGGGTCAGGTTAGGCTCGTTTAAGGGCCAATGGTTGGCTTTAGGGCCAAGAGTTTTAGGGGTTAAAGTGTATGTACAGTAAAGGTATATTTTTTAGTTTGGATAGAGTAGTAAAACTCTTTACTCTCTAAAAGAAAAATAATTTTCGATTTTACATACACTTAACACTTGTTAATGTTAGGTACAGGACTTAAGTTTAAAGCGGTTGTAAACCTCAGACATGAAATATGAACAAAGCATACCCCTCTATAGCATGTACTAATGCCGCGTACACACGACCGGATTTTTCAAGGGACTAGGTCCAGCGGTCTTCCCGACGGAGTTTCGGCAGAGTTCCGAAGGACTTTCCGAATGAACAGACTTGGCCACACACAATCACACCAAAGTCCGGCGGATTCGAAGGTGATGACTTACGACTGGACTAGAATAAGGAAGTTCATAGCCAGTAGCCAATAGCTGCCCTAGCGTCGGTTTTTGTCCGTCGGACTAGCACACACACGAACGGATTTCTCGGTCCGGCGGAGTTCCGGTGGAAAAATTTAAAAAATGTTCTATTTCTAAAGTCTGCCGGATTTTTGGCAAGCAAAGGTCCGATGGAGCCCACACACGATCGAATTGTCCGACGGACGCGTTCCGTCGGACCTTTGCTGTCAAAAAGTCCGGTCGTGTGTACGCGGCATAAGTGTCATTTCTGTCTGCTGCCTCCTTCCTCTGCTATCAGCATGAGTCACTTCTGACACCAAGAGAAAACTGGTGACAGGGGAGGGACTGCTAGCAGATTGATAGTAAATTATGCTATGAAAAGGGGGGGGGGGGGTCACTTCCCTCCAATCAGCTCCAAGAGCTCTCCTCAGTTAGCTATATAATAGGTATATTTAAGGGTTCACAACCACTTGAAGGATTAGGTTAAATGTTAGGTTGGGGACCAAAGGGAATCTTAAAGCGGAGTTCCACCCAAAATTGGAACTTCCGCTTTTCCGGTTCCCCCAAGCCCCCCCGGTGTCACATTTGGCATTTGGAGGAATACCTGTCTAATACAGGTATTTTGCTCCCACTTCCGGGCATAGATACCCGAGCCACCCGTGGGTATCTACGCCCTCTCCCCCCGCCCCCTCCCCCCCGCTGTCTTCTGGGAGACAGCAGGCACCAGTGGGATAGAGCAGTGCCAGTTGCGCATGCGCAATAGGGAACCAGGAAGGCTTCACTTCCCGATTCCCTTAGGCTTGATTCACACCTATGGCATTTTTAGTGCTTTTTGCATTTTGCAGATTTGCACTACAGTCCATTTACCATGGTTTCCTATAGAACACCGAGGTACGGTTCGGCCTCCGGTGCCGACATCGCGGGCACCCTGGACAGGTAAGTGTCCTTATTTTAAAAGTCAGCAGCTGCAGTTTTTTGTAGCTGCTGGCTTAAAAAAAAATTGTCGGAACTCCGCTTTAAGTGCATTTGCAGAAATTATCTTTATTTATGTATTTATTATGTATTTAATTATTTTGTTCAGGCAAAGTAATTGCATTAGACATGTAATTAATTAACCTTGCATATGAATATTTCATAATTGCTATTGTCAGCCAGCAGGTGGCTATCTAGGTTCTTTTTCAAATGTTTTCCTGGCTAACCCCAGCTGCTCTGCTGAAGAAAAACATGTACTTTATGGTGGTAAATAGCTGAAGCTCAAAATACCTACACAGCTTAATGATCAAAAGAGTGATTCATCCTCCAGTGCTCTCTCTCTGCTCTAAATGTCTTCATTTGGAGACAGCTGGTTCTAAAACTAGTAGCTACCACTGTGGTCTCTTATTAAAAACCCCAGATGGGTGGGTGCATGGGTACCTCCGGCACATGGTGTGTGCAGCCTATTGCATTAAGGTGCGCACTTTAAAACTCAAACACACATGCGTGTGGATATATATGTGTGTGTGTGTGTGTGTGTGTGTGTATGTATGTATATATATATATATATATATATATATATGTATGTACTGTATGTATGTATGTATATATAGACACACAAACTCTTTTAAATAAATGTAAATAAACATTTTGAAATGTATAAAAACATTTTTAAATGCATTTTATATCTTATGGCAGAACCAGTCAAAGGGAGAGAGAGGGGAGTGAGGGAGGGGTTGAGAGAGAAGAGTGAGCAGAGGCGGCACAAGGCCATCCAATGCCCAGGGCAAAGATGCCAAACTGTGCCCCCCCCATTCATGATGTGCAAGCTTAGGGGATCCTATGTCTAGCAGTCACTCACTTGTCAAAATCTCTAATGCTGTCACTACGTTTCTTCGCCTTTGGCAGAAGGAAGGTGCCCCCATCCCTACAGTAAACCATTGCGCCCAAGGCAGGCGTCCCTCGCACCCACCCCTAGTCTCGGCCCTGAGAGTGAGCGAAAGAGAGAGAAGAGTGAGCGAGAGAGGGGTGGTGAGAAGGAGGGGCAGAGAGGGGGGAGGAGGTGTGAGAGAGAGAGGTGGTGAGGGAAGGAGGGGGTGACAGAGAGAGAGAGAGGGGGGGGTCAGAGAAAGAGAGAGGGGGAGAGAGGGGGTGACAGAGAGAGGGGGAGTGAGAGGGGAGAGAGGGGGGTGAGAGAGAGGGAGGGACAGAGAAAGAGAGAGGGGTGAGAGAGAGAAAGGGGTGAGCGAGGGTGAGAGACTTGGAGGTGTTCTCATCAGAAGGTGCGTATTTATTAGTCATGTAGCAACACTACCAACGCGTTTCATGGTATGATGACGGTTACTTCTTCATGGTCAGTGTACAGAGTTAGTGCTTAGGTCATAAAATAGAATATATATATATTTATATTTATGTATGTGTATATATATATGTATATATATATATATATATATATATATATATATATATATAATACCTATATTAATTGTAATTTAAGATAAATCGGACACAATAAATCTTGTAGTGGAAAGAGCGCATATACATGTACATACAGAAAAAAAAAGATAAATAAATACACACAATTGAATAAAATAAATGCAATAGTATAGAATAAATATGGTAAAATATAATGATATACACTGAGTTTATATAATGATCATATAATGTGAATTATTTATTATTTTATATACAAATTTGATGTGTTTGTGATTATTGGTGTGTTTATTATTGTGAGGGACAGGAGTAAAAGCGGCATTAAACCCAAAACCAAATATGTAATATATTGCTGAATGTATACAAATCATTAGATGTGGTGGCTGCATTTGTTTTCTTTCCTTTGGCTCTTTTTCCTTCTTTTTTTCACCAGGTGATCTGGCCGGTAACACACCTCCTGTATTAGCAAGATACAGCTCTGTATGAAGGCGCACAGGAGGCACAGCAGGCAGCAGCATTGTCAGTCGGGAGGGGAGTGTTAAATATATTAGCAGACTTAGATACACTAACAAACTGAAAGCAAACTCCAGCTCACAGTTTATAATCAGTTACAGCAAGCAGGTTTTTTTCCCCCTTTGAAAGAAAAGTTTTACATGAATAAATAAAAGCTGACCATTCTAAGCACCCCTGCCAATGTTAAGTGGTTTGCCTCAACCGTGTAAACTGATACATTCTGCTGGAGAGCTTGTGCTTTTAAAAAAACAAACAGACCTGCTGCTTGGTTCACTAGATGAAAATAGAAGAAAAAAAGCCTAAAAAACGGAAACCAATACAGCCATATCATCTAATGATTGGTAAGCTGCAAAATAGTAAATGTTTTCTTTTGAGTTTAATACCGCTTTAAAATAGAACTAAGGGTTTATTTTGGATAGAGTAAGGAAGGGTTATAACCCCTGTCAGTTGTTTTGGCCTCTGTGTCCCGTTGTGGAGATTTCCCTTCACTTCCTGTCCCATATCCAAACAAGAAGTGAAAGGAAATCCCTCCAAAGTGAGGGAACCCCAAGATTTCTGCTCTATTTTTGTTCTGGGGACAACCCAAAATTTGGCTTTTTTTTAGTTTTTTTACTTTCACTGTTGGTGATATTGGTAAATATAGAGAGTAAGTCTCCCTAACGGGGGGCACAGACAGCAATAAAAAAAAACTGACAGGGGCTCTAATTCTTCACTCTTTGGAGGGGAAGGGGTTAAAGTGTTAGTGCCACTATTAGGTTCAATGGATACTCAGGGGAACTTTGCTATTTTTACCTTTTTTTTTGGAACTGAAAAGCCCCCTGGCCAACAACCACCACACCGGCTCCTGACACCAAAAATCGTAGAACGTTTTTCTGTGAGCAAAAGTTTGCATTTGTGGGCAATTCTGTGAAGTTTGTGCATCAAGCAATGGATGAAGTGATATGTAATATAAGCGCACATAGGAAGAGTAAAGTAGATGGAAACCTGACATGGACATTTAATTAGATAAAGCATCATGTATAATAAACAATGTCTTTTTTTTTTTTTTTCGGAAAAAATAAGTAAATAAAAAACATTTTGTTTATATTTTTATCCTTTTATCCATCTTTTTTGCAGCCACATGCATTCTCTCCAGCATCAGCTGCACATCAATTGTTGGACCGGCTCACTGACATTGCTTAAGGTGTACCATGTCTGAGCAAGGTGTTCTGGTCAGATATGTGCAATTAGTTTTGTTCCGAATTCAGTTTTTTTTCAACGAAATTCAGCAAATTCGTTAATTTCGTAAATATTCGAATTAACGAAAACCCGTTTAACAAATTTTTACGAAAATTTCAAAATTCTAAAATCTAAATTTCAGAAATTCTAAAATTCGGAAACTCTAATATTTGGAAATTCTAAAAACTTGAAAGTACTGAAATTTGAAGATTCAGAAATGTGAAGATTCAGAAATTTGAAGATTCAGAAATTCGAAAAATTCAAATATCAAAAATTTGGAAATTAAAAAATCCGAAAATTCAAAAGAACGAAAATCTGGAAAATAAGTACAAAAATTTGAAAACCCGAAAATTTGAAAATCTGAAAAAATAACTAACGAATAATAGTTATTACTAACTAATAAATTATATGTATCGGAATTTACTTTCAAATCTGGCTGTTAGTGAACATAACGAAAATGAATTTATCCAAAGTTCTGAATCAACCGAAATAACGAATGCCACATCTAAATGAATGGAACGTAACAAATTAATAATAATAATAAAAACTTTTTATTATCATTATTTATTATTATTAATTAGCTACGTTCCATTCGTTCAGATGCAACATTCATTATTTTGGCTAATTCGTAACTTCGAATTAAATTTGTATGCGTTACGTTCACCAAATTTGAAAGGAAATTCCAATACTCTAGGCTTTTTGAGGCCTTAGGAAATTCTAATTTCTAGGCTTTGTGAGGCCTTAGGCAAATCTTAGACATGAGGCCCTACTTTCCCATAATGGGAAAAATAATTCAAATATTTTCCTGGCCCCCACCCCTAGCAATTTTGCTCCCCATCCCAACATCCCAAAAAACAAATGCACATAGACTTATCTAAAAAAACTTTAATAAAATAAACGTAAAGATCTGGTTCACACTCACCGATTTCTCCAGGCTCACTGATTGGTTGCTAGAGATCACTGCAAATCATTACCGCCCACTGATTGGTTGCTAGAGGTTACTGCACAATATTACCATTCAATGATTGGTTGCTAGAGGTTACTGCATAGGTTTGGTATCTTGGGCTATCCTGATTGACTGGCATAGGAGTTAATTCATCCCAACACACAGAAAGTGCTGGCATTGTGAACTGAGCTGTGCATGCACACTAAAGAAAATGGTGAAAAGAAATGTAAGAAGCTTTTATTGCAAAACAAACATAATATGTATCTTCTGCAATAAGGTAAAAAAACTAGACTCTAGATTTCTCAGCATTTTTAACCTATAGCATGACATTTCCCCCCAACAAGGGTTCTTGTCTTCTTCAGAATAAAATCTGGTTTCTTTCAAATTCGCTGTTATTTCTAAATAGACAGATGTTATATTTCCCAGCAGAATTTGACCGTTTACCCCAAGGGGCGCCATTTAGAATGACTGGTACTGCATCGCACAGCACATAGAGCAGGTACATTGCCTTGCATTATGACAATGCATGTTAATGCATTAAACACATTGCCACAATACATGAATGTAAATGGGCCTTAAATGTTCTCTGTTGTGTGGATTTTCATTACCACTAACCCACTGGTTGCTAGAGGTTACTGCACATCAATAACGCTCACTTATTGGTTGCTAGAGTTTACTGCACATTATTGCCGCTTACTCATTGGTTGCTAGAGGTTACTGCACATCATTACTGCTTATTGATTGGTTGCTAGAGGTTACTTCACATTATTAACACTCACTAATGGGTTGCTAGAGGTTACTGCACCTTATTACTGCTCACTGATTGGTTGCTATAGGTTACTGCTTATCATTATCACTTATTGATTGGTTGCTAGAGGTTACTGCACATTTATACCGTTCACTGATTGGTTGCTATAGATTACTGCTTATCATTATCTCTCATTGTTTGCTGACTGGGTGTTAGGGCAATATTATGGTGTGTGATGCAACTGTTGGGGTGCAGTTGGTTAGATGGCAGGATGCAGTTTGGGGTGATGGTGGCAATATTGGGGAGAGGCTGAGATCCTATCTCCCCTATAATGATAGGTGGTAGGGTGATAGGATGCCAGAGGTGGGGTACAGGAGGGATGAGGATGATAATGACAGGAGGTAGGGTGGTAGAATGCCAGAGATGGGGTAAAGGGGGATAATGATAACATGGGGTAGGGTAGGAGGAAGAGGAAAGATAAGGATGATAACAGAGGTGGGGTGGTGGATGTTAGAGGTGGGCTACATGGGCATGATGGGGATGTTGATGACAGGAGGCAGGGTGGTAGGATGTCAGGGTTGCAGTACGAGGGGGATGATGATGATGAGGGGTGGGGTGTTAGGAAGCAGGCAGTGGAGCACCAGGAGTGATTAAGATGAGGATGATGACAGGGGGTGGGGTGGTACTATGGTAGGATGCCAGGGGTGGGGTATAGAGGGATGATGGGTATGTTGATGACAATAGGTACGGTGGTAGGATGTCAGCAGTGGGGTACAGGGGGGATGATGATGAGGTGGGCGGTAGGCAGCTGACAGTGGGGTACAGGGGGGATGAAGATAAGGATAATCATAATGGATGATGATGACAGGAGGCAGGGTGGAAGGATTTCAGATGTGGGGTACAGGGGGAGGATGATGACAGAAGGCAGGGTGGTAGGATGTCAGAGGTGGGGTACGGGGGGGATGATAACTAGGGATGAGGTGGTAGGATGCTGGCAGAGGGGAATTAAGATGATAGGGGTTTGATGGTAGGATACCAAGCACAGGGGGATTATGATAAGGATGGAGATGATGTTGATGGGGGGTAGGTTGGTAGGAAGCTGTTAGTGGGGTACAAGGGGAATAAAGATAATGATGATAACAGAGGTGGGGTGGTGGATGTTGGAGGTGGGGTTCATGGGGATAATGGGGATGTTGATGACAGGAGGCGGGGTGGTAGGATGTCAGGGTTGCAGTATGAGGGGGGTGATGATGACAGGGGGTGGGGTGTTAGGAAGCTGGCAGTGGAGTACCAGGAGGGATTAAGATGAGGATGATGACAGGGGTTGGGGTAGTACTATGGTAGGATGCCAGAGGTGGGGTACAGAGGGATAATGGGGATGTTTATGACAATGGGTGAGGTGGTGGGATGTCAGCCGTGGGGTACAGGGGGATGATGATGAGGTGGGGTGGTAGGCAGCTGACAGTGGGATACTGGGGGGATGAAGATAAAGATGATGATAACGGGGGTAGGGTGGTGGATTCTACAGGTGGGGTACATGGGGATGATGATGACAGGGGGTGAGGTGGTAGGCAGCTGGCAGTGGGGTACAGCATAGATGATGGTAGGGTGGTGGGATGATAGGAACAGAAGAATTAGGATGAGGATGGAGATGATGACAGGGGTAAGTTGGTAGGAAGCTGACAGTGGGATGTATTACAGGAGGTAGGGTGGTAGGATGCCAGGAACGGGGATGATGAGGAGGATAATGATGATGGCATGGGGTCAGTTGGTGGCATATGCCGGATGTGTGTGAGATCACACAGGCGGAAGGCAGTGGTAATTCTTGGGGCGCCCTCAGTCAGGGGGTGACATCTCAGGATGGTGCAGTGTCGGGCACAGGCAAGGCCGATACCATTGCAGACTGGCTCCTGGGTGATCGCTATGCACCAACTCTGACAGGTCCTCCATTTCAGATCGTCCACACTGCAGAGAAGATCAGGGAACTGCTCAGCCTCTGTGGGCACATAGCCAGAGATCTGCGGTGCACGGCAGGAGGGGAGCAGGCAGAGAGGAGTACATGGTGCCAACCACTGGGACCTCGGGCAGCGGTCAGTGACAGTCCACCCCTGGGCGGGGAAAACTAGTTGCGGCCCCGGACAACTCTCACACAAACGTTAGGAAAATTAGGCGAGTTTATGGGAGCTTGAGGCCTTAGAGGCCTTAGAATGCCGCCTCTGAACTTATAACAGGAAGTAGCTGAACAAGGATCTTTATGGCAGGATCACCCAGTCATATTTTAATGAAGCTACAGAACAGATGGACACAGATTTTTGGATTTACAGGGGTATGTAATTAAAATTCACAGAGGTCTGATCAGTAAAATAAAGCACAAAAGTTGCACCGCTCCAAATGATATATGAGATCTCTCCTGCTAAGATGATTGCTGGGTGCCAGCCTCATGCCGCAACCAGAGCATGCGAAGGAAAGAAGGAAATGGCGGCACGGACAAGCGTAAAAAAAGCCGTTTTATTTCATATCCATTAAAAAGGAGGGCACAGCCTGCGCACACATCTCATGTGGCTTCAGCAAACGCGTTTCACACACCGGTGCTTGGTCATTGCTAATTGATCATAAGTTCTGCTCTGGCTTAAGGCCGGGTTCACACTGGTATGACACGACAGTCGTATGACTGTGGATCCGACTTTGCCTTGCGACTTGAAGTCCGACATCCATCCGACTTCAATGAACGGGGATCTGACTTTGATCCCGACAATACCAGACACTTTATCTGGTATGACTCTTTAGGAGAAACTCCACTCCAAATAAAAAAAATGGCATGGGGTTCCCCCTGCAGGAGCATACTAGGCCCTTCAGTCTGGTATGGATTTTAAGTGGAACCCCCATGCGTGGGATCCCCCCCCCTCAAAATCCATAGCAGACCCTTATCCGAGCACGCAGCCTGGCAGGTCAGGAAGGGGGGTGAGGACAAGCAAGCACCCCCCTCTCCTGAACCATACCATACCAGGATACATGCTCTCGTCATGGGGGGGTGGGTGCTTTGGAGTGGGGAGGCACCCCAATTATGGCTCCCCTCGCTGCCGGCGCTGTGATTGGCCAAGCATGTGGGGTCACAGTCCATGCTTGGCCATTTATGAGCCAGCAATGCACTGCGATGGCGTAGTGCATTGTGGGCCATTCATGCCACACTAATTTGGTGGGAACGTTCCACAAAGTTCTGAATTCGCCGAACGGCCGATGTTCGAGTCGAACACCGAGCTCTTCCCTAGTGATGTGCAGTGTTAGTTTTCCACCACAGATATCGTTTTGCTTTTAGGCCACAAAGTTCAGTTTTGGTCTCATCTGACCAGATCACCTTCTTCCACATGTTTGCTGTGTCCTCCACATGGCTTCTCACAAACTGCAAACAGGACTTCTTATGACTTTCTTTCACCAATTTCTTTCTTCTTGTCACTCTTCCATAAAGACCAGATTTGTGGAGAGACGACTAATAGTTGTCCTGTGGACAGATTCTCCCACCTGAGCTGTGGATCTCTGCAGCTCCTCCAGAGTTCCCATGGACCTCTTGGCTGCTTCACTGATGAATGCTCTCCTTGCCCGGCCTGTCAGTTTAGGTGGACGGCCATGTCTTGGTAGGTTTGCAGTTGTGCCATTTTTGGATGATGGATTGAACAGATCTCTGTGAGATGCTTTAAACCCTGTTTTAAACTTCTCCACAACTTTATCCCTGACCTGTCTGGTGTGTTCCTTGGCCTTCATGGTGCTGTTTGTTCACTAAGATTCTCTAACAAACTTCTGAGGGCTTCACAGAACAGCTGTATTTATACTGAGATTAAACAACACACAGGTGGACTCTATTTACTAATTAGGTGACTTCTGAAGGCAATTGGTTCCACTAGATTTTAGTTTGGGGGATCAGAGTAAAGGGGGGCTGAATACAAATGCACGCCACACTTTTCAGAAATTTATTTGTAAAAAATGTTGAAAACCATTTATGATTTTCCTTTCACTTCACAATTATGTGCCACTTTGTGTTGGTCTATCACACAAAATCCCAATAAATCACATTTAAGTTTTTGGTTGTAACATGACAAAATATGGAAAATTTCAAGGGGGTATGAATACTTTTTATAGGCACTGTATGTACTGTTGGTGGGGCCAGCATCAACCCATTGCTTTTCCTAGCATAGACAAAGCACATCTTAGCTTAAAGTGACCTGAGCTCTGAACAAGGAAAAGAAATGACCCCCCGGGCTTTTCCTTTGACCAAGCCTTATGTTGTAACATTTTTTGGCGTTTATTATTATTTTGTTGAGATCATGTGATTGCGTGATCAGAATTCTTTCTCAGTAAATTGAATCAAATCCAGCAGGACGCCTTCATTGACTTACAGTACATATTTTATAATGTCAGTTGGCCAGCAGGGGGCATTATCGCATAGGACTTCTACTATTGTTCGCAGTGACGAAAAGGAAAATGGAAACTCATTGGTGTGGGTGTCTACCAGGAATGTAGAGTCTATCAATTTGGGTATGAGGGATTATGCTTAAAGAGAAAATGTCATCTTGTCCATTCAGGGCAAAAGTGACAGTGTTTGTTCACAGGGCTCCCTACCCCGAACCCTTCATACTCACATTGCTAGCGTTCCCTCTTCTTTTACAATCAGGACTAAATTCCCCAGGGTCGGCTGGGGTCGAGCTCTGGGGAGCAGCGACTTCACTCTCTTTCTTGCATAGCTTCTGATTGGAGAGCTCTCTAGCTCTGGCTCATCAGGGGCATGTCAGACCTCTGCAGAGAGACCACTGCTGCCAGGGAACAAGCTGTGACTGTTTTCTAAAGAAAATTTTGTTGTGATGCACCTGGAATGTATTCAACTGGAAGTTCGGTATGGCTTTAACCGCTTCGCGCCCGCCCCATAGCCAAAAGACGGCTACAGAGCGGACGCTAACTGCCGGGAGGCCGTCCCTAGACGTCCTCCTGTTTACTTCCCTAATGCGCGCCGCCGCGGGCGCGCATCGGGGAAGTTCTGTGTTGGCCGTGTCCCTTGGACACAGTCAATCACAGATCGTGCTAAATGGCCAAGCACAGTGGCCATTTAGCACTCGATCGGGCTATCCAATGAGAGGTGATCTCACATATGAGATCATCTCTCATCGCCGGCTCCCCTCCTCACACAGAGACAGCGTGTGAAGAGGGAGAGCTTCCGTGCTGCAGTTGCAGCTGCAGCGTCTGTGACTGTGACAGTGAGTGTACAGTGAGTGTGTACACACACACACACACACAGTAAAACACACACCCACACAGTAAAACAGACACACAGTGAAACACACACACACACATGTCACAAGTAGGGCTCAGAAACAGCAGTGCGCATTTTTCTTTTTTATTCTACCTAAAACATGCTGACACTGATACTAATTCAAAAAATTCTTTTCAGAAAAATCCTACTCAAAATACACTGACAATGACCTTTGACCTGGGTATTGCCATTTGACTCCTACCTTGGACCTTAACACTAACCCTGGGCGGCATCTACTGTTGTTGGGGAATGTATTGTTGCCAGCTGCAGGGGATCACAAACATATACTTACCTCCTGCTGTGCAGCTCGTTTTGCACCGAGTGGCCCCCGATCCTCGTCTTCTGGGGTCCCTCTGTGGCTCTCACGGCTCCTCCCCACATCAGATAACCTCCTAGGACCTAGGAGAAGCCAACGCATCATTGGATTTGTTTGACAGCAGTGGAAGCCAATGGCTGTGCTGCTATCAATCTATCCAATCAACCCTGGGGAGAGAGGGACAAGCACATCTCCGGCGACAGAAATACGGGGCTCAGGTAAGTAAAATGGGGGGGGGGGGCAGTCACGGGCAGGTGTTTTTTTACCTTAACCACTTCAGCCCCGGAAGATTTTACCCCCTTCCTGACCAGAACACTTTTTGCGATTCGGCACCACGTCGCTTTAACTGACAATGTTGTCGATGTTGCACCCAAACAATTTGATGTCCTTTTTTTTCCCACAAATAGAGCTTTCTTTTGGTGGTATTTGATCACCCCTGCGGCTTTTATTTTTTGCGCTATAAACAAAAAAAGAGCGTCAATTTTGAAAAAAGCGCATTATTTTTTACTTTTTGCTATAATAAATATCCCCCAAACAATATATAAAAAAACATTTTTTTTCCTCAGTTTAGGCCGATGCGTATTTTTCTACATATTTTTGGTTAAAAAAAAACAAAAAAAAACGCAATAAGCGTTTATTGATTGGTTTGTGCAAAAGTTCTAGCGTCTACAAAATAAGGGATAGATTTATAGCATTTTTATTTAAAAAAAATTCTAGTAATGGCGATCAGCAATTTTTATCGTGACTGCGACATTATGGCAATTTTCACACATCGGACAATTTTGACACATTTTTGGGACCATTGGCATTAATACAGCGATCTATGCTATAAAATTGCGTTGATTACTGTAAAAATGTCACTGACAGTGAAGGGGTTAATCACTAGGGGGCGGGAGGGGTTAAGGGTGTCCTGGGGCGTGTTTCTAACTGTCTGGGGGATGGGCTAGCAGTGACATGACACTGATCGCTGCTGCCGATGACAGGGAGCAGACGATCGGTGTCCTGTCACTAGGCAGAACAGGGAGATGCTGTGTTTACAGCTCCATCTCCCCGTTCTTCAGCTCCCCGATCCCTCCTTTGTACTTCAAAGTATTCAGATCGCCGTTTTTGGCGTTTCTGAATACTGTATATTTTTTTTAAAACCGGCGCCAGTGGCAGCCGAGTAAACGGGAAGTGATGTTGTGGCATTGCTTCTGTGCAGTGGCGGAATTATCAGGGTCGCAACAGTCGCAGTTGCGACTGGGCCCTGGAATTCCATCACTGTCGGGGGGCCCCGGCGTGGTTGCTTTTCACAGGGCTGTGAGTGGAGAGCGTGTCTCATGTAAACAGCAGCACAGAGACACCGGCACTCCGGAGTGAAGTTTAATTTTCCCTTGTCCGCTCGCAAAACACACAGCTGATCCTGCTCCCCCTTCGGCCCCCCCTCCCCTCCTCTCCTCTCCTCTCCTCTCCTGTGTTCTCCGCGGGAAATGTGAGCTTGTTAGCTTCACACCTGAATGCCCGCGGAGAACACAGGAGAGGAGGGGAGGGGGGGCCGAAGGGGGAGCAGGATCAGCTGTGTGTTTTGCGAGCGGACAAGGGAAAATTAAACTTCACTCCGGAGTGCCGGTGTCTCTGTGCTGCTGTTTACATGAGACACGCTCTCCACTCACAGCCGTGCTGACCCCTCTCCAGTGTGTAGACTCGGGAAGATCCCGCCGCCCATCAACATCCATAGCGCTGCTGATCGCTGCCTCCCCCCAGGTGCGTGGGGGGGGGGGGGGGGGGTGTACAGAGATCTGCTGGGGGCCAAGGTGCACAGCAGAGTCCAGCAAGGTACAGCGAAACCTCTTTAAGGGGGGTGACTGTCTAGGGACCCTAAAGTAAGGGGGGCTCTCTGGGGACCCTAAAGTAAGGTGGGGTATCTGGGGATCCTGATGTCCAGTACCACCGCCACCCCTCCTCCAGTGCCACCCCTCCTCCAGTACCACCACCACCACAACCACCGTGCTACCCACCTTCAGTACCACCGCCACCCCTCCTCCAGTACCACCACCACCCACCTTCAGTACCACCGCCACCCCTCCTCCAGTACCACCACCACCACAACCACCGTGCTACCCACCTTCAGTACCACCGCCACCCCTCCTCCAGTACCACCACCACCCACCTTCAGTACCACCGCCACCCCTCCTCCAGTACCACCACCACCCACCTTCAGTACCACCGCCACTCCTCCTCCAGTACCACCACCACCCACCTTCAGTACCACCGCCACCCACCTCCAGGACCACCGCCACCCCCTCTCCAGTACCACCACCATGCCACCCACCTCCAGTACCACCGCCACCCCTCTCCAGGACCACCATGCCTCTCCAGTACCACCACCCACCCTCTAGTACCACCACCGCCACCCACCTCCAGTACCACCGCCACCCCTCTCCAGGACCACTATGCCTCTCCAGTACCACCACCCACCCTCTAGTACCACCACCGCCACCCCTCTCCAGGACTACCATGCTGCTCCAGTACCATCGCCACCCTCCTCCAGTACCACCACCACCCACCTCCAGTACCACCGCCACCCACCTCCAGTACCACCATCCCCCTCCAGTACCACCGCCACCCCTCTCCAGGACCGCCATCCCTCTCCAGTACCACCACCCCCCCTTCAGTACCACCACTGCCACCCACCTCCAGTACCACCACCACCCACCTTCAGTACCACCGCCACCCACCTCTAGTACCACCACCACCGCTCTCCAGGACCACCATCCCCCTCCAGGACCACCACCGCCACCCACCTCCAGTACCACCGCCACCCCTCTCCAGGACCACCATCCCCCTCCAGTACCACCACCACCCCTCTCCGGGACCACTATCCCCCTCCAGTACCACCAATGCCACCCCTCTCCAGGACCACCATCCCCCTCCAGGACCATCACTGCCACTCCCCTCCAGGACCACCACCGCCACCCACCTCCAGTACCACCATCCCCCTCCAGTACCACCACCGCCACCCACCTCCAGTACCACCACCCCTCTCCAGGACCACCACTGCACTGGTGACACAGGTTCCACTGGGGACACAGGCTGCACAGAAATGTTTTACTTTGTTGTACAGTGGAAAAAAAATATAGTATCAAAATCATGCTTTTCGGGGGGGGGGGGGGGCCCTTCCTGATTTCTTGCACCGGGGCCCTGAGGTTTCTAGTTACGCCTCTGCTTCTGTGTTTACAATCAGGAGACTGGCACTGTGACGAAACGTCCCCCACACTCCGCTTGAGTGCTTCCGTCAGTATACCGCTTCCTAAGTCCTAAGGAACACAAGTCCAATGGATCTGGCTATAGGAACCCCCAAGAACTAGACAACACCAGTCTTGGAGTACATCAGGAATAGCCTTTTATTTGAGATCTCACACAAATATATACAGCAGGATGACTAAAACCTAACCTAATTAGCATGAGATAATTATCTAATCATTGACCCAGACAAGTTGACTGAGAGATAAGACTTTTTTAGGGTAAGACTTTACGTCTCCTAGCTCACTGACTGACTATTCAATATACATTACTATAAACATCAACACAGGGTTAATTAGCACAAACAACAATGTGTGGAATACTCTTACAAGCCAGACTAGACTCATTTACACAACAGACAGGTGGCTGGAGTTGAGGCGGCGGGAGGTGGTGGGAGGGGGGGACGTCCGCACCCGCTCCTCCGGGATAAAACCCAAGCAGCTTTTAGCCGCATCGGTTGTTATCCCTGGAAAGCCAATCGCCCGCTCTAAACAACGGTACTGGGAAGATGCCTGCAGCTGCGGGCATCATCCCAGTATAACCCCTAAAAGCTGGGAGCAGAGCCAATCCACCCTTGGGGGCCCCCACACAGCGGCGGGGCCCTACGCAGCTTGCATAGTGAGCGTATAGGGCGGATCGGCTCTGTGTGTATATAACAGCATAAACAATGATGATAAAAGATATAAAGTGCTACTGCGCAAATATGTGCAATTCCCACTTTGATTATCCTGTATAGATTACCAGTGACCCACTAATGCATAAAAAAGTGCCCCTATGCATGTGTATAGCATCCAGTATTATATAGTATATCAATATTGCATTGCTGGGTTGTTCAAAGAAGTGCTCCTGTTCAAGTGTATGGTATCCAAAAAGAGTCTATCCAGATGTAATAAAGTTCATGCGATTATAAATTTCATGCGATTATAAAACCGCTAAGTGCAATAAAGTTAATGGAATTATAAAATCCAGAACATGCCGTGGTGTTCCTCACTCTGGTGCTCCCCTTAGGTATTTAATGCTCACCTCAGAGCATATGACCTTGCAACTAAGTGCAGCCAAATCACGCATATGAACCACCTCTGGGCTCTTGTAGTTACACCGGAATCCTGGACTCATCGGTATGGTGCCTCGGTGAGTGTATAAAAAATAAAGACTTGATAGTGTAATAGAGTTTTAATGGTTTAATAAACAGAATAGCAAAAAAGGCCCCCAACTGGGGTACTCACATAGATTAGGTGCACCAGTGCACCACTCTATATATCAGGTAAAACAATGGTAAATACCTGACTGGTATCGGGATGGTATGTTGTTCCTCTCTGTCAGATCACCTGTGCAAATGTTCCATCCTGTCCCCTACGTGTCTCAATACGGGGTTTCCGTATCTTCTTAAGGGGGAAAATTTGAATTGGAATCAAGGGACGGTGCTTGGAGGTGGGTAAAGGTGGAGGCAAGGGATGGTGCTCGGAGGTGGGTAGAGGCAAAGGCAAGGGGCGGTGCTCGGAGGTAGGTAGGGGGTGGAATCAAGGGACGGTGCTTGGATGTGGGTAGAGGCAAAGGCAAGGGATGGTGCTCAGAGGTGGGTAGAGGCAAAGGCAAGGGACGGTGCTTGGAGGTGGGTAGAGGCAAAGGCAAGGGACGGTGCTCAGAGGTTGGAAGGGGGTGGAATCAAGGGACTTTGCTTGGAGGTGGGTAGAGGCAAATGCAAGGGATGTTGCCCAGAGGTGGGTAGGGAGTGGAATCAAGGGACGGTGCTTGGAGGTTGGTAGAGGCGGAGGCAAGGGATGGTGCTTGAAGGTGGGTAGAGGTGAAGGCAAAGGAACATACAGACACCGGAAGTGACGTCCTGAGTATAAGCTCAGCACTTGTTTTGTTTTACTCTGCTTTGAAATGTTTTATGTGAGTACCGCAACATATGGTTTTTAAATAAATGCAATATTTTAAACATACTTCATTATTGGGGCTTCCTTTTTCTCCTTCCTCCCAGTCTGCCTGACATACTGCTCTGAGAGGCAAAGCCTGTGGATGTAGCAGAAAAACATACAAGTTACCAATACTGAGTTTGCTTCCTTGAAAGTAATAAGAATAAACATCCGGAGATAACATTTGAAGGATATAGCACCATGTATTTCACCCGATTATTAGTAATGATGTTTACCTTACAGCAGTGAGGTAAGGATCCACTTGCACCTGTGGGTGTGAGCACGCCGGAGATAAAACCACCCAGTCACTGTGTCTCTATTGTAGCAGCAGAGCACCCTAATCACCAGCACCCTTTCCTGAAGACTTTTTAATATTTATCTCATTCATCTAATTTTTACATTAATTTGGATACTTCCTTTTCTTCACATTCAATTATATGGTCTATCACATGAACTTTATGGACTGTATGACTGTATCGTAGTTTTTTTGTGATCACAGTATATTTGGAATTTTGAATATTTTACTGTATCTACTTTTGTATGGATTTTTTTTTGCACATTTAGCACGTTATTCATTTGGTGCTTGGAGGCAAGGGACGGTGCTCGGAGGTGGGTAGAATCGGAGGCAAGGGATGGCGCTCGGAGGTTGGGAAGGGGCAGAGACATGGGCTGAGGGGGAGTGCTTGGAGGTGGATAGAGGCGGATTCAAGGAACGGTGCTCAAAGGTGGGTAGAGGCAGAGGCAAGGGACGGTACTCGGAGGTGGGTAGAGGCGGAAGCAAAGGACGGTGCTCAGAGATGGGTAGAGGCGGAGGGAAAGGACAGTGCTCGGAGGTGGGTAGAGGCGGAGGCAAGGGACAGTGTTTAGAGGTGGGTAGAGGCGGAGGCAAGGGATGGTGCTCGTGGTAGGTAGAGGCGGAGGCAAAGGACAGTGCTTGGAGGTGGGTAGAGGCGGAGGCAAGGGACAGTACATAGAGGTGAGTAGAGGCGGAGGCAAGGGATGGTGCTCGTGGTAGGTAGAGGCGGAGGCAAAGGACAGTGCTTGGAGGTGGGTAGAGGCGGAGGCAAGGGACAGTACATAGAGGTGAGTAAAGGCGGAGGCAAGGGATGGTGCTCGGAGGTGGGTAGAGGCGGAGGCAAAGGACAGTGCTCGGAGATGGGTAGAGGCGGAGGCAAGGGACGGTGCATGGAGGTGGATAGAGGCGGAGGCACAGGATGGGGCTCGCAGGAGGATAGAGGTGGAGGCAAAGGACAGTGCTTAGAGGTGGACAGAGGCAGAGGCAAGGGATGCTGCTCGGAGGTGGGTAGAGGCGGAGTCAAGGGATGGTGCTTGGAGGTGGGTAGAGGTGGAGGCAAGGGATGGTGCTCGGAGGTGGGTAGAGGCTGAGGAAAAGGATGGTGCTAGGAGGTGGGTAGAGGCAGAGTCAAGGGATGGTGCTTGGAGGTGGGTAGAGGCTGAGGCAAGGGACGATGCTCGAAGGTGGGTAGAGGCGGAAACAAGGGATGGTGCTCGGAGGTGGGTAGAAGCTGAGGCAAGGCACGGTGCTCGGAGGTGGGTAGAGGCGGAGGCAAAGGACGGGCTTGCAGGTGGATAGAGGTGGAGGCAAAGGACGGTGCTTGGAGGTGGACAGAGGCGGAGGCAAGGGACATTGCTTGGAGATGGGAAGAGGCGGAGGCAAGGGACAGTGCTCGGAGGTGGGTAGAGGCGGAGGCAAAGGACGGGGCTTGCAGGTGGATAGAGGTGGAGGCAAAGGACGGTGCTTGGAGGTGGACAGAGGCGGAGGCAAGGGACATTGCTCGGAGATGGGAAGAGGCGGAGGCAAGGGACAGTGCTCGGAGGTGGGTAGAGGCGGAGGCAAGGGATGGTGCTTGGAGGTGGGTAGATGTGGAGGCAAAGGACGGTGCTCGGGGGTGGGTAGAGGCGGAGGCAAAGGACGGGGCTTGCAGGTGGATAGAGGTGGAGGCAAAGGACGGTGCTTGGAGGTGGACAGAGGCGGAGGCAAGGGACATTGCTCGGAGGTGGGTAGAGGCAGAGTCAAGGGACGGTGCTTGGAGGTGGGTAGAGGCGGAGGCAAGGGATGGTGCTTGGAGGTGGGTAGATGTGGAGGCAAAGGACGGTGCTCGGGGGTGGGTAGAGGCGGAGGCAAAGGATGGTGCTCAGAGGTGGGTAGAGGCGGAGGCAAGGGATGGTGCTCGGAGGTGGGTAGAGGCTGAGGCAAGGGACGGTGCTCGGAGGTGGGTAGAGGCGGAGGCAAGAGACAGGGCTTGCAGGTGGATAGAGGCGGAGGCAAGGGATGGTGCTTGGAGGTGGGTAGATGTGGAGGCAAAGGACGGTGCTCGGGGGTGGGTAGAGGCGGAGGCAAAGGCCGGGACTTGCAGGTGGATAGGGGTGGAGGCAAAGGACGGTGCTTGGAGGTGGACAGAGGCGGAGGCAAGGGACATTGCTCGGAGGTGGGTAGAGGCAGAGTCAAGGGACGGTGCTTGGAGGTGGGTAGAGGCGGAGGCAAGGGATGGTGCTTGGAGGTGGGTAGATGTGGAGGCAAAGGACGGTGCTCGGGGGTGGGTAGAGGCGGAGGCAAAGGATGGTGCTCAGAGGTGGGTAGAGGCGGAGGCAAGGGATGGTGCTCGGAGGTGGGTAGAGGCTGAGGCAAGGGACGGTGCTCGGAGGTGGGTAGAGGCGGAGGCAAGAGACAGGGCTTGCAGGTGGATAGAGGCGGAGGCAAGGGATGGTGCTTGGAGGTGGGTAGATGTGGAGGCAAAGGACGGTGCTCGGGGGTGGGTAGAGGCGGAGGCAAAGGACGGTGCTTGGAGGAGGACAGAGGCACAGGCAAGGGACATTGCTCGGAGGTGGGTAGAGGCTGAGGCAAGGGACGGTGCTCGGAGGTGGGTAGAGGCGGAGGCAAGGGACTGTGCTCAGAGGTGGCTAGAGGCGGAGGCAAAGGACAGGGCTTGCAGGTGGATAGAGCCGGAGGCAAAGGACGGTGCTTGGAGGAGGACAGAGGCGCAGGCAAGGGACATTGCTCTGAGGTGGGTAGAGGCAGAGGCAAGGGACATTGCGAAGAGGTGAGTAGAGGCAGAGGCAAGGGATGGTGCTTAGAGGTGGATAGAGGTGGAGGCAAGGGATGGTGCTTGGAGGTGGATAGAGGCGGAGGCAAGGGATGGTGCTTGGAGGTGGGTAGAGGCGGAGGCAAAAGACAGTGCTCAGAGATCGGGAAGGGGCAGAGACATGGGCTAACTCAGAAGGGGGGCGTTTGTGCTTACTTTCTGAAAAAGAAAAGCCCTGGTGGTATTGAAAACATAACAAGCCAGAGACTGACTGACCACTGGCCACCCACCAGGCACCACCTATTACTAAAGTATCCCTTTTTGGGAGGACTGGTCTTTGCAGGTAAAAAAAAAATTTCTATCATTTTATTACACAGAAAGACTGTTCAAATAGTGAGAAAACATTAGATTCATATAACAGAATAACAGTTAGCCCTTGTACACACGGTCGGAGATTCCGACAACCAAATCCATCGGAGTAATTCCGACTGATTAATTCCAGGAGAGGTCCGGAAGTGATGTTGCATACACACGGTCGGACTAAGTTGTCGGAAAATCTGATTGTGCATAACGTGATGACGTTATTTCGTTACGACGGGACTACGTTCAGGCTAGTAGCCAATAGCTTTGGTCTAGGAATTTGATCTTAGCATGCGTGGCACTTTGTCTGTCGGAGTAGGCTACACATGATCGGAGTATGTCCGATCGGAGCATTATGTCGGGAAATTTTACCGGCAAGTTGGAAAAGTTGGTCCGTCGGATATTCCGATGGAAACAGTCCGATGGAGACCACACACAGTCAGAATATCCGACAAAACGGTCCGATAGGACACATTCCGTCGGAATTTCCGACCGTGTGTACAAGGGCTAACACTGATGTAATACTGGAAAGAAAACTTACTCTGGTCTTAAAATGGTTGAGCATGGAAACTTATATCTTGAATAAGTGCTCATCTGTAAGGAATGCAGTTCAACAGGTTATTGTAGCTATGCCTTGGTTGGGTTATGTCATAACGCTGTGTCCCAGAGATGACTCATCTCCACTCCTCAACTCTTTGCCTTTGTGTAAATACATATTAGTTACCATTACCATTTCATTGAACGCCAGCCTCTTTCTTGCTGAGGGATAGTCCCCATAGTACATAGTTCAGAGGCTGGAAATCCATCCAGTATGTGTGATTTTTATTCTCTCGCAATTTTGATATTCCTGTATATTCTGCTTCCCGAGGAAGGCAACTAAAAGTTTTTTTTTTTAAGTTGTTGACACTCTCAGCTAATACCACTTCCTGGGGGAGGACATTCCCCATTTTTACTACTCTTAGCCCTTGTATACACGGTCTGAGATTCCGGCGGAATGTTTCCTATCGGACCGTTTTGTCGGATATTCCGACTGTGTGTGGTCTGCATTGGACTCCGACGGACCAAGTTTTCCAACTTGCCGGTAAAATTTTCCGACAAAATGCTCCTATCAGACATACTCCGATCATGTGTAGCCTACTCCGACGAACAAAGTGCCACGCATGCTCAGATCAAATTCCTAGACCAAAGCTATTGGCTACTAGCCTGAACGTAGTCCCGTCGTAACAAAATAACGTCAACGCGTTATGTACAATCGGATTTTCCGACAACTGAGTCTGACCGTGTGTATGCAACATCAGTTCCGGACCTCTTCCGGAAATAATCTGACGGATTTGGTTACCAGAATCTCCGACCGTGTGTACGGGGGCTAACAGTAAAGAACCCTTTCCACAATCTAAGTTTAAACCTCCTTTCTTCCTCATGGCTGCATACCCTCTTCAGGGACCTTAGCATAAACAGTTTATTACAATTATTAGTCACTTTTGATACATTTGTACATTGTTATCGTATCCCCTCCTAAAGTAGGCCCCTTTCACACAGGGCGGACTTAACAACATCTTTCCTGAGGTTGGTGATCAAAACTGCATATTCAAGATGAGACTGACTCATTGTTTTGTAAAGGGGTAGAATTATGGATTTATATTTGGAATGTATGCTCATTTTATTGCATGACAGTATTTCGATAGCTTTATTAGCTGCAGCTTGGCAATTTAATGCTATTGCTGAGACTGAGTTCCACGAGGGCCCCTATCCTTTTCCATTCTTCCAGTTGAGCCCTTACTAATGCGTGTTTTTGGCACCCAAGTTTATAACTTTACATTTCTTAATACTGAACCTCATCTACCATGTAGCTGCCCAACCCCCTATTTAATTGACGTCTCCCTGTAATGGTGCTACATCCTGTGCCAAAATGATTTTCCTGCATAATTTGGTATCATCAGCAAAGATTAAAATTAAGCTGTTAGCATTATCAAAGTAGTCAGGGCACGTGATTTACAGTTGTGCTCATAAGTTTACATACCCTGGCAGAATATATGATTTCTTGGCCATTTTTCAGAGGATATGAATGATAACACAAAAACTTTTATTTCACTCATGGTTAGTGTTTGGCTGAAGTCATTTATTATCAATCAACTGTATTTACTCTTTTTAAAATCATAGTCACAACAGAAACTACCCAAATGACCCTGATCAAAAGTTTGCACACCCAACTTTAACATCAATGACAGCTTGAAGTCTTTTGTGGTATTTGTGGATGAGGCTCTTTATCTTCTCAGATGGTAAAGCTGCCCATTCCTCCTGGCAAAAAGCCTCCAGTTCCTGTAAATTCTTGGGCTGTCTTCCATGAACGGCACGTTTGAGATCTCCCCAGAGGGGCTCAATGATATTGAGGTCAGGAGACTGAGATGGCCACTCCAGAACCTTCACTTTATTCTTCTGTAGCCAATGACAGGTGGACTTGGCCTTGTGTTTTGGATTATTGTCATGTTTGAATGTCCAAGTACATCCCATGCGCAGCTTCCTGGCTGATGAATGCAAATGTTCCCCCAGTATTTTTCGATAACATACAGCATTCATCTTGCCATCACTTTTGACCAAATTTCCTGTGCCTTTGTAGCTCCCACATCCCCAAAACATCCTCTTCTTGGGGTCAACCAATGCCATCTACTCCAGAATATGGAATAGGTTCACGAGCTTTGCAGCTGGACGTCAGTTTGACCCTAGAGACCCAAATGTATCTCAAATCCTGTCTTTCCTGCAATCTCGATTGGATTTGGGGCTCAGTTCGCTTAAGGAGCAGATTTCAGCCATCTCGGCTTTTACCCAAGAGAAATGGGCAGCAAACCAGCTGGTGGAGCACCTCATGAGAGCGGTAGTTAGACTACGCCCTCCCAAGAGAAATAGGTTCCCTCAATGGGACCTGGCAGCAGTCCTCAATTTTCTAGCAAACCCTCCTCGTACTCTGACAGATGTTAATTATGGGATATCATCTTAAAAACAGCTTTCCTATTAGCCATAACTTCAGGGGGAAGGGTGTCGAACTCCAAGAATTGGGGGCAGCAGAACCTTATTCCATGTTCTTCCCAGACAGGGTTGTGCTGAGACCATTGGATCATTTGTCCCAAAAGTGGCATCAATATTTCATCTCTCCAATGAATGGGTGCTTCCTGCCTTCCCAAAGGAATAAGAGTATGATCTGCACAAGTTGGACATTCCAAAAGTTCTCAAAGCCTATCTGCAGGCTACGTCTACATTCAGACGTTCTGACAGACTTTTTCATCATCATGAAAATTTAAAGGCAAAGAGGCCTTGGCCAGAATCATCTCGGCCTGGATAGTAAAAAATATTTACCGAGCATATAGAGCGGCCGGGAAGTGTCACACACCTGGTTCGTGAGCCTGACGAGTAGAGGAGGGCCTCTCGTACCACACCGGCTTGTGGGTTACTGAAGGTGAGACAGCAGCCACAGGAGTGCCTGAGATCAGCCCTGTAGTCTGTATGGCTGGTGGTCCGTGGATGGATGTGCAGCAGGCGGGCAAGTGTTGGTTAGGCAGACCAGGGCCGTGGCAGGCTGGGATTGCAGCTAGACCAGGATCAATATGCGTAGCATGTGACAGACTGGATGAGCAGGTGCAGGGTCAGGCAAGCTGGGTTGGTAGTGTTCAGGCAGATAGACAGAGCAGCAGGCAGCAGAGGAGTCCCAAAACAAGCCTGGATAGGGGTATCAAGCAGACAGCGTTAGTGAGAACAAGCCGATCAAGATCAGAGGCTAGCACAGATAACAGGTCAGAACACACAGAAGCTGCAGACCAAACAGCATTGAGTCTATGCAGGAGTTCAGTCTGAATAGCCCACCTGGTGTACCTGTGTACACCGATGTGCGAGTGCGCCTGTGCGTATGCCAATGTTCCAATGCGCTAGTGCGCATGCGCGTACGCCAAGAACCTCCAAGTATAGCGAGGACCTGTCTTTCCTGACATGAAGGATCCTCCAGAGGTGGTTAGAGCTCACTCAACCAGGGCGATGTCGTCTTCTTGGGCGGCACGGGCAGGATTGTCTCTGGAGACAGTCTGCAAAGAGGCTAGCTGGTCATCACATCATACGTTCTTAAAACACTACAGGGTGGATCCAGTAGTCCTTACTACAGTAGAGTTTGGGAGGAAAACCATCCAAGCTTTTATGTCTATTGTCAAATAAAGACTAAGTTTGTAGCATTAAACCCTCCCTCTCAAAATCTCATTATGTATTATATGTATCCTGCCATGTTCGGCGTCAGGAAAATTGTATCAAATACTTACCGTAATTTTCGTTTCCTGATGCCAATACATGGCAGCATACGAACCCTCCCTCTGATCTTTGTGCTTTATACAGAGAATGGGGGAGGTAGCTCTCAGTCAGACTTTTAAAGAGTTAAATGGGTCCTGTGGGTGTATATAGGGGCGGAGCTATATCATATGTATGCTGCCATGTATTGGCGTCAGGAAAGGAAAATTGCGGTAAGTATTATGCCGCGTACACACGGGCGGACTGTATGGCGTACTTAGTCCGTCAAAACACATTTCAGCGGACAGTCCGCTCGTGTGTGGGCTTCAGCGGACTTTTTCAGCGTGCAGTCTGGCGTACTAAGTATTTCGGATTTTTCGAAATTCTGTCCGTCGTACTTTGGTTTCAGCGGACAATCCGCTCGTCAGTAGGCTGGTTCGACGGACTAGGAATGGCGCATGCTCAGAAAGGATTTACACGGCGGAAGGGTGCTTTGCTGTGTATTGGACTTCCTATTTCTAGTCCCGTCGTACGTGCTGTACACGTCATCGCGCAAGCTTTCGACGGACTGTTTGTGCATCCGTGTGTGGTCAAGTCCGTTCAGTCGAAAGTATGACGGACTGTCCTTCGGATTGTATGACGGACTAAGTACGCCATACAGTCCGCCCGTGTGTACGCGGCATTAGATAAAATTTTCCATTTTTAGTCATCTGTTGATCACAGGGATAAACATTAATCTGCATATAATGTCAGGTAAAGCAACCTGACACGTAAAGAAAAAAAAATTCTTAACCCTTATACTCTTTTATATTTTATTAACTATTCTTATATAAACATTTTTGGTTTTATTTTGAGCAGAAAAAGTTGGGCAGATCCCAAGTTAACGATCACTTATATAGATAATATACCTATCTAATAATAAGTAATAAAACTGAAATTATTAATATATAAGAAAAAGTGGGCAACATAAAACTAGCGCAATGTTTGACTCTGTTTATAATAAACGAACGCAGCAATATCTGGTTCGGATGGAGCAGCAATTCTCAATTGAATTCTCAATGTGCTCATCAGATATTTTGGTTCTAATTTTGCCCTTCATGTGCTTCATCCTTGAAAATAGTCACCCACAAATATAGGCGCTGCCGAAAACTGATGACATTAAAGCGGAAGTCCGGCAGAAATGTATTTTTAAAAAAAGTCAGCAGCTACAAATACTGCAGCTACCGTCCCTCGGTCCTCGGATGCTGCCGCCGCCATCTTTGCTAAGGGAATCGGGAAATAAAGCCTTGCGGCTTCACTTCCTGGTTCCCTACTGCGCATTCGTATGCGCGAGTCGCGCTGCGCAATTCGAATGGTCTCTGCTGTCTCTGTGACCCGTGTATGTCCCAGCAGACAGCGCGGTGGGACGGGAAGAGGTGTAGACTCCCGTGGAAGTCTATGGCGGAAGTGGGTGCAAAGTTTGGTAAAGAGACACTGTCAAACTTTTCTTTGGCCGCATGTGATCACATTTTTACACCCCCCCCCCCCCCCCCCCAAGAAAAATCAACATTTTTAAATAAGTTTAGGATCTTGTGTTGGGCTTCATTCGTAGCAGGTTGGACACCCCTGGTTTAAAATGTGTGATTTATATCTGCAGTAATATTTTTTTGAAACTAATACTAATCACATTAATAAACTTATTTTTTTAAGTTTTGTTACCGTTTTGTGTAAGGATTGCATTAAAAAAAAATATAAAATTGTAAGAAAATATATATAAAAAAAGAAAGCCTTGTTTAAAAAAAATTATATATGTATGCTTTGTTATCTTTAATGAGATGTTAATAATGTTGCCCAAAAAAATGCCTATTGCAGAAGCGTAATCCAAAGAAAAATTAAGTGAATAAATTTACGACCAATATTATACATTCTATATCCCTGTATGTTGCGGTCGTTCAGGTGCTCAGATGCCCCCCACTGAGACCGCCGCCTGTGGAAGGGAATTCCACATCCTTGCCGCTCTTACAGTAAAGAACCCTCTATGTAGTTTAAGGTTAAACCTCTTTTTTTCATGAGTGGCCACGTGTCTTGTTAAACTCCCTTCTGCAAAAAAGTTTTATCCCTATTGTGGGGTCACCAGTACGGTATTTGTATATTGAAATCATATCCCCTCTCAAGCATCTCTTCTCCAGAGAGAATAAGTTCAGTGCTACTGAACTACTGTTTGCTTTTGGACGATCCAATAAAACCCTCCTCTTGAGCCCCTGTACACACGGTCGGAGATTTCGACAACCAAATCCGTCGGATTTTGCCCGTCGGATCTTGTCCGAAACTGTTGCATACACACGGTGGGACTAAGGCCGCGTACACACGAGAGGATTGTCCGTCCAACTAAGTCCGTCAGACAATCTGACAGACAGTCTGTCCTACTTTCGAATGAACGGACTTGACCACACACAATGAACAGACAGTCCGTTGAAAGCTTGCACGATGACGTGTACAGCACGTACGACGGGACTAGAAATACGACGTCCAATACACTGCAATGCAACCTTCGGCCGTGTAAATCCTTTCTGAGCATGCGCCATACTTAGTCCGTCCAACTAGCCTACTCACGAGCGGACTGTCCGCTGAAACCAAAGTTGGACGGACAATATTACGGAAATTCCGAAAGACTTAGTCCGCCAGACTGTCCGCTGAAAAAGTCCGCTGAAGCCCACACACGAGCGGACTGTCCGCTGAAACACGTTTCAGCGGACCAAGTCCGTCAGACAGTCCGCCCGTGTGTACGCGGCCTAAGTTGTCGATCATTCAGAACGTGATGACGTAATTTCGTTACGATGGGACTACGTTCAGGCTAGTAGCCAATAGCTTTGATGTAGGAATTTGATCTGAGCATGCGTGGCACTTGGTCCGATCAAAATTCTCTACACATGATCGGAGTATGTCCGATCGAACCAGTTGGTCGGAAAATATTTCCAACAAGTTGGAAAATTGGGTCCGACGGATATTCTGACGGAATCAGTTCGATGCAGACCACACACAGTCGGATTATTCGGCAACACGGTCTGATAGGACACATTCCGACGGATTCTCCGACCGTGTGTACAAGGGCTTAGAGAAGCCTATTCTGCCTCCACCCGACAACGGTACTTTTATTTTCTCCATCAGCTCATCCCCCACAGTTATTACCTTTTTCTATCACTTGACCCTCCCTCCTAGATTGTAAGCTCTAACGAGCAGGGCCCTCTGATTCCTCTTGTATTGAATTGTATTGTAACTGTAATATTTTCCTTTGTGATTGCCACACGCTGGCACCAATACCCACCACTACTACAGCCCTGCATAGACCTGCAAAAGAAGAAAGAAAAGTTAGGTGTCTCAACTACTGATGAATTTAAAGAAGAAATGGAATTCCTACAATGTTACAAAATATCCCACAAACACTGCAGTTTTTCTTTGCTTGTAACAGATTTCCATTACATATTATATACTGCAGTGGCGTCGCTAGGGGGTGGCTTTTGGGGCTATAGCCCCGAATCTGGGGCCCATAGCCTCGAGTGTCTGCAGGGGTCCCCAAGGGGAGGGGAGGCTCTCTGGGGACCCTGATTTTCAGGGGAGGTTCTCTGGGGACCCTGATTTTAAGTGAAGGTTCTCTGGGGACCCTGATTTTAAGGGAGAGGCTCTCTGGGGACCCTGATTTAAGGGAGAGGCTCCCTGGGGACACTGATTTGAGGGAGAGGCTCTCTGGCTACCCTGATTTAAGGGGGGCTCTCTGGGAACCCTGATGTAAGTGGGGGGGGCTCTCTGGGAACCCTGAAGTAAGGAGGAGGCTCTCTGGGGACCCTGACTTAAGGGGGGCTCTCTAGGGACCCTGATGTAAGGGGGGCTCTCTGGGGACCCTGATGTAAGGAGGAGGCTCTCTAGGGACCCTGACGTAAGAGGGGGCTCTCTGGGGACCCTGATGTAAGTGGGGGGCTCTCTGTGGATATATATATATATATATATATATATATATATACACACACACACGCACATATATTACTGTATATACATTTGTATACCCGCCCAAGCCTATGACTTTCTTTACTACGCTGCTATGGGCTCTACCCTCAGATCTTTTGTAGACCTAGGAACACCCCTGATATACTGTATATAGTCTGTGATCTGTGGTCAGATGTGTGGTCAGATGTGTGGACAGATGTGGCAATGCTCTACTTCACCTCTTGGTGGCCGTCACCTTTCTTGAAGAAGTTTGTCTCCAGTCCTTTAACTTCAGAAAATTGTCGCTCATTCTAAGAAGCCATTGTATAATGAAATATTGCTCAAAGGACAGGAAGGAACCAGAGGAATTGACTGCAGGTTGTACAAATAAGACATTTTCTTCTTGTGTAAATGTCTCATCTGTGGCTTATAGTAGGTCATGTGATTTCCAGGACTAGTTTCTCCTCTTTTGTGAGCAGCTCATACTGTATTATCTCATACTGTGGTTTTAAAATCTTTGTGTATTGCATGATTACATCTTATTGCAGTCCTCAACCAACGCCGCACATACCGCCGCTACTGAAACTGATCTGGGGTTAGAATTGAAATATAAAGGACTCTTTCACAATATATACTGTATATATATATAAATATATATATATATATATATATATATATATATATATAAATATTTTTGTACAATGATAAAATAAATGGCATTAAGCCCAGGTTCACACTGACAGCGGGAATTTTGCTTTAAATTGCTTCAAAAGAAGGACAGGATGCTAAATGCGCAAAATATGAATGACCCAAATGCAAACATTTATTATATTGCGGTTTACCATTTCTTAGATGTGATGGCTGCATTTGTTTTCTTTTTTTGGCTTTCTTTCCCTTATTTTCACTTGGTGATCCTGTCAGTAAATCTGTTGTTTTTCAAAAGAACAAGCTCTCCAGCCGAATGTATCAGTTACAGAGATGAGACGAACCATTCACCACTGACAGGGGTGCATACAATAATCAGTTGTTTGTTTATGTAAAACCCAAAACTGTTTGCTGTAACTGATTATAAAGTGTGAGCTGGAGTGTGGCTTCAATTTGTTAGTGCATATAAATCTGCTAGTACATCTACCCACTCCCCTCCCCCCAGACTGACAATGCTAGTCCAAAAGATGCACCCTGTGCTCCTTCATCAAGAGTGGGGGCGCTCTAATATAGGAGGGGTGTTCACCAGATCACCAGGTGAGAACAGAGGAAAAAAAGCATTAAAAAAAAAAAAACGAATGCAGCCACTACATCAAACAGTTACATTTTTTGTTTCCCGCCCAGCCTATAGTACAATGACCGGCGGCAGGAGCACTATTGTTCTGGGAGGATGTCAAGTGATGTCCTCCCTGAACAGGCTACGCAATCTGTCACCGACTGTGTCCCGGACACATTTGATGACAGATCACTGTAGCAACCTGCTGCCAGTACCATGTGATCACTGTGACCAATCACAGAAGATCATAAGACAATTGTGAACAATAAATGGCTTACTTTCATCCCATCCATTGTAGACATTTATCTTACTAGCTGTGATTGGTCACAGTGATCACATGGTACAGACAGGGTCAATCAAAGCCCATCTGTACTATGTGATTAGCTTTGGCCAATCACAGCTAATCACAACGAAGGATGCTGAATAAACCAGTTTCATTCAGTAAAAATGGTTTCTTATACCAATGAAATTCATCGGTATAAGCAGCAATGCAATCTGTCACTGACTGTGTCCCGGACACATTTGATGACTGATCACTGTACCAACCCGCTGCCAGTACCATGTGATCGCTGTGACCAACCACAGCAGATCACATGACAATTGTAAACAATGGATGGCTTACTTTCATGCCATCCATTGTATACCTTTATGTTGCTAGCTGCGATTGGTCACAGTGATCACATGGTACAGACAAGGCCAATTACAGCTAATCACAACAAAGGGTATTGAATAAACCAGTTTCATTCAGTAAAAATGGATTCTTATACCAATGAAATTCATCGGCATAAGCAATCAGAATGTGTAAAAAAAATCCTGATCATTTCCCCAGAGTAGTACTGTATTGCTCTGGTCACAGTGTGTTACAGAAAATAAATAAAAATTATTACTTTTTTTTTTCACATACTGTCACCAGTTGATGTCGCTGATCACTACCACACGCGCTGGTTACCGTATGATAAAAAAAAAAAAAACTTTAAAAAAATATTGCCATGCCTCTTACTAAATACCTTGGACTGTCTACTTTCCAAAATGAGGTCATTCTGGAATTAATTTTAATATCCTGGCATTTTTGGACCTCAAGAAATGTAACAGGGTGTCCGTACCTCAATTTTCAGATACAGTGCATCCGGAAAGTATTCAGAGCTCTTCACTTTTTTCCACATTTTGTTATATATTGTTACAGCCTTATTCCAAAATGGATTAAATTCATTATTTTCCTTAAAACTCTACAAACAATCCCCCATAATGACAACGTGAAAGAGGTTTGTTTGAAACCTTTTCAAACCTATAAAAAATAAAAAACGAAGATAAATCCCACATACATAAGTATCCGCAGCCTTTGCTCAATACTTTGGTGAAGCACCTTTGGCACCAATTACAGCCTCAAGTCTTGTTGAGTATGATGCTACAAGCTTGGTACTCCTATTTTTGGGCAGTTTCTCCCATTCTTCTTTGCAGGACCTCTCAAGCTCCATCAGGTTGGATGGGGGGGGGGGGTCGGTGCACAGCTATTTTCAGATCTCTCAAGTCTGAGCTCTGGCTGGGCCACTCAAGGACATTCACAGAGTTGTCCCGCAGCCCGTCCTTTGTTATCTTGGCTGTGTGCTTAGGATCAATGTCCTGTTGGAAGATGAACCTTCGCCCCAGTCTGAGGTCCAGAATGCTCTGGAGCAGATTTTCATCAAGGATGAGTCTGTACATTGCAGCATTCATCTTTCCCTCGATCCTGACTAGTCTCCCAGTTCTTGACGCTGAAAAAACATCCCCACAGCATGATTATTATTGGCCAGGTGATGAGCGGTGCTTTGTTTCCTCCAGACATGGAGGTCATTCAGGCCAAAGAGTGCAATCTTTTTTTCATCAGACCAGAGAATTTTGTTTCTCATGGTCTGAAAGTCCTTCAGGTGCCTTTTGTGAAACTCCAGGCGGGCTGTCATGTGCCTTTTACTGAGGAGTGGCTTCCATCTGTCCACTCCACCACACAGGCCTGATTGGTGGAGTGCTGCAGAGATGGTTGTTCTTCTGGAAGGTTCTCCTCTCTCCACAGAGAAACGCTGGAGCTCTGTCAGAGTGACCATCGGATTCTTGGTCACCTCCCTGACTAAGGCCCTTCTCCCCGATCGCTCAGTTTGGCCGGGTGGCCCACTCTAGGAAGAGTCCTGGTGGTTCCAAACTTCTTCCATTTACAGATGATGGAGGCCACTGTGCTCACTGGGACCTTCAATGCTGCAAAAAAATTTCTGTACCCTTCCCCCGATCTGTGCCTCCATACAATCCTGTCTCGGAGGTCTACAGACAATTCCTTGGACTTCATGGCTTGGCTTGTGCTCTGACATGCACTGTTACCTGTGGGACCTTCTATAGACAGGTGTGTGCCTTTCCAGATCATGTCCAATCAACTGAAATGACCACAGTTGGACTCCAATCAAGTTGTAGAAACATCTCCAGGATGATCAGTGGAAACAGGAGGCACCTGAGATCAATTCCGAGTGTCATGGCAAAGGCTGTGAATACTTATTATGTACATGGGATTTTTTTTTTTGTTTTTTACTTTTAATAAATTTGCAAAGATTTCAAACAAACTTCTTTCACGTTGTCATTATGGGGTGTTGTTTGTAGAATTTTGAGGAAAATGCTTGGCTGGCTGGGGAACGGCCCCTCCAAGAGAATTGAGCACCAGCCGCCACTGACTCTGACAAGGAACACTCTATGTGAATGCAAATCAGGAACATCTTCTTACGTAAGGCCAATATGAAATGCAATGAGACAGGAACCTGTTCAACCTGTTTAATTAAATATCAACACATTTCAGAAATTTAGGAAGAAAAAATATAACTTTCTCTGCCTGAACTCGGGTGATAGAAAACAAGATTTACCCCCTTCATGACTGTTTGAGGAACGACACTGCGCTACTTTAACTGACAATTGCGCGGCCGTGCAACACTGTACCCAAATAAAATAGTTGTCCTCCCCACCCCCCCCCCCCCCCCACAGACAAAGCTTTCTTTTGGTGGTATTTGATCACCTCTGTGGTTTTTTTTTTGTTTGTTTTTTTATAAACAAAAAGAAAAAAGAAATTGTAAATAAAAGAAAAACGACAATTATGAAAAAAAAACGATTACTTTTTTATTATTTTTACTTTCTGCTATAAAACATCCAATTAAAAAAAAAATTTAAAATCTAATTTCTTGATCAAATTAGGCCAATATGTATTCTGCTAAATGTTTTTGGTAAAAAAAAAAAAAATCATAATAAGCGCATATTGATTGGTTTGCACAAAAGTTATAGTGTCTACAAACTATGGGATATATGCTGGAATTTTTTATTATCTATTTATCTCTGACCATCTCTTGTAATATGTCTGCAGTCTCTGACCATCTCTTGTATCACGTCTGCAGTCTCTGACCATCTTTTATAATATGTCTGCAGTCTCTGACCATCTCTTGTATCATGTCTGCACTCTCTGACCATCTTTTATAATATCTCTGCAGTCTCTAACCATCTCTTGTAATATGTCTGCAGTCTCTGACCATCTCTTGTAATATGTCTGCAGTCTCTGACCATCTCTTGTAATATGTCTGCAATCTCTGACCATCTCTTGTAATATCTCTGCAGTCTCTGACCATCTCTTGTATCATGTCTGCAGTCTCTGACCATCTTTTATAATATGTCTGCAGTCTCTGACCATCTCTTGCATCATGTCTGCAGTCTCTGACCATCTCTTGTATCATGTCTGCAGTCTCTGACCATCTTTTATAATATGTCTGCAGTCTCTGACCATCTCTTGCATCATGTCTGTAGTCTCTGACCATCTCTTGTAATATCTCTGCAGTCTCTGACCATCTTTTATAATATGTCTGCAGTCTCTGACCATCTCTTGTATCATGTCTGCAGTCTCTTACCATCTCTTGTAATATCTCTGCAGTCTCTGGCCATCTCTTGTAATATGTCTGCAGTCTCTAACCATCTCTTGTAATATGTCTGCAGTCTCTGACCATCTCTTGTAATATGTCTGCAGTCTCTGACCATTTTATTTCGCATACATATATTGAACATTATGTACAGCCCTTTATCAATGTCAGAGGCCACACTTAGCACTGCACTAGATATGTCGGTTTTGCTATCTGGATGGATTTTCCCAAGCTGGTCAC
This sequence comes from Lithobates pipiens, assembly GCF_037356315.1. Classification (NCBI taxonomy): domain Eukaryota; kingdom Metazoa; phylum Chordata; class Amphibia; order Anura; family Ranidae; genus Lithobates; species Lithobates pipiens. Next base: position 1,818,997 of record NW_027507786.1, read on the forward strand.
CTTCTTACACGCAGACACACGGGTTATACCAGCAGGATTGGTTATGAAGGACAGGAGACAGCCTGATGTCAGTTCTTCATAGGCTAATAATCACCCGACCATGACCGACTTCTACTAATCACGTCTATAGTGACGCTGCTGTGATGCATGATGGCTGGATCACAGCCAGGTATTTAATGTCTAATGAGTGAAAATATTTTGCCCGAGGGCAAAACTTTGCAAAATTTTTGTTTTAATCGCTTTATTTATGTTGCCATTTTACACTTTTGTGTGTACAGGAATGAATGAAACGTTTGTTTCCAATGCAACCGGAAGTACAAAACCAGCCGCTGTCACCTCAGCTCAAATGTAGTATAATAGTTCTGCACAACATGGGAGATTGCTTCAAAAGAAGGACAGGATGCGTTTCTAAATGCACAAAATATGAACGGCCCAAATGCAAACATTTATTATATTGCGGCTTTCCATTTCTTAGATGTGATGGCTGCATTGGTTTTCTTTTTTTGGTTTTCTTTCCCTTATTTTGCACTTGGTGATCCGGCCAGTAAGACTGTTGTTTTTCAAAAGAACAAGCTCTCCAGCAGAATGTATCAGTTACAGAGATAAGACGAATCATTCACCGCTGACAGGGGTGCTTACAATAATAAGTTTTTCTTTGTTTATGTAAAACCTGTGTCCCAAACGGCTAAAATTGTTTTCTGTAACTGACTTTAAAGTGTGAGCTGTAGTTTGGCTTCAATTTGTTAGTGCATGTAAATCTGCTAGTGCATCTAACACTCCCATCCCCCCAGACTGACAATGCTAGTTGTCCAAAAGGTGCCCCCCTGTGCTCCTTCATCCAGAGTGGGGGTGCTCTAATATAGGAGGGGTGTTCACCAGATCACCAAGTGAAAACAGAGGGATAAAAAGCCTAAAAAATAGAAAACGAATGCAGCCACCACATGTAATAGTTACATTTTGTGTTTCCTGCATGGCCTATAGTACAATGACCGGTGGGCGGGAGCACTATTGTTCTGGGAGGATGTCAAATTATGTCAAATGATGTCATCCCTGAACAGGCTACGCAGCAACGCAATCTGTCACCGACTGTGTCCCGGACACATTTGATGACTGATCACTGTACCAACCCGCTGCCAGTACCATGTGATCGCTGTGACCAATCACAGCAGATCACATGACAATTGTAAACAATGGATGGCTTACTTTCAAGCCATCCATTGTATACCTTTATGTTGCTAGCTGCGATTGGTCACAGTGATCACATGGTACAGACAGGGTCAATCACAGCCCATCTGTACTATGTGATTAGCTTTGGCCAATCACAGCTTATCACAACAAAGGATGCTGAATAAACCAGTTTCATTCAGTAAAAATGGTTTCTTATACCAATGAAATTCATCGGTATAAGCAATCATAATGTGTAAATTAAAAAAAAAATCCTGATCACTTCCCAAGAGTAGTACTGTATTGCGCTGGTCACAGTGTGTTAGAGAAAAAAACGTAAAAAAACAAAAAAAAATGATTGCATTTTTTTTCCGCGTATTGTCCCCAGTTGATGTCCCTGATCACCCCACACCCCTTATACGATAATGCTGTACTGCGCTGGTGACCGTATGTAATTATTTTCCAAATAATTGTAACAAAAAATTGCAACTTCAAAAATATTGTCAGGCCTCTTACTAAATACCTTGGACTGTCTACTTTCCAAAAAGGGTCATTCTGGGGTTATTTTTAATGTCCTGGCATTTTCGGACCTCAAGAAATGTAACAGGGTGTCCGTACCTCAATTTTCAGATACAGTGCATCCGGAAAGTATTCAGAGCGCTTCACTTTTTTCCACATTTTGTTATATATTGTTACAGCCTTATTTCAAAATGGATTAAATTCATTATTTCCCTTAAAACTCTACAAACAATCCCCCATAATGACAATGTGAAAGAAGTTTGTTTGAAACCTTTGAAAACTTATTAAAATAAAAAAAAAGACCTTTCAAGCTCCATCAGGTTGCATGGGGAGCACCGTGCACAGCCATTTTCAAATCTCTCAATCGGGTTCAATTCTGGGCTCTGGGTGGGCCACTCAAGGACATTCACAGAGTTGTCCCACAGTCCTTTGTTATCTTGGATGTGTGCTTAGGGTCAGTGTCCTGTTGGAAGATGAACCTTTGCCCCCCAGTCTGTTGGGATGCTTTTCAGCGTCAAGAACTGGGAGACTAGTCAGGATCGAGGGTAAAAAAAATGACTGCTGCAATGTACAGAGACATCCTTGATGAAAACCTGCTCCAGAGCATTCTGGACCTCAGACTGGGGTAAAGGTTTATCTTCCAACAGGACAACGCTAAACACACAGCCAAGATAACAAAGGAGTGGCTACAGGACAACTCTGTGAAAGTTCTTGAGTGGCCCAGCCAGAGGCCAGACTGGAACCCGATTGAACATCTCTGGAGAGATCTGAAAATGTCTGAGCACCGACGCTCCCCATCCAACCTGATGGAGATTGAGAGGTCCTGCAAAGAAGAATGGGAGAAACTGCCCAAAAATAGGAGTGCCAAGCTTGTAGCATCATACTCAACAAGACTTGAGGCTGTAATTGGTGCCAAAGGGGCTTCACCAAAGTATTGAGCAAAGGCTGTCATACTAATGTACTGTACATGGGATTTATTTGTTTTTGTTTTTTTTTAAAATAAATTTGTAAAGATTTCAAACCAACATCTTTCACGTTGTCATTATGGGCTATTGTTTGTAGAATTTTAAGGAAAATGCTTGACTGGCTGCCCCCCCCCTGGAGAAAATTGATCACCAGCCACCACTGACTCTGAGTGCTCATACACACGGACGTTTTAAAAAACTGGCTGCAAAGCTAGCTCCGACGCCTGGAAAAATCGGCGTTAAAAACGCGATTTTTACCACGTTTTTGCGCGTTTTTTAGCGTTAGCGTTAAGTAGCGTTTTTAAAGAAACACATCTCTTGGCTATAGCACTCAGAAAACAAAGAAAATATGTTGCGCGTTTGTGCGCGATTTTGCGCGTTTTCCAGCGATTCGCGTTTTTACAGCTCTAGCTCCGCGCCAAGGAACGCACTGGTCCTGGGTTTTTTTTACAGCTTAAAAACGCCTATGCCATTTGCAGCTCAAAAACGCCTAGGTGAGCATGAAGCCATAGACCAGTGATGGCGAACCTTGGCACCCCAGATGTTTTGGAACTACATTTCTCATGATGCTCAACTACACTGCAGAATGCATGAGCATCATAGGAAATGTAGTCCAAAAACATCTGGGGTGCCAAGGTTTGCCATCACTGCCATAGACTAACATGGACAGGCCTTTTTAAGCTGCAAAAAACGCTCAAAAAAGCGGCTGTAAAAACGTCCGTGTGCATGAGGCCTGATAAGGAACATACCAGTCCAACCTGTTCAATTAAATATCAACACATTTCAGAAATTTAGGAAAAAAAAAACATATAACTTTCTCTGCCTGAACTCGGGTGGTAGAAAACAAGATTTACCCCCTTTGTGACCAGGCTACTTTTTGTGGAACAACACTGTGCTACTTTCACTGACAATTGCGCGGTCGTGCAACACTGTACCCAAATAACATTATTGTCCCTTTTTTTCCCCCCTCAGACAGAGCTTTTATTTGGTGGTATTTGATTATCTCTGAGAAAGAAGGCGGTCTGAATACTGTCTCTTAATATGACACAACTCCATCCCTGTAATACACATAATACAAAACGAGTTAGCCCATGGGACTTTAAATGAGTTGGTCATAGAGGTCATAACAAATAAGTATAATAAATTAATTCAGAAAGATTTTATTTGAGTTTCACAGACATAGTCATAAATAAGCATAAAAACCATCATGAAGCATAGCTTGGCCTTTGACATGTTTGTTATAGTACTAAAAGTACATAGTATACATATACAACTTATATACTTGATGCGTTTCGCTCCGCTTCCTCAGGAGTAGATGCATATATGGGGTATCTAAAAAGACAGTAAGTTTCTGTGAGATATGGCATTCAATGATGATTATGGTTAAAGAAGCATATGACCGGAGTCCACCGGACAATCCGCCCGTGTGTGGGCGTCGGCTGACTTTTTTTCCCAAAAGTCCTGCGGACTTAGAAAGAAGTTTTGATTCAAAATTGTCCGCCGGACTCAGCAGTTGGCGGACAATCCAGCCATCTGTGTACTAGTCCGCCGGACTATGGCGGGAGTCCGCCGGACTTTTGAAATGAATGGACTTGCCCACACACGGAGAAAAGTCCGTTCATTTTGATCGTGGCTCCAGGTAGCCGGGACTAGCGAAGGAAGTCAATGTCATCGCCTTTGGCGGTGAGATTGACACGTCGCTGGCCCCGTCACCTGGTATGGACTTAAAGGGGAAGCCCTTCGCCGAAAAAACTACATGGGGGTCCCCCCAAAGTCCATATCAGATTCTTATCCGAGCATGCAGCCCAGCCGGTCAGGAAAGGGGGTGGGGACGAGTGAGCGCCCCGCCCCCCTCCTGAGCCGTACCAGGCCACGTGCCTTCAACATGGGGGGGCGATTTGGGCCCCCCACCCCAAAGCACCTTGTCCCCATGTTGATGAGACCAAGGGCCTCTTCCCGACAACCCTGGCCATTGGTTATCGGGGTCTGCGGGTGGGGGGCTTATCGGAATCCGGGAGCCCCCTTTAATAAGGGGGCCCCCAGATACCGGCCCCCCACCCTATGTGAATGAGTATTGGGGTACCATGTACCCCTACCCATTCACCTGGTAAAAAAAAGTGTAAATAAAACACAACACATGGTTTTAAAATAATTTATTGCACAGCTCCGGTGGTCTTCCGTCTTGGGGGGTCTTCTCGCCGGACTTCTCCGCTATCTTCTGCTAGCTCTTTTACTAGCGGGGGAGCCCGGCTTTCTTCTTCTTCATTGTCGCTGCCACCGCCGCCCGAGGGTCTTCTTCCGACTTCGGGGGTCTTGTCCCCCTCTTCGGGGGTCTTGTCCCCCTCTTCGGTTCTTTTTGCCAGGCCTCCGCTTTCTTCTCCCAGCTCTTTTACTAGCGGTGACCCGGTCTTCTGTCCCCGCCGCCTCTTCTTCCGACTTCGGGGGTCTTGTCCCCCTCTTCGGTTCTTCTTGCCGGGCCTCCACTTTCTTCTTCCAGCTCTTTTACTAGCGGAGGCCTGGCAACAAGAACCGAAGAGGGGGACAAGACCCCCGATGTCGGAAGAAGACCCTCGAAGTTGGAAGAAGACTCCTGAGCGGCCGGGCTCCTCCGCTAGTAAAAGAGCTAACAGAAGATAGCGGAGAAGTCCGGTGAGAAACCCCCCCCCCCCCAAGATAGAAGACCACCGGAGCTGTGCAATAAATTATTTTAAAACCTTGTGTTGTGTTTTATTTACACTTTTTTCACCAGGTGAATGGGTAGGGGTACATTGTACCCCATACTCATTCACATAGGGTGGGGGGCCGGTATCTGGGGCCCGCTTATTAAAGGGGGCTCCCGGATTCCGATAAGCCCCCCGCAGACCCCGATAACCAACGATTTTGCACTCTCCATTCTTTGTAAATCACCTCCTCTGTGTTCCTTTTCAATGGAGGTGTAATGCAGATCCTGATAACAGCGGCAGTTTTTAATACTTTTTGGTTTGTTTACAAATGCATCTGGCCCTGAATATTTTATTACTATTCTCATACAAAATATCCCTTTAAACAGCCCCAAGCACCTCAATCCGGATTTCCAGCGGGTCTGTGAATGTCGCTGCAAATGTTTGTATAACAGGAAAACATCAACTAAACAAGACGGATCACGAGATCTCCTAAAGCATTTGTACAGCTGGCAGTAAAATTCTACATTAAGATAAATACTGATAACAACACAATGGGGGTGTCATTCCGCTGGATTATCTGGTGCTTCGCCAAACATGTTAAAGTGATACTAAACACACACTGTTTAGACATTGTTCCTTCTATTTCTATATATGGATGACGGCTCTGTAATCATTTTATAAAAAAAAAAAAAAAAAAGTTGATATACATAATAATATTTAGCTGTCACATGATCCAGCTCTCTCCCAGCCTGTCTGCAGGGAAACAGTGGCAGGGGAGCTTCTAGTCTTTGGAATACAGACAGGGCCGGTGTTCTGCCGAGAAAGTTCCCCCCTCCGACAGATAATGACCCTCTTGTACTGCGCAGGCGCCGCGCTTGAGCAGTACGAACCACAACTGAGCCGCCGAAAATAGCCGAAGCTGAGCACCTGTGAGTCAGCTGTACACGGCGCCTGTAACAGGGCCCCCTCGCAGGCTCGCTTTGCTCGCCACGCTTTGGGCACGGCCTCGCTTTGCTCGTCACGCTTCGGGCACGGCCTCGCTTTGCTCGCCACGCTTCGGGCACGGCCTCGCTTTGCTCGCCACGCTTCGGGCACGGCCTCGCTTTGCTCGCCACGCTTCGGGCACGGCCTCGCTTTGCTTGAGCAGTACCAACCACAACAGAGCCACCGAAAATAGCCGAAGCTAAACACCTGTGAGTCAACTGTACACAGCGCCTGTAACAGGGCCCCTTGCGGGCTCGCTTTGCTTGCCACACTTCGGGCACGGCCTCGCTTTTCTCGCCACGCTTCGGGCACGGCCTCGCTTTGCTCGCCGCGCTTCGGGCACGGCCTCGCTTTGCTCGCCACGCTTCGGGCACGGCCTCGCTTTTCTCGCCACGCTTCGGGCACGGTCTCGCTTTGCTCGCCACGCTTCGGGCACGGCCTCGCTTTGCTCGCAACGCTTCGGGCACGGCCTCGCTTTGCTCGCCACGCTTCGGGCACGGCCTCGCTTTGCTCGCCACGCTTTGGGCACGGCCTCGCTGTGCTCGCCATATTAATTTTCTAACTCTATGTCCACTTGGATGGTGGGGCTTGAACGTGGACATAGGGCAGAATGTAGTGCGCAGGCGCTGTGTAGAGCTGACGATCAGCTGTTCATCTTCGGAGACTTTCGGAGGCTCCGTAGTCGTTCGTACTGCGCAAGCTCAGCGCATGCGCAGTACAGGGGGTGTTTATCCGCCGGGGGAACTTTCTCTGCAAGACACCGGCCCTACCTATAGGCAAGGTAGGTGCCGATCTAGAGCGCACATCAGTCAGGGGCGCTGTGTGGAGGGAGGGGGTGCCGCAAGCAGATGAGCACTCCGCACTCCAGCTACCTGCATGACAGGAGTGACACTGCAGTCACTCCCTGTTATTCCGAACAGAGCACAGTGATAGCTCCCGACTGTCCCTGATATGGATGGACTGTCCCTAATTTGGAGAAATGTCCCTCTGTCCCTCATCCCACCTCATTTGTCCCACATTTTGGTCTGATCTATATAGTTGTATATAAAATGCACTTTTATCTTTCAAAAAGTGTTTCCCAGTGCTAAACCTTTCATTTGATTTCTAAATTGCTGCATTTTATAAATTTAAAAGCCAATATAAAGGAAATGTAGTTGTAAAAAAAAGCACTTGTGGATTTAATTAACCTTTTTTTTTTTGGGGGGGGGGGGGGGGGGTTAATTCTCCTTTAAGGGGATGGGGCCATACCTCCCAACATTTTGAGATGGGAATGAGGGACACCTACTAACAAATGTATGTAGGCATAGGACACGCCCCCTGCCACACCCCCTTAAAGGAGAATTAAACAGAAAGAAAAGGTTAATTAAAGTGGAGGGCCACCCTGAAAAAAGAAAATACATTAAAAATTTGAAAAAAACATAAAAAAAAAATTACCAGAAATGCCTGTTGCTAGGCACATCATCCTAATCTGCCTCTTCCTCCTCCGCGGAGATCTTCTTTCTTCCCTCCTCCGTGCGGCGTCTTCTGGGTAATGGGTCGCGCTGTGTTCTGGGAACTGTGTGTCCCAGAACACAGCGCGTCCCATTCACAAAGCGCTGCGCGACTCGCGCATGCGCAGTAGGAAACGGGCAGTGAAGCCGCAAGGCTCCACTGCCTGTTTCCCTTACCCAAAATGGCGGCGCAGGGACCCGAGACCGAGGGATGGGTCAGCCTCGGGAGGCCGACATCGCGGGCGCCCTGGACAGGTAAGTCTACTTATTAAAAGTCAGCAGCTACAGTGTTTGCAGCTGCTGACTTTTAATTTTTTTTTTCAAAACCGGCCCTCCTTTTTAAATCCACAAGGGCTTTTTTTTTTTTTTTTTTTACCACTACTATTCCTTTATATTGGCTTTTAAAATAAATGTACAAATGCAGCAATTTAGAAATTGGATGAAAGGTTTAGCTCTGGAAAACACTTTTTGAAAGATAAAAAGTACATTTTATATACAACTCTATAGATCAGACCAAATGAGGGGGGATTGAGAGACAGAGGGACATTGCTCCAAATCAGGGACAGTTGGGAGCTATGTCTTATACCTACATACATTTGCTAGTAGGTGTCCCTCATTCCCATCTCAGAATGTTGGGAGGTATGCACAGGCAGAAATGGTTGCTGGAGGTTGGATTCTACCCCCCCCCCCCCTTTCTCCAGCTGAGGGACTGGATCTCCTCTGGCTACCAGCCAGGCTCTTGTTGTGTGGGCGACATGGGGATGCAGCTAGCTTTGGAGATCCCCCCACCTGATCTGCCTGATCGCCCGCCCACATGCCTGAACCACCTGGCACTAGCCCACTTGTCTGTACTATCTGCCTCCTTGCCATCTGCACCACACATTGGGGGGTGTATAGCTGGTGGTGCTTAGAAGTGCCAAGCCGGCACCGCTTATTGACTGGGGGTGTCTGGGCTGGCACCTGGCAGTAGCCAGTGGCGTTGCTATGGGGGTACAGGGGGTGTGGGCCGCAATCGGTTGACACCCAAGGCCGGTCGCCAGATTGCCTCCACTGATCACTAACACAGGAGAGCGGAGCAGGGAGCAGAACGGGGGAGAGAAACTGCAGGGCTGAAAAGACAGCGGAAGCTGCCCAAGTTAACTTTCCAAGGTAACCAGCAGGTGATTGGTTGCTGGGAAAGTTAACTGCGGCAGCTCTCGCTGTCTATTCAGCGCCTCTGTTTCTCTTTCCCCTTCTGCCTCCTGCTCCCTGCTCCGCTCTCCTGTGTCTCCCACTCTTCATCCCTGAATAAGGTAGGAAGGGGCAGAGCTGTGGGGCATACGGGCTGTGTAATGCAAAGGGGTCCTGAGGTGTGGGGGCTGTGGAATGTAAATGGGTCCAGAGGTATGTGGGGAGCTGTGTAATGTAAAGGGGTCCAGAGGTGGGAGGGCTGTGTAATGTAAAGGGGTCCAGAGGTGTGGGGGCCGTGTAATGCAAAGGGGTCCAGAGGTGGGAGGGCTGTGTAATGTAAAGGGGTCCAGAGGTGTGGGGGGCCGTGTAATGCGAAGGGGTCCAGAGGTATGTGGGGCTGTGTATTGTAAAGGGGTCCAGAGGTGGGAGGGCTATGTAATTTACAGTGGTCCAGAGGTGTGTGGGGGCTGTGTAATGCAAAGGGGTCCAGAGGTATGTTGGGCTGTGTACTGTAAAGGGGTCCAGAGGTGGGAGGGCTGTGTAATGTAAAGGGGTCCAGAGGTGTGGGGAGGCCATGTAATGTAAAGGGGTCCAGAGGTGTGGGGGGCTGTGCAATGCAAAGGGGTCCAGAGGTATGTGGGGCTGTGTAATGTAAAGCAGTCCAGAGGTGTGTGGGGGTAGGGACTGTGTAATGCAAAGGGGTCTAGAGATGTGGGGTGGTTGTGTAATGTGAAGGGGTCCAAAGGTGCGGAGCTGTGAAATGTAAAGGGGTCCAGAGGTATGGGGGCTGTGTAATGTATATTGGTCCAGAGGAGCAAGGGGTGTGTAATGTAAAGGGGTTCAGAGGTGCGGGGGCTGTGTAATGTAAAGGGGTCCAGAGGTGCAGGGGTAGGCACTGTGTAATATAAAGGGGTCCAGAGGTACGGGGGCTGTTTAACCACTTGTCACCCGTGCTATAGCCGAATGACGGCCACAGCGTGGACCTGAATTTCCTGGAGGCTGTCATATGACGGTCTGCCCTTTGCCTGCTCCCTGCGCGTACCCTGCAGGGCGCCCGCAGTGCATGCTGTGATCACTGAGACTCGGGTGATCACAGATCCAAGTAAGGGTCAGGTAACGGTCCCGGTTCCGGCCCCTTACCTGGTGATCAGCTGTCTGCCAATGACAGCTGATGGCATGATGTAAACAAAAGCTCAGTAATCTTTTTTTTTTTTTCTTCACACTGACAGCGTGAGGAGAAAAAAAAACGATCACTGGCTCATCTGCAAGGGACAACTGTTCCAAAGAGGAAGAGACAATTATGCCTCATCTGTGCCCAACAGTACCCCCTGCCAGTGCCACCTGCCAGTGCCCACAGTGCCCACCAGTGCCACCTATCAATGCCCATGCGTGCCACCTATCAATGCCCACAGTGCCATCTATCAGTGCCCACCAGTGGTGACAATCAGTGCCACCTAGCAGTGCTGCCTATCAGTGTAACGGATCAGTGCCCATTATTGTCACCTATCAGTGCCCATCACTGCCACCTATCTGTGTCCATCAGTGCCGCCTCATCCAGATGTGCGGGGCCTGTTTAATGTAAAGGGGTCCAGAGGTAAGGGGGCTGTGTAATTTAAAGGGGTCCAGATGGGTGGGGGCTGTGTAATGTAAAGGGGTCCAGAGGTAAGGGGGCTGTGTAATATAAAAGAGTCCAGAGGTATGGGGGCTGTGTAATGTAAACGGGTCCAGATGCAATAGTGAATTGTGGTGCCATTCAAGGTAAAGCCAAGACAACATGGGTTGCAATGCATTGCAATGCAACATAGTGCATTTCAGTGTGTTACAAGAAAAGTTTTGTGACCTGTCTGATTTTTGGGAGGTTCTGCTGCATCAGAGGCCTATTGATTATAATTGGCTACCTTAAAGCAAAGCAAGGCATTACAGGTATTAAGGTGCATGCATTAACACACTGCACAAATTTAAATCACCTTGGGTGTCAGAGGACCTTGTCCTGATACTGTACACAGTGCTTTAAGGGTTAGGGTTAAATAAGGTGTGCACGTTTTTATTTTATTTCATTTTTATTTAATTTCATTTCTATTTTGTTTTATTTTATTTATTTGTTCTATTTTATTTTGTGTTCTATTTTATTTCATTTCATTTTCATTTTATTTTATTTACTTATTTATTCTATTTTATTTTATTTATTACATTTTATTTCATTTTTATTTTTTGTTTTATTTTATTACATTTTAGTTTTATTTTATTTATTCTATTTTATATTATTCTGTCTTTATTTCATTTCCCTTCTGATTTATTAATTTTTATTTTATTTTATTTTTATTCTATTTGATTTCATTTTATTTGCTCTATTGCATTTAATTTGTATTTTATTGTATTTATTCTATTTTATTCCATTTTCATGTTTATATTATACTGTCTTTATTTCATTTCGCTTTTGATTTATTAATTCATTTTTTCATTTTATTTATTCTATTTGATATTGTTGTATTTATTCTATTTTATTTCATTTCATTTTTATTTTATTTCTATTTTGTTTTATTTTATTTATGTGTTCTATTTTATTTTGTATTTAATTTCATTTAGTTTTTGTTTCATTTTATTTACTTATTTATTCTATTTCATTTTATTTTTATTCGATTTTATTTCATTTTTATTTTTTGTTTTATTTTATTCCATTTTATATTATTCTGTCTTTATTTCATTTCACTTTTGATTTATTTTATTTATTTGTTCTATTTATTATTATTTATTATTTACTATTTATTCTATTTGATTTCATTTTATTTGTTCTATTGTTTATTTACTATTTATTATTTATTCTATTTGATTTCATTTTATTTGTTCTATTTTGTTTAATTTTTAGGTTATTGTATTTATTCTATTTTATTCAATTTAATTTTTTTATGTTATTTTCATTTTATTTATACTATTTGATTTCATTTTATTTATTCTATTTCATTTGATTTTATATGTATTTTATGTATTTATTCTATTTCATTTGATTTCCTTTTTTATGTTATTTTAATGTACTTTATCTCATTTCATTTTTTTGTTATTTTAATTTATTCAATTTTTTTAATCTCATTTCCTTTTTTATGTTATTTTAATGTACTTTATCTCATTTAATTTTTTTTTTTTGTTATTTTAATTTATTCAATTTTTTTATCTCATTTCATTTTTTTATTTTAATTTATAAAAAATTTTTAATCTCATTTCCTTTTTTATGTTATTTTAATGTACTTTATCTCATTTCATTTTTTGTTATTTTAATTTATTCAATTTTTTTTAATCTCATTTCATTTTTACGTTATTTTAATTTATTCAATTTTTTTAATCTCATTTCATTTTTACGTTATTTTAATGTACTTTATCTCATTTCATTTTTTTGTTATTTTAATTTATTCAATTTTTTTATCTCATTACATTTTTTGTTATTTTAATTTATTCAATTTTTTAAATCTCATTTCATTTTTACGTTATTTTAATGTACTTTATCTCATTTCATTTTTGTTGTTATTTTAATACATTCAATTTTTTTTATCTCATTTCCTTTTTTATGTTATTTTAATGTACTTTATCGCATTTCATTTTTTTGTTATTTTAATTTATTCAATTTTTTTTAATCTCTTTTCCTTTTTTATGTTATTTTAATGTACTTTATCTCATTTCATTTTTTTGTTATTTTAATTTATTACATTTTTTTAATCTCATTTCATTTTTACGTTATTTTAATTTATTCAATTTTTTAAATCTCATTTCATTTTTACGTTATTTTAATGTACTTTATCTCATTTCATTTTTGTTGTTATTTTAATTTATTCAATTTTTTTTATCTCATTTCATTTTTGTTGTTATTTTAATTTATTCAATTTTTTTAATCTCATTTCATTTTTACGTTATTTTAATTTATTCAATTTTTTTAATCTCATTTCATTTTTATGTTATTTTAATGTACTTTATCTCATAAAATTTTTTTGTTATTTTAATTTATTCCTTTTTTTTTAATCTCATTTCATTTTTACGTTACTTTAATTTATTAGATTTTTTTTTTTTATCTCATTTTAATTTTATTGTATTGTATTTGATTTCACTTCATTATATTTACTGTATTTTATTTATTGATTGTACTTTATTTTGCCTTTTTTCAGCCTCGCTTACAATGCCATGATACGTGCGGTTGCACATCTGGTCGGGGGGGGGGGTTGCTTGCTGTACTCATCACACAATAGTATTTCTCATAGACGGTGATAAGGGTTAATTCCCCGGAGGCGATGACGTCTTGCAGCCCCGGGAAGGGGGCGGAGGTACCTGTATCGGCACTTAGTGACGCACTTCTAGCTGACTTTTGGAATGAATTGAAATATAAACTTTTGCATATCTCATATTTTGTGATTACAGGTCACTTTCTCCTCTTCAAAACACAGCATTATTTTTGCCTGCGCTGCACATTGTATCATAGAAGTTACATGTGTAACAATGTATCCTGCGGTCACAGGGACCACGCCGCCGCCACCACCACCACGCCACGCCTCCCCATAAACAAGGAGGGGCTTTAATACGGAGTGCAGAGTACAGCGTATGAGATTGTGTGATTTTTTTTTTTTTTATCCACTTTCAGACCATTTTGCTTGCCAAAGACCAGAGCACTTTTTGCGATTCGGGAACTGCGTCACTTTAGCTGACAATTGCGCAGTCGTGCGACGTTACTCCCAAACAAAATTGACGTCCTTTTTTTCCCCCACGAATAGAGCTCTTTCTTTTGGTGGTATTTGATCACCCCTGCGTCTTTTCTTTTTTGCGCTATAAACAAAAAAAGAGCGACAATTTGGGAAAAAAAAACGCATTATTTTTTACTTTTTGCTATAATAAATATCCCCCAAAAATGTATAAAAAAACATTTTTTTTCTTCAGTTTCGGCCGATACGTATTCTTCTACATATTTTTGGTAAAAAAAAAAAAATCGCAATAAGCGATTATTGATTGGTTCGCGCAAAAGTTATAGCGTTTACAAAATAGGGGATAGTTTTATGGCATTTTTATTAATATTTTTTTTTTTTTTTACTAGTCATGGCGGCGATCAGCGATTTTTATTGTGACTGCTACATTATGGCGGACACATCGGACATTTTTGACACATTTTTGGGACCATTGTCATTTATACAGAGATTAGTGTTATAAATATGCACTGATTCCTGTGTAAATGACGCCGACAGTGAAGGAGTTAACCACTAGGTGGCAGTGTAGGAGTTAAGTGTGTCCTGGGGGCGTGTTGCTAACTGTGGGGGGCGTGGCTGTGTGTGACACGTCACTGATCTCTGCTCCAATCACAGGGAGCAGAGGTCAGTGACACTGTTGCTAGGCAGAACGGGGAGATGCTTGTTTACTTTAGCATCTCCCCGTTCTTCCTCCCTGTGAGACGATCGAGGGTATCCCCCGAGGCGATCAAGTCCGCGGGACCCGCGATCCGACCCACGGAGGTCCCGACCACTATGGTGTATCTGAGGGGGGGGGGGGGTTATATTAATTTATCTATATGTGTGGTTTGTTCACTATTGTATAAACACACACGCTTAATTTTTTAGTTTTTTCCACATTGCAGCCCCATTTGTTTTTATTATTACATGATGGCACCATCGTTTGCGCTCGCGGGCCGAACGTTCGTTTTTCGAAATTGGGTTCACCCGATTTTTCGTATAGTGTTTGGCCAGCATTAGTCTGTAGGGTTCAATATTGAGTTGGCCCACCCCTTGCAGCTATAACAGCTTCAACTCTCCTGGGAAGGCCGTCCACAAGGTTTAGAAGGGTGTCTATGGGAATGTTTGACCATTCTTCCAGAAGTGCATTTGTGAGGTCAGGCACTGATGATGGACGAGAAGGCCTGGCTCGCAGTCTCCATTCTAATTCCTCCCAAAGGTGTTCTATGGGGGTTGAGGTCAGGACTCTGTGCAGGCCAGTCAAGTTCCTCCAACCAAAACTCGCTCATCCATGTCTTTATGGACCTTGCTTTGTGCACTGGGGGGGCAGTCATAATGGAACAGGAAGGGGCCGTCCCCAAACTGTTCCCACAAAATTGGGAGCATAAAATTGTCCAAAATGTCTTGGTATGCTGATGCCTTAAGAGTTCCCTTCACTGGAACTAAGGGGCCAAGTCCAAGCCCTGAAAAACAGCCCCAAACCATAATCCCCCCTCCACCAAATGATTTGGACCAGTGCACAAAGCAAGGTCCATAAAGACATGGATGAACGAGTTTGGGGTGGAGGAACTTGACTGGCCTGCACAGAGTCCTGATCTCGACCTGACAGGACACCTTTGGGATTAATTAGAGCGGAGACTGCGAGCCAGGCCTTCTCGTCCAACATCAGTGCCTGACCTCACAAATGTGCTTCTGGAAGAATCGACTCCAATGGGGTATTTCTTTTTTGTTTTTGAAGCACAGGAGGGGGGCGGAGACAAGACCAGTCACCCTGCATAAGGAGAGAGAGCAGCAGTGAGCGGTCTTTATTACAGGAAGTGTAATAGGACAAAAAGATAAAAGAATAAACTGACAGATTGCTGTGGATGTCTCTGTAAGGGGTATTTACTAAAATGGGAACACAGCACAATTTGGTACATCTGTGTATAGTAACCAATCAGCTTCCAGGTTTTATTGTCAAAGCTTAACTGAGCAAGCTGAAGTTAGAATCTGATTGGTTACCAGATTCTGAGTGCACCAGTTTTAGTGAACCTCCCCCGGTATGCCACTTGGGATTAAATATACTTGATGGTATATGATGGCACATCGAGCGTTTCATCATACCTGATGTCATGGGTCATGTTGAACCCGATTGCAGGATTTGAAAGGGCGGAGCTAACAAGGCGGTTTATAAGCCTAATGATTCCGTCCTCATCTATTTATAGCTGTATTGGCTTTGGCTAAAACATCAGCGAGAGTGCAGTGATGTGAAATATATTTCCTTATCAAAATTACAGTAATTGATCTTGGTGCACATTTAATTTTCATATATTCCTGATAGCAAAAAAAGTATATTATATATATATATATATATATATATATATATATATATATATATATATATATTTATATATATTTTTTGTGCTCATAAGTTTACATACCCTGGCAGAATTTAGTATATTTTTTATTTTTTTTGTGCTCATAAGTTTACATACCCTGGCAGAATTTAGGATTTTTTTGATTTTTTGTGCTCATAAGTTTACATACCCTGGCAGAATTTATGATTTTTTCTATTTTTTTATTTTTTTGTGCTCATAAGTTTACATACCCTGACAAAATTTATGATTTTTTTTATTTTTATTAGATTTTTTTTGTGCTCATAAGTTTACATACCCTGGCAGAATTTATGATTTTTTTAATTTATATTATTATTCGATTTTTTTTGTGCTCATACGTTTACATACCCTGGCAGAATTTAGGATTTTTTTTTTTTTTTTTTATTTGATGAGTTTGTGCTCATCCGTTTAAGTACCCTGGCAGAATTTATGGTTTCTTTTATTTTTATTTGTTTTTTGTTTGTGCTCATAAGTTTACATACCCTGAAAGAATTTATGATTTCTTGGCCATTTTTCTGAGCATATGAATGATAACACGAAAACTTTTCTTTCACTCGTGGTTGGTGTTTGGCTGAAATTTATGATCAGTCAAACGTGTTTACTCTTTTTAAATCACAATGGCAACAGAAACTACCCAAATGACCCTGATCAAAAGTTTACATACCCCAGTTCTTAATACTGTTTATTGCCCCCTTTAACATCAGCTTGAAGTCTTTTGTGGTATTTGTGGATGAGGCTCTTTATCTTCTCAGATGGTGAAGCTGCCCATTCCTCTTGGCAGAAGCCTCCAGTTCCTGTAAATTCTTGGGCTGTCTTCCATGAACAGCACGTTTGAGATCTCCCCAGAGGGGCTCAATGATATTGAGGTCAGGAGACAGAGATGGCCACTCCAGAACCTTCACTTTATTCTGCTGTAGCCAATGACAGGTCAACTTGGCCTTGTGTTTTGGATCATTGTCATGTTGGAATGTCCAAGTACATCCCATGCGCAGCTTCCTGGCTGATGAATGCAAATGTTCTTCCGGTATTTTTTGATCACATACTGCATTCATCTTGCCATCAATTTTGACCAAATTTCCTGTGCCTTTGTAGCTCACACATCCCAAAACATCAGCGATCCACCTCCGTGTTTCACAGTAGGAATGGTGGACCTTTCATCATAGGCCTTGTTGACTCCAGATGACTTTGTGCCAGAAGTTTTGAGGCTTATCTCTGATGCAAGGGTCTGTCAGGAGTCCAGGAACTCATTGACCTTTTATACACACACACTAATTACAAGCAAACAGATCACAGGTGAGGATGGTTACCTTTAAGGCTGGGTTCACACCATAGCGATGCGGGAACGCCGCAAATCCGCGGCGTTTTCCCGCATCGCATGCCTCCCGCCGGCAGTTCACACTGCCCTATGCGGACTGCTGGGAGTGTCAATGAAATGTTAATGACACCCCCAGATCCGTCCGCATATCGCAGTGCGATCTGCACACTCGCACAGGAATCGGATCGCATGGTGTGAACACCCATGCGATCCGATTCTGCTGCGGACCAAAAAAAGGGTCCTGTGCGAGTTTGCGGCGGGAGCGATGCGAATTCAGCCATACTATCTGTATGGCTGAACTCGCATCGCTACGGAGATCGGATGTGATTTGCACTGCAGTGCGGTGCGAATCACATCCGGATCTCCCACCCGCAGCGGTGTGAACCGGACCTAATAGCCATTCAAACCCCTTTGTGTCAACTTGTGTGCATGTTATCAGGCCAAAATCACCAGGGTATTAAACTTATGATCAGGGTCATTTGGGTAGTTTCTGTTTCCATTATGATTTAAATATGAGTAAACACAGTTGACTGATAATAAATGGCTTCAGCCAAACACTAACTATGAGTGAAAGAAAAGTTTTCGGGTTATCATTAATAGGCCAAGAAATCATAAATTCTGCCAGGGCATGTAAAATTATGAACACAACGGTATATACATATGTAGCGGCGGGCTCCTGAAGAGCGCACACTATGTGTTTTTTTAAATTAAACTTTACCCAAACTACGGTTTGGTTTGGGTCTATTTGCCTAAATTAGACTTCTGTATCAGTCCGACTGGACTGTGAGATGTTCAGCCTGGCCACAGGGGACACTGTCTCGGGTGGCAGGCGTGGAACTATGGTCTGGTCAGGCGCTTAATACTCTCTTTTGGAGCCAGGTCAGTGGGAGTGGCCCTCTCGCCTGTGCCCTCTGGGAGAGGGTATTTAAGATGCGCATGTCACGTGGTTCGGGGTTCCGGTCCAGTATGATGTGCTGGCTTTATGGTCCTGGTCCTTCTGACCAGCCCCCAGGAAGTCTATGGCCTGGGGTGCGGATCCACCCAACTTTAATGTCTCGGGGCTGGCTAGCTAGCCCAGGACAAGGAAACTAGAGGAGGATTCTGAGGTGGTTGGGTGCCGTCTCCGGTTCAGGAGAGACCCAGAGTACTTCAAGCATTCCAGGGGAGGACTCTTTAGAAGAACACCACGTACGGGTTGGTTTTCTTAACAAGAGCCTGGAAGGGCTGAAGTCACCAAAAGAATCCGGTCTTGTGGATATCGCCAAGCAGGCTGAAAGATCCAGGTATCCTACAAGTGTTCTACAGCTTAGTTTCTCTACATGTTCTGCAACAACGTCGGTGATAAAGACTTTGTTCCTGAGTAAGCACCTTGTTGGCTGCTAGGCCTTGTGAGAGAGGGACTGTCCAATCTGAGTGTTCATCCAGCTGCGAATGGCTATTCTCTGGATGCAGTCAAAGTAAGCAAGTTCTTTAACGTTTTTGGACTTTGACATTAAGAGTACCTGAACTTCCCTTTCCAACCCTCTGATCCCAAGTTGAAAGACTGTTCAATGGTTTGAGTTTTTGCAAATAAAATCCATAGGGGGCGCCCGGGCGCCGCCCCCCCCCTCCCCCTAGTTGTAAAAAAAAAAAACGGGCCCTTTAAGACATTTAAAAAAAAAAAAAAATGTCATTTAACAATTTAACATAGTGTACTGTGGCGCCGGTCACAGTGCACTATGAGAAGCGCCACGTCGATGCAATCACAAGATTGCATCCATGGCGCTTCATTTGCGGGTTAAAAACCCGCCTTGCGGCGCACTGCAGAACGCCGACTAGCTTCCGCCCATAAAATCACTGTGATTCTACGGGCGGGAGCATTGTCATTCTTAGACAGGCAGGTCACTTCCGGCTTTCGGCTTCTTCACGAAACCCGGAAGTGACGTCGGCAGCTCCGTTCCTCAGCCTGAGCGGAGCTGCAAGACAGTGAGAGGTGAGTCACCGCATAAAGGCTTTCTAGTTTCTACTTTGTTGAGAATGTTCATGCATTTAGCTGAATGAATGGAAAAAAAACTTTCACAGAGCCAGAAAGGTTTTCTATACTTTGAGGCAACTTGGAGACGACTTGAACACGACTTTTAGACACGACCTGGGGCGACTTACAAGTCGCCCCAGGCCAGGCGACTTTTGCCGTGGCCAATCAGAGAATGAGCTCTGAAGGGGGAACTCCACACCAAATTTCTGAAAAAAAAATTGGCGTGGGTTCCCCCTCCGAGAGTATACCAGGCCCTTAGGTCTGGTATGGATTCCAAGGGGAACCCCCTACGCCAAAAAAACGGCGTGGGGGTCCCCCCCAGATCCACACCAGACCCTTATCCGAGCACGCTACCCGGCCGGCCAGGAAAGGGGGTGGGGACTGAGCCGTACCAGGCCGCGTGTCCTCAACATGGGGGGGTGCCTTGGGGGAGGGGGGGCGTGCGGCCCCCCCACCCCAAAGCACCTTGTCCCCATGTTGATGAGGACAAGGGCCTCTTCCCGACAACACTGGCCGTTGGTTGTCGGGGTCTGCGGGCGGGGGGCTTATCGGAATCCGGGAGCCCCCTTTAATAAGGGGGCCCCCGGATACCGGCCCCCCACCCTATGTGATCGAGTATGGGGTACAATGTACCCCTACCCATTCACCTGTAAAATAAAGTACAAAAAAAAACACAACACACAAGATAAAATAATTTATTGCACAGCTCCGGGGGTCTTCCGTCTTTGGGGGTCTTCTCGCCGGACAAAAATGGGGAGCATCAGTGCACAGCTATTTTCAGATCTCTCCAGAGATGTTCAATCAAGTTCAAGTCTGGGCTCTGTCTGGGCCACTTGAGGAAAGCCACAGAGTTGTCCCATAGCTGCTCCTTTGTTATCTTGGCTGTGTGCTTAGGGTCGTTGTCCTGTTGGAAGATGAACCTTCTCCCCAGTCTGAGGTCCAGAGCGCTCTGGAGCAGGTTCATCAAGGATGTCTCTGTACATCGCTGCATTCCTCTTTCCCTCGATCCTGACTAGTCTCCCAGTTCCTACCGCTGAAAAACATCCCTACAGCATGATGCTGTCACCACCATGCTTCACTGTAGGGATGGTATTGGCCAGATGATGAGCGGTGCCTGGTTTCCTCCAGACATGGCGCTTGCCATTCAGGCCAAAGAGTTCAATCTTTGTTTCATCAGACAGGAGAATTTTGTTTCTCGTGGTCTGAGAGTCCTTCAGGTGCCTTTTGGCAAACTCCAGGTGGGCTGTCATGTGCCTTTTACTGAGGATCGGCTTCCGCCTGGCCACTCTACCACACAGGCCTGATTGGTGGAGCGCTGCAGAGATGGTTGTTTTTTTTTGGATGGTTCTCCTCTCTCCACAGAAAAACACTGGAGCTCTGTCAGAGTGACCATTGGGTTCTTGGATAAATAATAATAAATAAATATAAAATAGAGCACCCTGATGCATTAACTTTGTCTTTTGATTTTGAAGATAAAGTTCTCATAAAATAAAATACTGAATACAGTGAGTACAGGAGGCTCAGTAAGCTGCGGTGAAGGTGAGAAGGACCATGCTGGGTATTTATAGTAAAGTGTGTGAGTATTTCATCATCTTATCACTGTGAGTTGCTTTCACTTCCGAAGATTGTTCTCTCTACAGCCAGATCTCCAGCCTGTGGAAATTCCTGCGATCCTGTGACTTACAATCCTGGCAGGAAAAGCAGGAGGATGTTATAAACATTAAATACAAATATGTTCCAATTGTTTGTTGCCAAATAAAAAACATATATATCTATATCTATGTATATATATATATATATATATATATATATATGTATGTATGTATGTATGTATGTATGTATGTATGTATATATGCATTTTAATATACCGTATATACTCGAGTATAAGCCGAGATTTTCAGCCTCTTTTTTGAGGCTGAAAGTGCCCCCTCGGCTTATACTCGAGTCACCGCTGTCTGACTGCTCGATCAGCGTATCGAGCAGACAGACGGCGGACATTAAAATTCAAAAGCCGCGCCTCCTTCTCCGCCTCCGCCTGTGATAGGCGGAACACTGAATTTCCCAGCAGTCAGTGTTCCGCCTATCACGGACATCCGTTCATTCTCATACTACGGACGAGTATGAGAGGATGTCCGTGATAGGCGGAACACAGGCTGCTGGGAAATTGAGTGTTCCGCCTATCACAGGCGGAGGACGGAGGCGCGGCTTTTGAATTGTAGAATGGCCGCCGAGAAGAGCGGCGATCCATCGGCACGACACGGGACGGAGGAGGCACGGGACGGAGGAGGCACGGGACAGAGGAGGCTCGGGACAGAGGAGGCACGGGACAGAGGAGGCACGGGACAGAGGAGGCACGGGACAGAGGAGGCTCGGGACGACGGCGGCTCGGGACGGAGGCTTGGGACACAGGTAGGCTGGACACACACACAAGGCTGCACGGACACACACACACACACACACACACACACACACACACACACACACACACACACACACACACAGGGATGGATGGATGGATGGATACACACACACACACACACACACACACACAGGGATGGATGGATGGATGAATACACACACACACACACACACACACACACAGGGATGGATGGATGGATGGATACACACACAGGGATGGATGGACGGACACACACACAGGGATGGATGGATGGATGGATGGATGGACACACACACAGGGATGGATGGACGGACACACACACAGGGATGGACGGACACACAGGGATGGACAGCCATGTCTCACCCTCGGCTTATACACGAGTCAATAAGTTTTCCAGTTTTTTGGGGGTAAATTGGGGGCCTCGGCTTATATTCGGGTCGGCCTATACTCGAGTATATACGGTAACACAAGATTTAATGAGATATATACTCACTGGCCACTTTATTAGGTACACCTGTTCAATTGCTTTGGTAACAGAAGTTTCTAATCAGCCAAACACATGGCAGTAACTCAATGCTTTTAGGCATCTAGACTTGGTGACACTTAAATGACTCAGATTATCAAACAAATTTTAATATTACACAAGATAACCCGAGTAAATACAAAATGTAGTTTTTTAAATGATGATTTCATTTATTAAGGGAGAAAAGGTGTCCAAACCGGCCTGGCCCTGTGTGAAAAAGTAATTACCCCCTTCCCCTTGCTAAGTCACAAATTAACTGATTTAACCACAATTTTTGGAAAGTTGAGTTAAATTTCACTTGCCACACTGATTACTGCCAGACCTGTTGAATCAAGAAATCACTTAAATAGAAACTGTCTGACAAAGAGAAGCACGCTAAAAGATCTAAAAAAGCAACACATCGATCTAAAAAAATTCAAGAACAGACGAGAAAAAAAATTTCAGTCTGGAAAGTGTTACAAAGCCATTTCTAATGCCTGGTACACACCACTATTTTTAGACTTTTGGGCAAACGTTCTGTGGATTGATGAAACAAAAGTTGAATTTTGTGGAAGGTGTGCGTCCCGTTATATCTGGCGTAAAACGAACACAGCCTTTCAAAAAAGAAGATCATACCAACAGTCCAGTGGTGTATTGAGGTTTTGTGCTGCCTTAGGCCTGACTAAACTCGTGCGCCCCTATTTTAAATATGATCCATCCCTTCCTGTCACGGCCACACCCCTTCCAGTCAAGGCCACACCCCTTCCTGGTTAAGACCCGCCCTGTCAACAAATACATTTTATATATATATATATATATATATATATATATATATATATATATATATATATATATATATATATATACTGTATACATAGATAGATAGATTAAATATATATATATATACACTACCGTTCAAAAGTTTGGGGTCACCCAAACAATTTTGTGTTTTCCATGAAAAGTCACACTTATTCACCACCATACGTTGTGAAATGAATAGAAAATAGAGTCAAGACATTGACAAGGTTAGAAATAATGATTTGTATTTGAAATAACATTGTTTTTACATCAAACTTTGCTTTCGTCAAAGAATCCTCCCTTTGCAGCAATTACAGCATTGCACACCTTTGGCATTCTAGCTGTTAATTTATTGAGGTAAGCTGGAGAAATTGCACCCCACACTTCTAGGAAGCAGCTCCCACAAGTTGGATTGGTTGGATGGGCACTTCTGGCGTACCATACGGTCAAGCTGCTCCCACAACAGCTCAATGGGGTTCAGATCTGGTGACTGTGCTGGCCACTCCATTACCGATAGAATACCAGCTGCCTGCTTCTGCTGTAAATAGTTCTTGCACAATTTGGAGGTGTGTTTAGGGTCATTGTCCTGTTGTAGGATGAAATTGGCTCCAATCAAGCGCTGTCCACTGGGTATGGCATGGCGTTGCAAAATGGAGTGATAGCCTTCCTTATTCAGAATCCCTTTTACCCTGTACAAAGCTCCCACCTTACCAGCACCAAAGCAACCCCAGACCATCACATTACCTCCACCATGCTTAACAGATGGCGTCAGGCATTCTTCCAGCATCTTTTCATTTGTTCTGCGTCTCACAAACGTTCTTCTTTGTGATCCAAACACCTCAAACTTGGATTCATCCGTCCACAACACTTTTTTCCAGTCTTCCTCTGTCCAATGTCTGTGTTCTTTTGCCCATCTTAATCTTTTTCTTTTATTGGCCAGTCTCAGATATGGCTTTTTCTTTGCCACTCTGCCCTGAAGCCCAAAATCCCGCAGCCGCCTCTTCACTGTAGATGTTGACACTGGTGTTTTGCGGGTACTATTTAATGAAGATGCCAGTTGGGGACCTGTGAGGCGTCTGTTTCTCAAACTAGAGACTCTAATGTGCTTATCTTCTTGCTTAGTTGTGCAACGCGGCCTCCCACTTCTTTTTCTGATCTGGTTAGAGCCTGTTTGTGCTGTCCTCTGAAGGGAGTAGTACACACCGTTGAAGGAAATCTTCAATTTCTTTGCAATTTCTCGCATGGAATAGCCTTCATTTCTAAGAACAAGAATAGACTGTCGAGTTTCAGATGAAAGTTCTCTTTTTCTGGCCATTTTGAGCGTTTAATTGACCCCACAAATGTGATGCTCCAGAAACTCAATCTGCTCACAGGAAGGTCAGTTTTGTAGCTTCTGGAAGGAGCTAGACTGTTTTTAGATGTGTGAACATGATTGCACAAGGGTTTGCTAATCATCAATTAGCCTTCTGAGCCAATGAGCAAACACATTGTACCATTAGAACACTGGAGTGATAGTTGCTGGAAATGGGCCTCTATACACCTATGTAGATATTGCACCAAAAACTAGACATTTGCAGTTAGAATAGTCATTTACCACATTAGCAATGTATAGAGTATATTTGTTTAAAGTTAGGACTAGTTTAAAGTTAGCTTCATTGAAAAGTACAGTGCTTTTCCTTCAAAAATAAGGACATTTCAATGTGACCCCAAACTTTTGAACGGTAGTGTATATATATATATATATATATATATATATATATATATATATATATATATACATACATATACACACACACACACATTTTTTTTCCTTGATTGTAGTTTAATTAAACTAAAAAACATAAAAAAAAAATATATATATATATATATATATATATATATATATATATAATAAAAATCTGCATATTATAAAACATTTAATAATGTAATAACTACAAAAATTAACATAGAGAAATTCAGTTTTATATAATACAGAGTTTTGACATGGATAATATAATATGCATTGCACATTGTACAGTATGTTGTAGAGAAGAAATAGTTATACTACTGATCTCAGCAACTACGTAAGATATTATCTGGGACTTGTTTTAGTTAAACTAGGACCTGCTCGCCTATATGTGCTATCATACTATGTCACTGGATTAGTAAAATGACTCCTATTTTGTAAGATATTTGGACTTGTGTTTGCTGCCACTGATTGTAATCATAGGATTATTTTACTTATTTGTATAATGACTAGGAATTCCCCAGTCATTATACAAATAAGTGAAATAATCAGCCCCCCCCCCAGCCCAGTATGCCCCATAAGACTGGCGCTACACTAAAAGCATAGCTCCCAACTGTCCCGGATTTCGAGGGACTGTCCCTGATTTGGAGCAATGTCCCTCTGTCCCTCTTTCCTCCTCATTTGTCCCTCATTTTGGTCTGATCTATATAGTATATAAAATGCACTTTTTATCTTTCAAAAAGTGTTTCCCAGCGCTAAACCTTTCATCCGATTTCTAAATTGCTGTGTTTGTAAATTTTAAAAGCCAATATATAGGAATAGTAGTGGTAAAAAAAAGCACTTGTGGGTTTAATTAATTTTTATTATTATTATTCATTTTTTTTTATATTAGTAATGGTGAGGATCTCCGATTTTTATTGTGACTGCGACATTATGGCGGACACATCGGAAACTTTTGACACTATTTTGGGACCATTGTCATTTATACAGCGATCAGTGCTATAATGCATAAATGCATAAATGCACTGATTACTGTGTAAATGACACTAGCAGGGAAGGGGTTAAACACTAGGGGGCGAACAAGGGGTTAAGTATGTCCTAGTGGGTGATTCTAACTGTGGGGGGATGGGCTACTACTCACATAACAGCGATCACTGCTCCCAGAGGGGTCTTCCTATCTCCCCCTGCATCACGACAGAGGGATCTTCCTAACTCCCCCTGCATCACGACAGAGGTGGAGTTAAACTATAGCCTAGGGTCTTCCTAACTCCCCCTGCATCACGACAGAGGGTTCTTCCTAACTCCACCTGCATCATGACAGAGGGGTCTTGAGAGGGGTACTGAGGCCGGTTTGGAGGGCAAAATAGATGCAAATTAAACTATAGCCTAGGGTCTTCCTATCTCCCCCTGCATCACGACAGAGGGGTCTTCCTATCTCCCCCTGCAACATGACAGAGGGGTCTTCCTAACTCCCCCTGCATCACAACAGAGGGGTCTTCCTATCTCCCCCTGTATCACGACAGAGGGGTCTTCCTATCTCCCCCTGCAACATGACAGAGGGGTCTTCCTAACTCCCCCTGCATCACAACAGAGGGGTATTCCTATCTCCCCCTGTATCACGACAGAGGGGTCTTCCTATCTCCCCCTGCAACATGACAGAGGGGTCTTCCTAACTCCCCCTGCATCACAACAGAGGGGTCTTCCTATCTCCCCCTGTATCACGACAGAGGGGTCTTCCTAACTCCTCCTGCATTACGACAGAGGGGTCTTCCTATCTCCCGCTGCAACATGACAGAGGGGTCTTCTTAACTCCACCTGCATCACAACAGAGGGGTCTTCCTATCTCCCCCTGTATCACGACAGAGGGGTCTTCCTAACTCCCCCTGCATCACGACAGAGGGGTCTTCCTATCTCCCCCTGCAACATGACAGAAGGGTCTTCCTAACTCCCCCTGCATCACGACAGAGGGGTCTTCCTATCTCCCCCTGCATCACGACAGAGGGGTCTTCCTATCTCCCCCTGCAACATGACAGAGGGGTCTTCCTAACTCCCCCTGCATCACGACAGAGGGGTCTTCCTATCTCCCCCTGCATCACGACAGAGGGGTCTTCCTATCTCCCCCTGCAACATGACAGAAGGGTCTTCCTAACTCCCCCTGCATCACGACAGAGGGGTCTTCCTATCTCCCCCTGCATCACGACAGAGGGGTCTTCCTATCTCCCCCTGCAACATGACAGAGGGGTCTTCCTAACTCCCCCTGCATCACAACAGAGGGGTCTTCCTATCTCCCCCTGTATCACGACAGAGGGGTCTTCCTAACACCCCCTGCATCACGACAAAGGGGTCTTCCTAACTCCCCCTGCATTACGACAGAGGGGTCTTCCTATCTCCCCCTGCATCACGACAGAGGGGTCTTCCTATCTCCCGCTGCAACATGACAGAGGGGTCTTCCTAACTCCACCTGCATCACAACAGAGGGGTCTTCCTATCTCCCCCTTAGTGATGGACGAACGTTTCGCCCGGCGGTCGTTTCGCGGCGAATTTCCGACATTCGCGGTCCGCACGTTCGAACGCCTTTTTCCGTCGTTCGCCGCGGCGGACTTACGTGTTTAATGTATACAAGAACTTTAACCTTTGGTGACACGTTTATCATGTGATACAGGACAGCCAATTGAGACATGACAGCACATGGACACTTGGACATTCCCCCTAACCTATAAATACACCCGATCCGGTGGCCATTTTACATTCTTTCTTCTGTTACGATAGGGACAGGTTCCTGTGTGGAGTAGGGAGAGATAAACCACTAGCTATTTGGTACACAAAAGTTCTTTTCAGGACTGGTATAGGTGTTAGGTGTTGATAGGTTTGCTGTGCTGCTGATTCTTGCAGCAGCCTGAGTGTCTTTTGTTAGTTTAGAGAAAGGGAAAGGACGGTGTATGCTACAGGGACAGCCAGATTAGTCTTTCATCATCATCATCATCATCATCATCATTAGCTGTTACTATCAAGGTCCACAAAAGAGCTGTTCCAGTAACCACTAATCGTTCTCTTTTTTTGCCAATTTGTATAGGGACAGGAAGGAAGCAGTGTTGTCAGGCAGTGAGGGTAATTTTAAAGACTTGCTGTTATTATTAGTTCCACAAAGGTTCTTTTCAGGACTGGTATCAGTGGTACAGTAATAGGCTTGTACATGTATAATATTCTTTCTTCCAAATATAGAAAGGATATTATACTTGACTGCTGCCCTTCTGCTGCAGTCTGCTAAACATTCACAACTCACTTGTTCCACAAAAGTTCTTATAAGGACTGGTAACTTGGTATAGGGTGCTACGGTACATAGGCTTGAGTGCGGTACAGTCTGCTGTTCTGTAAGGACCGCTATCGGTCCACAATAGATAGGGTTGACGTGCACCACTGCTGACCGCTGCCCTATACTGCAGCAGTCCTTCAGCGGTATAGGGACTGACGTACAGTCTGCTAATCACTAACACACAACCTGCTTGTTCCACAAAAGTTCTTATAAGGACTGGTAACTTGGTATAGGGTGCTACGGTACATAGGCTTGAGTGCGGTACAGTCTGCTGTTCTGTAAGGACCGCTATCGGTCCACAATAGATAGGGTTGACGTGCACCACTGCTGACCGCTGCCCTATACTGCAGCAGTCCTTCAGCGGTATAGGGACTGACGTACAGTCTGCTAAACACTAATACACAACCTGCTTGGTCCACAAAAGTTCTTATAAGGACTGGTAACTTGGTATAGGGTGCTACGGTACATAGGCTTGAGTGCGGTACAGTCTGCTGTTCTGTAAGGACCGCTATCGGTCCACAATAGATAGGGTTGACGTGCACCACTGCTGACCGCTGCCCTATACTGCAGCAGTCCTTCAGCGGTATAGGGACTGACGTACAGTCTGCTAAACACTAATACACAACCTGCTTGGTCCACAAAAGTTCTTATAAGGACTGGTAACTTGGTATAGGGTGCTACGGTACATAGGCTTGAGTGCGGTACAGTCTGCTGTTCTGTAAGGACCGCTATAGGTCCACAATAGATAGGGTTGACGTGCACCACTGCTGACCGCTGCCCTATACTGCAGCAGTCCTTCAGCGGTATAGGGACTGACGTACAGTCTGCTAAACACTAATACACAACCTGCTTGGTCCACAAAAGTTCTTATAAGGACTGGTAACTTGGTATAGGGTGCTACGGTACATAGGCTTGAGTGCGGTACAGTCTGCTGTTCTGTAAGGACCGCTATAGGTCCACAATAGATAGGGTTGACGTGCACCACTGCTGACCGCTCACCTATACTGCAGCAGTCCTTCAGCGGTATAGGGACTGACGTACAGTCTGCTAATCACTAACACACAACCTGCTTGTTCCACAAAAGTTCTTATAAGGACTGGTAACTTGGTATAGGGTGCTACGGTACATAGGCTTGAGTGCGGTACAGTCTGCTGTTCTGTAAGGACCGCTATCGGTCCACAATAGATAGGGTTGACGTGCACCACTGCTGACCGCTGCCCTATACTGCAGCAGTCCTTCAGCGGTATAGGGACTGACGTACAGTCTGCTAAACACTAATACACAACCTGCTTGGTCCACAAAAGTTCTTATAAGGACTGGTAACTTGGTATAGGGTGCTACGGTACATAGGCTTGAGTGCGGTACAGTCTGCTGTTCTGTAAGGACCGCTATCGGTCCACAATAGATAGGGTTGACGTGCACCACTGCTGACTGCTGCCCTATACTGCAGCAGTCCTTCATCGGTATAGGGACTAAGAGTTTTGTCACAGGGTCATTTAAAAAATGACAGGCAGAGGAAGAGGCAGGCCCTTCCGCAGGGGTGGTAGGGGTAGGGCAGGAGCAACAGGCTTGAGCCAAAGTGGGAAGTTGCAGAAGGTGCGTTCAATTACTTTAAAGGATGCACCAGACTTGGTTGAGTGGCTCGCTCAGCCTTACTCTTCTGCACCCTCCTCATCCTCTCGATCTGCACCCTCTTCTTCACTCTCTGCTATGTGCACCCCCAAAGACACTACCACCAACAACACGACCACCACCACCACCACCACATACCTTCCGCTTGAGTCACTGGAATTATTTTCCGATCCATATCAAGAGGACATTTCTGATGCGCAGCCACTCTTGGTATTGGATCAGGAAGAGGAGGTAGCAACAAGCGCTACTCAGCAGTCTGACGACAGTACCCAGATCAGCCCAAGGAGGAGGTTGGTCCCCGGTGTTGCTGCCTACTCCGAGATCTCTACTTATAGCGGTGGGGAAGGTGACGTTGATGATGACGTGTCTAGTGATGTCACGTGGGTGCCCACAAGAGAGGAAGAGGAGGGGAGTTCAGAGGGAGATATGGACCAGCAGATAGGGAGGAGAAGCAGCAATGACTTACATTGCACAGCAGGGACAAAGCAGACTGCAAATGTATCAGGAGCGAGTCATCGACCATGTACGGTCACATCTGGCGCTCCCAGGACACCGGCACATGGCTCCGCAGTGTGGGCTTTTTTTAACGTGTCCGCTGCTGACAATAGCGTTGCCATCTGCAATCTTTGCAGTCAACGCGTTAGTCGCGGTAAGCCCAATACTCACCTAGGGACGACCGCCTTAAGAAGGCACATGAGCAGCCATCACCGAGCCCAGTGGGAGCAACGGAACACACAAAGCCACACTGCAGGCTCTCACCGTCCAGCCTCGTCTTCTACTTCTCCTTCTCCTCTCTCCTCACAATTGTCCTCCACTCCACCTTCCATCACGCCAAGCTCACATTTTTCTGCAAAAAGGCAGGCTTCCGTGGGCCTAATGTTTGAGCGTAAAAAAATGATGACGCCGGATAACCCTCTTGCCCAACGGTTGGCGGCTGGCTTGTCAGAACTCATAGCCCGCCAACTACTGCCATATAAACTGGTGGACTCGGAGGCCTTTCGCAAATTTGTGGCCATTGGAACACCACAATGGAAGGTCCCAGGAAGGAAGTATTTCTCAGAGAAGGGCATCCCAGAGCTATATGGCCATGTTCAGCGGCAAGTGAATGTATCTCTGGCACACAGTGTCGGTGCCAAGATACATCTGACCACAGACACGTGGTCTAGCAAACACGGGCAGGGAAGGTATATCAGTTTTACTGCCCACTGGGTGAACCTTCTGACGGCCGTCAAGCATGTAACCCGTGGCACCCGTGTAGATTTGGTTTTACCGCCACGGATTGCATGCAGGCCTGACTCTTCTTCTCCTCCTCCTACTCCATCCTCCTCCCTCTCCTCCTCAGCTGCCTCCTCCTTTTCCGCTGCTAGCGTCTCTTCCGCTGCACCGCCCAAGCTCCCCAGAACCTATTCCACATGCCAGGTGAGACGTTGCCATGCCGTGCTGCGTCTGTTGTGCCTGGAAGCAAAGAGCCACACTGGCCCGGCACTCCTTTCAGCTTTGCGTTCACAGGCAGATGAGTGGCTAACACCGCTCAATTTGACAGTTGGTAAAGTGGTGTGTGACAACGGTGCCAATCTGCTTAGCGCATTGAAACAGGGCAAAATCACGCACGTGCCGTGCATGGCACACGTCTTAAACTTGGTCGTGCAGCGATTCCTTGTCAAATACCCTGGGGTCCAGGACATCTTGCGGCAGGCAAGGAAAATCTCGGCCCATTTCAGAAGATCTTACACGGCCATGGCTCGCCTTGCTGACATTCAGCGGCGACACCATCTGCCGGTCAGACGTCTTATTTGCGATTGCCCGACGCGATGGAACTCAACCTTCTATATGCTTGATAGGCTGCTCCAGCAGAAACGTGCAGTTAACGTCTACCTGTATGAACTCTGCGAAAGAAACGGTTCTGGGGAGCTGGGTTTTTTTTCACCGCGCCAGTGGCTGCTCATGCGCGACACATGCAGACTTCTGCGGCCATTTGAGGAGATCACCAAACTGGTCAGTCGCAGCCATGGCGCCATCAGTGACATGGTACCTTATGCCTTCTTTCTGGAGCGTGCATTGCGTCGTGTCATTGATCAGGCTGTGGAGGAGCAGGAGCGGGAAGATGAGGAAGTCGCAATGCTGGATGAATTCCCAGGGGGGGCTACTCTATCTGAGACAAGTCAACAACAGGAGTCTGATGAGGAGTCAGAGGAGGATGGTGCCGGGGCGGATGAGCAGGAGCAAGAAGAGCATGCTTTAAACCTTTCTGGGATCCCTGTTGTGCGAGGATGGGGAGAGGAGAATGAAGAGGACGACATTATCCTGGATGATGAGCAGGAGCCAGGCCACCACACCGCTTCCACTTTAGTGCAAATGGGGGCCTTCATGCTCCAGTGTTTTAATAGGGACCCCCGTATAAAAAGCATGAGGGTCAAGGACCAGTACTGGGTGGCAACGTACTTAGACCCCCGGTACAAACACAAAATGGCGGAAATGTTACCGCCGTCGCAGAGGGCTGTCAGAATGCAGCACTTCCAGGCCTTGCTTCGAGAAATGCTGCATTCTGCTTTTGCGTGCGCTGGCAGAGGAGCAATTCCCACTCCCAGAGAAGGATTTGCGGGTACCAATCCAACAGCGCCTGCAAGAAGAGGCCGGTTTGAAGATGTGTTGGTGACTTCGGATATGAGGTCATTCTTTCAGCCGACCCATCGACAGGTGTCATCCGGATCCAGCATCAGGGAACGCCTAGACCGTCAGGTGTCCGACTACATTGGGTTAACGGCCGATGTGGACGCTCTGAGGAGTGATGAACCCCTAGACTACTGGGTGGGCAGGCTTGACCTCTGGCCAGAGCTTGCCCAATTTGCAATCGAACTGTTGGCTTGCCCCTCATCCAGTGTCCTGTCCGAAAGGACGTTCAGCGCAGCAGGGGGGATTGTGACCGATAAGCGTACTCGCCTAGCTCACGACAGTGTTAACTACCTCACATTTCTAAAAATGAATGAGGCATGGATCTCGGAGGAATTCAACACATGTGACCAGTAGACCATGTATATGTCTATAAACTATTTTTTTAATCAAGCACACAGACCTTCTTAATTCATTTGGCTCACTTCCTTGACCCAAAAAAGCACACCGTACTATATGCCCCTACCCTCCTCTTTGAAGAGGTTGAGCGGTGTCATATTTCTACTGGGGCTGCTTATGATATCCCTGTGCTGTGCTGACTTCCTCCTGGGGGTTCTTATTATGAAGGGATCACACTATCCCTGTGCTGTGCTGACTTCCTCCTGGGGGTTCTTATTATGAGGGGATCACACCATCCCTGTGCTGTGCTGACTTCCTCCTGGGGCTGCTTACGGTGCTGCTGTCAGTGCTGTATGTCACGGTGCTGCTGTCAGCGCTGTATGTCACGGTGCTGCTGTCAGCGCTGTATGTCACGGTGCTGCTGTCAGCGCTGTATGTCACGGTGCTGCTGTCAGCGCTGTATGTCACGGTGCTGCTGTCAGCGCTGTATGTCACGGTGCTGCTGTCAGCGCTGTATGTCACGGTGCTGCTGTCAGCGCTGTATGTCACGGTGCTGCTGTCAGCGCTGTATGTCACGGTGCTGCTGTCAGCGCTGTATGTCACGGTGCTGCTGTCAGCGCTGTATGTCACGGTGCTGCTGTCAGTGCTCTGTATTACGGTGCTGCTGTCAGATGCCTCTATCACGGTGCATGTGTCATTCCGGTATGTCACGCTGCTGGTGATCATCTCCTGCACCCTCTTCTTTGCCTACCCTGGTCCCTGACCTTCCCTCTCCTCCATTGCCTTCATTAGCTCCATAGTCCTGAATTGTTAGAACAATTTCCCAAATAAAATAAAAATGCTTGTAGTTATCGATTCCAAATTCACCTCATACATGTATTATGTCATTGTCCAGATGGTGGGACTACGTTTTACCCCCTAATAATTACCACGTGGCCGCAAATTCGACATGAAGGTTTGCAAAGTTCGCCTCCCATTGAAGTCAATGGGGCCCGCGGCGAACGTTCGGTTTCGCGAACGTTTGGGTCCGTTCGCATTTCGCTTTCGCGAAACGTCCCGTCGGAAGTTCGTCCATCACTACTCCCCCTGTATCACGACAGAGGGGTCTTCCTAACTCCCCCTGCATCACGACAGAGGGGTCTTCCTGTCTCCCCCTGCAACATGACAGAGGGGTCTTCCTATCTCCCCCTGCATCATGACAGAGGGGTCTTCCTATCTCCCCCTGCATCACGACAGAGGGGCCTTCCTATCTCCCCCTGCATCACGACAGAGGGGTCTTCCTATCTCCCCCTGCATCACGACAGAGGGGTCTTCCTATCTCCCCCTGCATCACGACAGAGGG
This sequence comes from Lithobates pipiens, assembly GCF_037356315.1. Taxonomy (NCBI): domain Eukaryota; kingdom Metazoa; phylum Chordata; class Amphibia; order Anura; family Ranidae; genus Lithobates; species Lithobates pipiens. Next base: position 1,853,073 of record NW_027507786.1, read on the forward strand.
GTCTTCCTATCTCCCCCTGCATCACGACAGAGGGGTCTTGAGAGGGGTACTGAGGCCGGTTCGGAGGGCAAAATAGATGCAAATTAAACTACAGCCTTCACTTATGCCTAGTTTTCGCTAAACTATTTTTAGAACACAAGGAAATATATTGAATGTTAATACATCTCCTCTAATGCTGCCTTTGTTTTAGCCAAAGTCAATACAGCTATAGATAGAATTACTGAGTTTATAAACTGTTGTGTTAGCTCCGCCCCGACAAAATCCTCCAATCAGCATACCTCCCAACATTTTGAGATAGGAATGAGGGACACCTACTACCAAACTTATGTAGGCATAGGACACGCCCCCTGCCCCACCTCCTTAAAGGAGAATTAAACACAAAAAAAAGGTTAATTAAATCCACAAGTGCTTTTTTTTGTACCACTACTATTCCTTTATATTGGCTTTTAAAATTTACAAAATGCAGCAATTTAGAAATCGGATGAAAGGTTTAGCCCTGGGAAACACTTTTTGAAAGATAAAAAGTGCATTTTATATACAGGTATATGGATCAGACCAAAATGAGGGACAAATGAGGAGGAATGAGGGACAGAAGGACATTTCTCCAAATCAGGGACAGTCCCTCCAAATCAGGGACAGTTGCTTCAGTTATGATTAAACCCCCAATAAGAAATATCTCATCAATAGAACATATTTAAAGGGGCTCTAAACCCTCGTGGTTTTTCACCTTAAAGCGGTTCTTCACCCTAAAGGGGAAGTTCCGCTCATCTGATCCCTCCCCCCCTCCGGTGCCACAATCGGCACCTTTCAGGGGGGAGGGGGGTGCAGTTACCTGGATAATCCAGGTATCTGCACCCACTTCCGGGCAGACTGCCGCAGATCCCCGCAGACGCCCGCCCCCCGTTGTGTTCTGGGAAACACACAGTTCCCAGGACACAGCGGGGACCAGCAGAGACGCGCAGCACAACTTGCGCATGCGCAGTAGGGAACCGTGCAGTGAAGCCGCGATGCTTCACTTCCCGATTCCCTGACAGAGGATGGTGGCGGGGGCAGCAGCGAGACAAGCGATCGCTCGTCATCTGCCGCCGACATCGCTGGACCCTGGGAAAGGTAAGTGTGATTTTATTAAAAGTCAGCAGCTGTAGTATTAGTAGCTGCTGGCTTTTAATATTTTTTTTTTTTAGGTGCAGAACCACTTTAATGCATTCTATACATTAGGGTGAAAAGTCTGTGAGGCAGCAGCCCCCCAGAGCCCCCTTTTTACTTACCTGAACCCGATCTTTCCAGCAATGGGGAGCTCCAGCCGCTGCCTCAGGCCCTGATTGGATAGATTGATAGAAGCTATCAATCAAATCCAATGATGAGGGAGCCAGGGGGTGGGGCCAAGTCCTGCTGGACGCCGCAGCAGGACACGGGATGCGCCCGCACGAGTGCCTCCAATTAGCCTCTCGAGAAGAGGAGGAGCCAGGAGCGTCGCTGAGGGACCCTAGAAGAGGAGGATTGGGGCCGTTCTGTGCAAAACCAACTGCACAGAGGAGGTAATGCTGGCCAAACACTATACGAAAAATCGGCCAAACCCATTTTAAAAAAACGAACATTCGGCCGTCAGCGCAAACGATAGTGCCATCATGTAATGACCAATAAATCGTTCAGTGGACATAACTGAATGCATTTTTTGTTCATTTTTTTTTTTTTGCATATACCTAGTGCAGACAGTTCGTAAGGGAAACACATTAACCTTTCAATTTATCATTCGGTTGGCTAAAAATGTCCAAACTTGTCCTTCATTTTTTCGAAGGCAGAAGTTTTTTTTTTTTTTCTTTATCTTAACGCATTGTATGCATTAACCACTTGCTGCCCGCCCTATAGCAAATTGACGGCGGCAAAGTGGTTGCATAATCCTGATCGGACGTCATATGACGTGATCAGGATTATGAGCCGCTGCGCGCCCCCGGGGGCGCGCATCGCGGCGATCGTTGTTGCGGGGTGTCAGTCTGACACCCGGCAACTACGATCTCGGTAAAGAGTCTCCGACGGAGACTCTTTACCACGTGATCAGCCGTGTCCAATCACGGCTGATCACAGTGTAAATAGGAAGAGCCGGTGATCGGCTTTCCCTCACTCGCGTCTGTCAGACGCGAGTAGAGGAGAGCCGATCGGCTGCTCCTCTGACAGGGGGGGTCTGTGCTGATCGATTATCAGCACAGCCCCCCCGAGGATGCCCACACTGGACCACCAGGGACGCCACCAGACCACCAGGGATAAAAAGGACAAGGTATGCCACCCTAGACCACCAGGGATTCCAGTCAGTGCCACAATGGATGCCAATCAGTGCCCATAATGGATGCCAATCAGTGCCCACAATGGGCATCACTGATTGGCATGCATTATTGATTGGCACTGATTGGCATCCATTAGTACAATATATTAGAATACAATGCCGCCTATCAGTTCCCATCTGTGCCGCCTATCAGTGCCTACCCATGCCCACCTGTGCCGCCTACCCATGCCCACCTGTGCCGACTAACCCATGCCCACCTGTGCCACCTATCCATGCCCATCTGTGCCAGCTATCAGTGCCAATTTGTGCCACCTATCAGTGCCCATCCGTGTCGCCCATCAGTGCCACCCATCAGTGCCGCCTATCAGTGCCACATATCGGTGTCCATCAATGCCACCTCATCAGTGCCACTTCATTGGTGCCACCTCATCGGTGCCCATCAGTGCCGCCTTATCATTGCCCATCAGTGTAACCCCATCAGTGCCCATCAGTGAAGGAGAAAACTTACTTATTTGCAAAGTTTTAAAACTAAAACAAAAAAAAACTTTTTTTTTTCAAAATTTTCGGTATTTTTTTATTTGTTTAGCAAAAAATAAAAACCGCAGAGGTGATCAAATACCACCAAAAGAAAGCTCTATTTGTGGGAAAAAAATGATAAAAATTTAATTTGGGTACAGTGTAGCATGACCGCGCAATTGTCATTCAAAGTGCGACAGCGCTGAAAGCTCAAAATTGGTCTGGGCAGGAAGGTGTTTAAGTGCCTGGTATTGAAGTGGTTAAGATAAAAAGCCTTCTGTGTGTAGCAGCCACCCCAGCACCCCCTGATACTTACCCGAGCCCCATCTCGATCCAGCAATGTCCACAAATTCCTCGGCCGTCTGGGACTCTCCCTCCTGATTGGCTGAGACACCGCAGTGGCACCATTGGCTCCTACGGTTGTCAATCAAAGTCAGTTAACCAATCAGAGGAGAGAGGGGCAGGGCCGAATGGCAGCTCTGTGTCTTAGTGGACACAGGGAGCTGCGGCTCGGCTCGGGTGACCCAATAGCAAACTGCAAGCAAAATAAAAATCGCAGAGGTGATCAAATACCACCAAAAGAAAGCTCTATTTGTGGGGAAAAAAAAGGACGTTGATTTTGTTTGGGTACAACATCGCAGGACTGTGCAATTGTCAGTTAAAATGACGCAGTGCCAAATCGGGAAAAAATGGCCTGGTCATTGAGCAGCCAAATCTTCCGGCATCTTATTTAAAGCCCAATTGAACAATCAGCCCTATAAATTCCAAGTGCATCAAAACTGTTTGTTTGGCCTGGGTTCACACCGATGCGATGCGGGAACCAGAGCGATTACAGCGCCAGTTCCCGCATCGCATCGCTCCCGCAGGCAGTTCACACTGCCCTCCGCGAACCACTGCGGGTGCCAACACAATGTTAATGACACCCCCAGATTGTTCCACAGATCGCAGTGCGAACTGTGGATTCGGACAAAATTTGGAAAAAAATTCCCTGCACCTTTAGTCTGAAAACAATCACAGCCTGAGTAAAAAACGCCTGTCCCCTGCCAGCATACTGCAGAAAAAGGCCATTGTCATTGTGGAAGCAGTGGCCGGCATCCCCCCGCTGCTGACCTAGATTTGCTATCCTGCAATCTGCAAAGCTCCTGCTCCCTGCTGATTGGACAATTCTAGCTCTGACTCAGCAGAGGGCGCACCAGACTTCTGCAGAGAGACCACTGCTTCCACACAGTGAGCAAGGGTCCTGCTCTGCAGCATGCTGACATGGGACAGGCTTTTCTGCTCAGCCGTTGCTGCTTTCTAAAGAATACAAAACTGTAAGATATTTCATCATTTTTGCTTTGGTTGTGATGCACTTGGAATATGTTTAGTTGATTTAAAGTATATGTGAACTATCAGCTTGTGAAACAACCCATGTAGTTTTAAAATAGAAATGAAAGGCAAAACATTATAGATATAAAAACGTTATAAATACCTTTTTCCCCTTTTTTCTTAAGTGAATCACATTCCCTCTGTACTCCACTGCATAAGGAGCACAGAGAGCTGGGGGAGGAGAAACAGCAGAACAATGATCTCCCCAGTGAATGACTGTGCAGCAGGAGGGGGGAGGGGAGGCAGTCAGGACAAGTCTGTTCATTGGAGAAGAGCAGTCTGAGTTCCCAGCACAGCTAGAGAACTGACTACATTGTGCTCTCATGCTTAGCGTGGTCAGTTTTTGACAGGAAAGCAGAGGGACTGTCAGGAACACCAGGAATTTCTCACAAAGGAAGTAATACAAAGAGAACAGGAGACTTTCTCATACAATTACAGTGGAACCTTGGTTTGCGAGTAGCAACTTTTTTTTATTACTCTGACTGGGTTTGTGAGTGTTGTCTCACAAAACGAGCAGAGTTCAAGCTAATGGGGTGTGCAGTACTGCATTTGGCCAGAGGTGCGGGGGTGCCGGGGACACTGGAAACACTCAGAAATACTCCGTTCCCGAGTGTTTCCAAGCCTTTCCGAGGCTTTACGAGTTCAGCCGAGATGTCCCTGAGTATTTCTGAGGCTCTCTGGCTCCCCACCCCCACCTCTGGCCACACGTGGTATTGCATGTAATATAAGTCAATGCAGAACGAATTATCTTCGTTTCCATTGACTTCTATGGGGAAACTCGCTTTGAATCCCAGGTTCCACTGTACATGGTACAGCAGCCACATATCAGGAATATGGAATGTTGGGGTAACATATTCTTTAAGAGGAGCTCCACCCAAAAGGGGAAGTTAGCTTTAAGGCCTCTTTACCCACTTCTGTTTTTGAAATGGAGCTTTTGGGGAGAATGGGTGGGTACCTGATTTTGGTAGGTACCCGCTCCCACTTCTGCTCCGACCACTGGCCAGGCATATGCAATTAGCGGACCTCCAGCTGTTGCAAAACTCCCATCATGCCTCTGCCTCTGGGTGTCATGTTTGTGGCTGTCAGAGTCTTGCTATGTCTCATGGGACTTGTAGTTCTGCAACAGCTGGAGGTCCGCTAATTGCATATCCCTGACCTAGGCTATCATAAGCGTCAGTTCTTCCTCCCCCACCTCCCGTCGCTCACCTGTGTGCAGCGGGCACCCGGCTGTGAAGCTGGAAATAGTCACATTGACAGCCAGTTGCCCATTATAAAGATGTCCGGAGCTCCTCTTTAAATCAAAAAGTCAGTCTGGCTTTAAGAAATGGCAGTTGTGTATGTCATTTGGTTTGGGTTCACGTCTCCTTTATTCAAATTTTTTTCTTTCCTTTTATTATGTTTGAGGCGGAAACCATGCCCAGAGGCAGTCAGCTGTGGCCATTGACAGGTCCTTAGCACGGCACTAACAGGTACTTGAGATTGTGAACATTGCACTCCTCTGATATTCTCATATGTAGAAGTGTTTATATATATAGGGTGATATATACATCCACCAGACACTTTATTAGGTACACCTTGCTAGTCCCGGATTGGACCCCCTTTGGCCTTCATTCTTGGTGGCATAGATTCAACAAGGTGTTGGAACCATTCCTCAGAGATTTTGCTCCATAGTGACATGATAACATCACACAGTTGCTGCAGATTTGTCGGCTGCACATCCATGATGGGATTCCCCCATTCCACCACATCCCAAAGGTTCTCTATTGGATGAGATGTGGTGAGTGTGGAGGCCATTGGATGAGATCTGGTGAGTGTGGAGGCCATTGGATGAGATCTGGTGAGTGTGGAGGCCATTGGATGAGATGTGGTGACTTTGGAGGCCATTGGAGGACATGGACCTCATTGTCCAGTGGTGAGATGATTGGAGCTTTGTGACATGGTGCATTATCCTGCTGGAAGGATCAGAAGATGGGGACACTGTAGTCATAAAGGGATGGACATGGTCAGCAACAATACTCTGGTAGGTTGTGGTGTTTAAACGATGCTCAATTGGTACTAAGGGGCCCAAAGTGTGCCAAGAAAATATCCCCCAAACCATTACACCACCACCAGCCTGAACCGGTGATACAAGGCAGGATGGATCCATGCTTTCATGTTGTTTACACCAAATTCTGACCCCACCATCTGAATGTCGTGGCTGAAATCCAGACTCATCAGACCAGGCAACGTTTTTCAAATCTTCTTTTGCCCAATTTTGGTGATCCTGTGCCAATTGTAGCCTCAGTTTCCTCTTCTTAGCTGACAGGTGTGGCACCCAGTGTGGTCTTCTGCTGCTGCAGCCCATCTGCTTCAAGGTTCGATGTATTGTGCATTCAAAGTTGGTATTCTGCATACCTTGGATGTACCATTAATTTATTTGAGTTGCTGTTGTCTTTCTATCATCTGGACCCAGTCTGCCCATTCTTCCCTGACCTCAACAAGGCATTTTCTCAAATCGCCTTTCAGGACAATCTTGGAGAGAGCCCATTTTCCAGGAAACACATGCAGCCTTAAAATCCCTCCTCTTCCACCATGGCTTCAGTTATTGTGTTTCCTCTGCCATGGTGGAAGCACATGCTGGAACCAGGGAGCTGCGCTCTCTCCAGGGTGGAGGGAGAAGGCTTAAATTAAAGTGTGTCTGCCTGGAGTGCAGTGACCATCCCAGCACCCCCCCCCAGTAGGAGCGGGGGGTGTTCCAGAGTCCCCACCTTCTCCAGCTCAGGGGAAGCAATGGCCTACAAGAGGTGTCAACGTCTGAGTGCCCGGGGACCACAGGTATGACTCAGGTGGCCGGGTGGTATGCCGCTGCTGGTCGGCGGTGTGTCCCGCATGGTGGTTCCGGGCCCTGGCTGGCGGGTGATGTCACATCTGGTAAGGCAGCTTGCTGTGGAGGCGTGGCGGCAAGTGGTTTCCGTCGCCTGGAACGCAGAGACCAAGGGGGTGGGTCTATCGACCAACGCTTCCGATTCCGGCCCTCGTTGATGACACCGGAACCAGGTAATTTAAAACCAGATGGGGTTTTTCTCAGTCCCTGCTGCTCTCTCTGCTAAGGATGGATGAGAGACCGACAGCTGCGGCGGAAGCAGGTGGAGTCTGAACCAAGAAGAAGTCTTCTTGATGATCTCCGAAGCATGGAGGCAATCTCAAATAGATCTGTTTGTGAGCCAACATAACTCGAAAGTACAGAAGTTTTTCTCACTCCACCGAGAAGACTTTCTAACAGTCACCAAGGAAATTAGAAAGTTAAATGCTCTCTTTGTGATATTCTCAGGTTCACGTAAAGAGGAGAAAGCTTCCAAAACACTCTGGGCAGATGGCTTAGATGGGCAATCATAGAGGCCTACAAAGCTAAGGGAGAAGTACCCCCTTCAGGTATTGCTGCTCATTCTACAAGATCAACTGCAGTTTCCTGGGCTGAAAGGGCCGGTGCTACGCCGGAACAAATATGCAAGGCTGCCACTTGGTCCAACTCCTCGAAATTTCTCCGACATTATAGGTTGGTCCTACTGTCCGCCGAGATCAAGCCTTCGGCAGGGAGGTACTGCAGGCAGTGGTCTCACCCTAGGGCAGTGATGGCGAACCTTGGCACCCCAGATGTTTTGGAACTACATTTCCCATGATGCTCCACTACAATGCAAGGTACCAGAGCATCATGGGAAATGTAGTTCCAAAACATCTGGGGTGCCAAGGTTCGCCATCACTGCCCTAGGGTACGTTTCTCAGTTATCCTCTCCAAGGTTGTCCTGAAAGGCGATTTGAGAAAGGCTTAGTTAGACTTATCGGTGCCGATATTTCTAAGAGCCTTTCAGGAAAACCGTTACTTCCCTCCCTTTTATCTTAGAAGTGGTTTAAGTATCAATCATAGTTGTTTGGTGGTTTTCTGTGCTTTGGTTTCCAGTATGTCGGAGACCACACAATAACTCAAACCATGGTGGAGAGGAGGGATTTAAAGGCTGCATGTGTTTCCTGGAAAATGGACGCAGCTGCCCTCTCTCCAAGGTTGCCCTGAAAGGCTCTTATAAATACCATCACCTGTAAGTCTAACTTTTCCTCCACATAACTGCCGCTCACTGGATATTTTCTCTTTTTCTCTGTAAACCCGAGAGATGGTTGTGCGTGAAAATCCCAGTAGATCAGTAGTTTTTGAAATACTCAGATGAGCCCGTCAGTCACCAACAACCATGCCACGTTCAAAGTCACTTTTCTTCCCCATTCTGATGCTCGGTTTGAACTTCAGCATCTTCACTACGTCTAGATGCATAAATGTATTGAGTTGGTTCCGTGTGACTGGCTGATTAGCAATTTGTGTTACCAAGTAATTGAACAAGTATATGTAATAAAGTGGCTGGTGAGTGTATATTGGACTAACTAAGATTGTAATGCGAGTGTTTAAAGCGATAGTAAATGTGCCTTGTATTTGGAGATCTGGTGAGTTCATTACCTAAGGGATTTAAGGATTTAATCTCTCCTAATCATCCTTATGGGGATCTATTTTGTGTGAACTATCCCTGGAACACAAACATCTATAAGGAGCGACACACCTTGAACTGTTTATAAGTGTAATACACTGGAGGAGCGCTGCTAATGCTGCAATGAACAAATGTGATTTAACCACTTCCCGTCCGCGCTATAGCCGAAAGACGGCTACAGCGCGGACTTAATTTGCCGGGAGGGCACCCATGGACGTCCTCCTGTGCTTGAGCGGCCTGCACGCCTATCTATGAGTCTATGAGACTCAACTGATCGCAGATCAGAGTTATGGGTCGATCCCGACCCCTTACCACATGATCAGCTGTCAACCAATGACAGCTGATAATGTGATGTAAGCAGAGCTGGTAATCGGCTATTTTTTCTCCTTGCACTGGTAGCGTGAGGAGAAAAAAAAATCCGATCACCGGCGGCTGTGAGAGGGACATTGGTCCCGATCATGGAGAGCCTCTGCAGAGGCTTCTGTGTACACCAGCATCACCTACCAATGCCCACCAGGGCCACCTACCAGTGTCCACAGTACCACCCATCAGTGCCACCTATAAATCACCGCTCAGTGTGTCATCACCAGTGCTGCTTATCAATACCACCTACCAGTGCCCATCAGTGCCACTTACCAGTGCCCATCAATGCCACCTATCAGTGCTCATCAGTGACATCAGTGCCACCCATCAGTGCCGTATTATCAGTGCCGTCTTATCTGTGCCTATCAGTGTCGCCTTATCTGTGCCCATCGGTGCTCATCACTGCAGCCCATCAGTGCTGATCAGTGCAGCCTCATCAGCGAATATCAGTGAAGGAGAAAAATTACCCATTTGCTAAATTTTATAACAAACTATGAAACATGTTTTTTGTTTTTCAAAAAACTCTGTATTTTTTTTGTTTGTTTAGCAAAAAATAAAAACCACAGTGGTGATAAAAAACCACGAAAAGAAAGCTCCATTTGTGTGAAGAAAATTATAAAAATGTCATTGAGTACAGTGCAGAAGCACGACCGCACAATTGTCATTCAAAGTGTGACAGCGCTGAAAGCTGAACATTGGTCTGGGCAGGCAGGGCCGCTGATAGGCCAGTACAACTGGCCCTGCTGTACCGGGCCTGACCAGCAGGGGGGCCCGGGCAACCTGAACAGCAAAGTAAATTCAATGTAAAAAAAAAAGCCACCAATCAGCCCAGCCTTGACGCCATCCCACCGTTCCACTAACCCCCCCCCCACCCCTTCGGTAAACTTTTTGTTTTTTAGGACCTGTGTTCTTGTTACATATGTGGCTGCAGAGAAGGGACTATTTTTTGTATTTCGGACGCGGAAGGATGCGTGCTCTGCACCCGCTCCTCATGCTGGCACAGCCGCACAAATCCCGGCCAGCGCATCCTATTAAGTGGGATCGCGGAGTGATATTCCTCTCTCTCCGTGTGAGAAGAAGCAGCAGAGAGGTGAGCAGAGAGCAGGGGCCGGGCAAGGAATCCAATTCCAATCGAAATGCTGTGGACACTCGAACAGGGAGGAAGTGACTCTGCAATTACACAGGTGAGGTGTGTGCTTGCTTGGGGGGGGGGGGGGGCTTCAAGTTCTACATCTACCACCTCTGCAATAAACACCCTGCCAAGACTCTGCAACTAAACACCCTGCCAAGACTCTGCAACTAAACACCCTGCCAAGACTCTGCAACTAAACACCCTGCCAAGACTCTGCAACTAAACACCCTGCCAAGACTCTGCAACTAAACACCCTCCCAAGACTCTGCAACTAAACACCCTCCCAAGACTCTGCAACTAAACACCCTCCCAAGACTCTGCAACTAAACACCCTGCCAAGACTCTGCAACTAAACACCCTGCCAAGACTCTGCAACTAAACACCCTGCCAAGACTCTGCAACTAAACACCCTGCCAAGACTCTGCAATTAAACACCCTGCCAAGACTCTGCAATTAAACACCCTGCCAAGACTCTGCAATTAAACACCCTGCCAAGACTCTGCAATTAAACACCCTGCCAAGACTCTGCAATTAAACACCCTGCCAAGACTCTGCAATTAAACACCCTGCCAAGACTCTGCAATTAAACACCCTGCCAAGACTCTGCAATTAAACACCCTGCCAATACTCTGCAATAAACACCCTGCCAATACTCTGCAATAAACACCCTGCCAATACTCTGCAATAAACACCCTGCCAATACTCTGCAATAAACACCCTGCCAATACTCTGCAATAAATACCCTGCCAATACTCTGCAATAAATACCCTGCCAAGACTCTGCAATAAACACCCTGCCAATACTCTGCAATAAACACCCTGCCAATACTCTGCAATAAATACCCTGCCAATACTCTGCAATAAATACCCTGCCAATACTCTGCAATAAATACCCTGCCAATACTCTGCAATAAATACCCTGCCAAGACTCTGCAATAAACACCCTCCCAAGACTCTGCAATAAACACCCTGCCAAGACTCTCCAAAATACCATTTTATTTATTCATTAATGGTTTGTATTACGTATAGATATTAAAGAGGTCTGTTCTCCTCTGAAAACAGTATTTCTTTTGGATAAAAACTGGAGAAAACCAAATATCACTTGTAGACAAACCTACACTTTATTTCAAGGCGGGGTCTGGGGAGGGGCAATGGGTGGGGCTGAAGGAGGGACCAGGGGCGGGCCAGGGTGGAGCTGAAGGGGGCCCCGTCAGGTAGGCTGTACGGGGCCCCATGATTTCTATCAGCGGCCCTGTGGGCAGGAGGGGGGGTTTAAGGCCCAGTAAGCAAGTGGTTAAGGCATAGCATGTGAAATGATTGTTATTGTTTATACGGTGCAATGAACACTATGGGGGGTTATTTACGAAAGGCAAATCCACTTTGCACTATAAGTGCAAAGTGCACTTGAAATGGCACTGAAAGTGCATTTGGAAGTGCAGTTGCTGTAGATCCGAGGGGGACATTCAAGGAAAAAACCCCCAAAAAAACAGCATTTTAGCTTGCACATGATTGAATGATAAAATCAGCAGAGCTTCCCCTCATTTCAGATCTACCCCTCAGATTTACAGCGACTGCACTTCCAAGTGCACTTTGCACTTGTAGTGCAAAGTGGATTTGCCTTTCGTAAGTAACCCCCATTGTATTTGGCAGTATGTCATGCCTTTGTATGTAGCACAGAATGTTGCTGTGTCCAGTGGCGGCGTTTGCCGTTTATTTTCGGGCGGCGTGCTTTGAAGGCTCGCAATCAAATCTATTTAGTTAGCCATTAAATGGTATCGCCCGAAATCCAAACTTCTACTTCTTTCAATAGCTAATACAGTACAAACCTCTGCTACAGTCACATGCTACTCCGGCCCTCACCCCTCCCACCTGTGTACTGAGCCAATTGGGTGTGTGTATGACGTCAGTCGGTGGGTGTGGGGACATGTGTCACAAGCTTGGTATTTCCCTAAACTAAGTTCAGATCATGAATTGTATAGCACAAGGAACATCGCTCTATAACTCTTAAAAACTTTTTTTTTTTTTTTGGAGCAAAACATTTTTTTTTTTAAACTTCGTCCAAACTTTTCCCAGTATGGAGAAGCTGTGTTTGCTTGTATTCGGATTGTCGATTCTATGGGTGAGTCACGCACATCGTGTAATTCTGGAATGAGTAAATCTGTGTACAGTAGGGTCGGATCTCAAAGATCACGCCGCAGAACAATAATCCTTGTTTTCCAAAAAGTGACAGTTATTTTCAGCTGAGTCCAATGGGATCTGAAGGTCCTAGTCACGTGATCCAATGAAGATCCCGGTGATATAGGTTTGTGACCGGAGTCTGGTGCTGAACCGGTTCCATAGCCAGAGATGTGGGCAAAGGTGCGCGGACTGGGGCAAGGTGGGGAAGGTTTACTAAAACTGGGGCACTCAGAATCTGGTGCAGCTGTGCATGGCAGCCAATCAGCTTCTACCTTCAGCTTGTTCAATTAAGCTTTGGCAATATAACCTGGAAGCCGATTGGTTGCTCTGCAGAGCTGCACCAGATTTTGCACTCTCCAGCTTTAGTAAACCCCCCACGCAAAGTCCAGGAATTGTGTTTTTTGCGACTCACCTGTAAAGCGAATGTTTTGGAAAAAATAAATCTGCAGTCACGTGATGTTCCCCCGGAAAGTTTTCTGATTGCAGAATTGAAGCTGCCCAGACTCTGTATAATCTTCAAACCTAAACAATCCATTCAATACGTATCAAATCCTGTGGACTCTTGTGTTACTTAGTTAATGGTAGAGCTAAAGGAGATTGTACAATCGGATTGTATAGTGTATGGTAAGCCTAAAAGGGGAGCAAATCACAGGTTCGGTCTTCTGCTGGTACTTGTAGTTCTACAGCTGATCTGATTGCACTGATGTTTTCAAAAGTCTTGCTATGTTTGCGCTGGCTGAGAACAAATGACTGTGTGGTGTAATCACCATTGTGATATGAATACATAGTGGTAACAATGGTGTCTTTTTGGAATCTTATTTTTTTTAATGACTGTTACAATGTTGCGTTTGTGGTCTCCTCTTTTGGCTAACAAGTTTAATAAATTATAAATTAAATATAATAATATGTATTACTTAGCTATCTTGTGTCAATTGCACGAAAGAGAGATGGGGGGAGAGAGGGGGGAGAGGAGGGGGGAGAGAGGGGGGAGAGGAGGGGGGAGAGAGGGGGGAGAGGAGGGGGAAGAGAGAGAGGGGGGATAGGAGGGGGAAGAGAGAGAGGGGGAAGAGAGAGAGGGGGGATAGGAGGGGGGAGAGAGGGGGGAGAGGAGGGGGAAGAGAGAGAGGGGGGATAGGAGGAGGGAGAGAGGGGGGGAAGGGGAAGAGAGAGGGGGAGGGAGAGGGAACAGAGAGATGGGGAAGAGGGAGATGGGAGGAGAGAGGGGGGGAGAGAGAGAGGGGTGGCAGAGGAGGGGGAGAGAGAGGGGGGAGAGAAGAGAGGTAGAGGGGGGAAAGAGAGAGGGGAGGGGGAAGAGAGAGGGGAGGGGGAAGAGAGAGAGAGGGGGAAGAGAGGGGAGGGGGAAAGAGAGGGGAGGGGGAAAGAGAGGGGAGGGGGAAAGAGAGGGGAGGGGGAGAGAGAGGGGAGGGGGAGAGAGAGAGGGGGAGGGTGTTTTAATGTCTTTTGGTCCCATTTTACATACATGGGCTCCCCTCTGGCACAGAAGGGGTGTGAGCACACAGCACACTAAGGCTCCGGTCACGTGATATTGCACGCCTTTTCCTGTAGCACATGAAAATTCTCCATGTTCTGGCAGTTGTGGCGCAGTGCCATTCATTCCTAAAGCCACCCCAAATGTGCCAGGCAACACATGTACAATAAATCACACCCAAACATATTATTTCCATGCATTGTAGTGCGACTTTACGCCTCACCTGCAAAGAGAATGTTTTGTAAAATAAATCTGCAGTCACGTGATGTTCCCCCGGAAAGTTTTCTGATTGCAGAATTGAAGCTTCCCAGACTCTGTATAATCTCTATGATACTTAGTTAATGGTAGATCTAAAGGAGATTGTACAATCAGATTGTATTGTGTATGGTAAACCTTAGAGGGGAGCAAATCTCAGGTTGGGTCTTTTCTGAATTGGAAAGGTCCTGTATCTGATCCCTCATCCCTCTCATCTCACCGTCACTTGGCTGCTAAAGAACTTTGTACAGGGTGGGGATGTTGCATTTTACATATATGGAGTGCACTGAAAAAAATGCATGTGGGGTACTAAGTTTGCCTGGCTGGCGATGAATGTCAGTTGATTGGAAGGATAGAGGATGCAAAAAGACAAAAAGAATACCCTTTGGATTGCTGGTACTTTTAGTTCCACAGCTGATCTGATTGCACTGAGCTGCACCAGATTTTGCACTCTCCAGTTTTAGTAAATCCCCCCTCCCCACCCAAAGTCCAGGAATTGTGGTTTTTGCGACTCACCTGCAAAGCGAATGTTTTGGAAAAAAAATCTGCAGTCACGTGATGTTCCCCCGGAAAGTTTTCTGATTGCAGAATTGAAGCTGCCCATACTCTGTATAATCTCCAAACCTAAACAATCCATTCAACAAGTATGAAATCCTGTGGACTCTTGTGCTACTTAGTTAATGGTAGATCTAAAGGAGATTGTACAATCGGATTGTATATTGTATGGTAAGCCTTAGCCCTTGTACACACGGTCGGAGACTCCGCCGGAATGTGTCCTATCGGACCGTGTTGTCGGATAATCCGACTGTGTGTGGTATGCATCGGACTGATTCCGTCGGAATATCCGTCGGACCCAATTTTACAACATGTTGGAAATATTTTCCGACCAACTGGTTCGATCGGACATACTCTGATCATGTGTAGAGAATTTTGATCGGACCAAGTGCCACGCATGCTCAGATCAAATTCCTACATCAAAGCTATTGGCTACTAGTCCCATCGTAACGAAATTACGTCATCGCGTTCTGAATGATCGGATTTTTCGACAACTTAGTCCGACCGTGTGTATGTAACAGTTTCGGACAAGATCCGACAGGCAAAATCCAACGGACAAAATCCGACGGATTTGGTTGGCAGAATGTCTGACCGTGTGTACAGGGGCTTAGAGGGGGCAAATCACAGGTTCGGTCTTCTGCTGGTACTTGTAGTTCTACAGCTGATCTGATTGCACTGATGTTTTCAAAAGTCTTGCTATGTTTGCGCTGGCTGAGAACAAATGACTGTGTGGTGTAATCACCATGGTGATATGAATACATAGTGGCAACAATGTGTCTTATTTTTTTTTAATGACTGTTACAATGTTGCGCTTGTGGTCTTCTTTTTTGGCTAACAAGTTTACTAAATTATAAATGAAATATAATAATATGTATTACTTAGCTATCTTGTGTCAATTGCGAGAGAGAAGGGAGGGAGAGAGGGGCAAGGGGGGGAAAAAGGGAGAAGAGGGAGGGGAAGAAGAGAGAGGGGAAGAAGAGGGAGGGGAAGGAGAGAGAGGGGGGAGGGAGAAGAGAGAGGGGGGAGGGAGAAGAGGGAGGGGAAGGAGAGAGAGGGGGGAGGGAGAAGAGAGAGGGGGGAGGGAGAAGAGAGAGGGGAAGGGAGAAGAGGGGGGAGGGAGAAGAGAGAGGGGGAGGGAGAAGGGGGAGGGGAGAAGAGGGAGGGGGGAGGAGAGAGAGGGGGGAGGGAGAAGAGAGAGGGGGGAGGGAGAAGAGAGAGGGGGGAGGGGAGAAGAGGGAGGGGGGAGGAGAGAGGGGGGAGGGAGAAGAGAGAGGGGGGGAGGGAGAAGAGGGAGGGGGGAGGAGAGAGAGGGGGGAGGGAGAAGAGGGAGGGGGGAGGAGAGAGAGGGGGGAGGGAGGAGGGAGAGGAGAGAGAGGGGGAGGGAGAAGAGGGAGGAGGGGAGAGGAGAGAGAGGGGGGAGAGGAGAGAGAGGAGGGGTGAGAGAGAGAGAGGGGGAGAGAGAGAGGGGGGAGGGAGAAGAGGGAGGGGGAGGAGAGAGAGGGGGGAGGGAGAAGAGGGAGGGGGAGGAGAGAGAGGGGGAGGGAGAAGAGGGAGGAGGGGAGAGGGGAGAGGAGAGAGAGGGGGGAGGGAGAAGAGGGAGGAGGGGAGAGGAGAGAGAGGGGGGAGAGGAGAGAGAGGGGGGGAGAGGAGAGAGAGAGGGGGGGGAGAGAGGGGGGAGAGAGAGAGGGGGGGGAGAAAAAGAGGGGGAGGGGAAGAGAGAGGGGGGGAGAGAGGAGAGGGGGAGGGAGAGAGGGAGAGGGGGGGGGGAGACAGGAAGAGGGGGGGAGAGGGAGAGGGGGGGGGAAGACAGGAAGAGGGGGGGAGAGGAAGAGGGGGGGGGAGAGAGGAAGAGGGAGAGAGGGGAGAGAGGGAGAGGGGGGAGGGAGAGAGGAAGAGGGGGAGAGAGAGGAAGAGGGGGAGAGAGAGGAAGAGGGGGGAGAGAGAGAGAGGAAGAGGGGAGAGAGAGAGAGAGAGGAAGAGAGGGGAGAGGAAGAGGGGGGAGAGAGAGGAAGAGGGGGGGAGAGAGAGGAAGGGGGGAGGAGAGGAAGAGGGGGGGGAGAGGAAGAGGGGGGAAGAGGAAGAGGGGGAGAGAGAAAAAGGGGGGGAGAGAGAGAAGAAGAGGGGGGATAGAGAGGAAGGGGGAGAGTGAGAGAGGGAAGAGGGGGGGTATAGAGAGAGAGGAAGGAGAGAGAGGAAGAGAGAGAGAGAAGAGGGGGATAGAGAAAGAGGGGGAGGGTTATTTTAATGTATTTTGGTCCCATTTTGCATACATGGGCTCTCCTCTGGCACAGAAGGGGTGTGAGCACACAGCACACTAAGGCTCCAGTCACGTGATATGCACGCCTTTTCTGCAGCACATAAAATTCTCCATGTTCTGGCAGTTGTGGCGCAGTGCCATTCATTCCTAAAGGCACCCCAAATGTGCCAGGCAACACATGAACACTAAATCACACCCAAACATATTATTTCCATGCATTGTAGTGCAATGCAATTTAAAATAAACAGTCTGCCCTACATGTGCCTCACCAAACCCCACACACAGCATTGGCATGTGTGTGGGTGTGAACGGAGCCTTAGGACCGGTTAACACTATTGCGATGGCAGACATCGCATGTAATTCGCAGCGCCACTGCTGGTCACATTACATGCGATGTCAGTCATACAGATAGTATGGCTGATATTGTACCGCATTCGCTCAAAACATGCACAGGACCCCTTTTTATGTTCGGACCAGAATCTGATCGCATTTGAGTTCACACATATGCGATCCGATTCATGTCCGGAACTGTCAGTTCGCAGTGCGATATGCGAGCTGAAATGGGGGTGTTGTTAACATATAATGACACTCCCCAGCAGTTTGCATATGGCAGCGTGAACTGCCGTGCGTGTCGCGTGCGATGCGGGAACTCGCAGTTGAATCGCAAGGTTCTCGCATCGCAATAGTGTGAACCAGCCCTTAGGGGGCAATATACTCAAATTGATGCACCCAGAATCTGGTGCAGGTTGTGTGTCAGCTTCTAACTTTAGCTTGTTTAATTAAGCCTTGATGATAAAACCTAGAAGCTGATTGGTTACTCTGCACAGATGCACCAGATTGCGTGTGCACCAGTTTAAGTAAATCTCCCCCTTATGCTGGCCATACACAGTTAGAAAATCATTCTTTAAAAAAAATAAAAATAAATGGTCAGATTTCTAAATATCTGTCGAGCATGCACGCAATAACGCCATTATTGTATCAATAGATGTCGCCCAATTATCCACACATTATTGATCGATAACAACATAAACAGTAGCTTTTTCAACGATCGGTTACACTATCTAGGGTTACATTTTAACACGCGCGTGCGCTGTAGATTTGTTGAAACTGGTATCGATCGATTCTTCTACTGTTTAGAAAATCATTTGTTTTGGCACAAAAAATCCAACATGTTGGTTGTTTTGGCATAATTTTAGCATTTTGAGAATCAAAATTAGCCCACTAATGTTTCGAAAGTCGATCGAGTACATCGAATACTTTTTCTAATTATTTCTTAACTGTGTATAGCCTGCTTTAGAGTCTACTGACAAGTTCACGTTAAATATTTTAAGTGCTGATCTTACTTGAAGGATGAGAGAACAACTAAAATAAAATAAAATCACCTGTGCTTGTACTATGAAAATATATTCTATTTTATTTTCTGTAAATCAGTGTCTGATCTGCGGGGCCAATATGGCTGCCCCGACTCAATGAATCACAAACAAGCCCAGGCTTACATAATCTGCAGATGAGACATCTTAGACAATCCATTATATTGCTGACTTCTCCCGCCCAATCAGCGCCTTCCAGCAGTATGTGCCCATAGACTTGGCCCCGCCTTCTGTAGAGACGTAGATGGGGTGCTGGGCTGCCTGGTTTACAGCTATTCATTGTTGGTTGCACGTACGTTTAGCAGTGTGTATCTGGTTTTGTTTCTATCTTTTCAAACTGAAATACCTGAAAGTGATGAGGTTGTCGGTGGATTGTCTTTAAAGCGTTTGTTAACCCCCAAAAAAATAAACATGGATCTTGCTCCTTTAAAGCATGTTATATGACACAGTGCTTGTCCTGTGTCATTTGCTCCCCTGTAACACCTAAAAAAAACGTGGCTGATCTGGCCAGTTTCTCCCCACCACTCTGTAAACTGACCACGGTGTATCGTGACTGCTGAGACCAGACACCGTGGTCAGTTTATGTGCCCTGCTATCTGCACTCCTCCCCCCTCCCCTCTCTGTCTCTGTGAGCTGCCCCCCTCCTCCTGCTGCTTTCATAACACTAACCTGTATACACCATCAGCACTGCCTCCTATTGCTGTGTCCCCCTCTGTGAATGATTTATAAATATAAATGCTGTAAATACCTCATTTAAAATTACTGTAAAGATAAAAAAATAACAAAGATATCATACTTACCTCCACTGTGCAGCTCGTTTTACACAGAGTGGCCCCAAACCTGCTCTTCTGGGGTCCCCTGGCGGCTCGGCTCCTCCCCACATCTGATAACCCCCCTGGGAGAGTACTTCTCCCAGGGGGTTACCTTGTGGGCGTGCTCCCGAGTCCAGCATTCGGCGTCCATAGAGATCGAATGCAGGACCCCCGCTCACGTCATTGGATTTGATTGACAGCAGCGGGAGCCAATGGCTGCGCTGCTATCAATCTATCCAATCAACAGCCGAGAACCCTGGGCAGAGAAACAGCGCATCCGTGTGGGTCAAGTTCGAGGGTTCAGGTAAGCAAAACGGGGGGCTGGGGGGCCGGTCACGGACAGATGTTTTTTCACCTTAGTGCATAGGATGCATTAAGGTGAAAAAACACAAAACTTTACAACCCCTTTAAGGGCCGGTTCACACTATTGCGATGCGAGAACCCTGCGAATCAACTGAGGGTTCCCGCATCGCACCCGACACGCACGGCAGTTCACTCTGCCATATGCAAACTGCTGGGGAGTGTCATTATATGTTAACGACACCCCCATTTCTGCTCGCATATCCCACTGCGAACTGACAGTTCGGACATGAATCAGATCGTATATGTGTGAACACACATGCGATCCGATTCTGGTCCGAATAGAAAAAAGGGTCCTGTGCGTGTTTGCACCGAATGTGGTGCAACATCGCACCGCACAGACATCGCATGTAATGTGAACAGCAGTGCGCTGCGAATTACATGCAATGTCTGCCATCGCAATAGTGTGAACCGGTGTTCTGTAAAAAAAATGTCTGCCTATCGAATAGTGTCCGCTGTGTACTGCGCAGGCGCAGCGCTTGCACAGTACGGAGCACAAGGAGATCCGGAAAATCTCCGAAAATGAACAGCGCCTGCGCCGTGAGTCCAGGTGCAAGTCCCACCATCCAAGTGGACATAGGGCTGCACATAGTTAGAGGGCCCCTCGCGGGCTCGCTTCGCTCGGCTCTTTTATATTCAAACTCTATGTCCACTTGGATGGTGGGGCTTGAACCTGGACTCACGGAGCAGGTGCTGTTCATCTTCGGCTATTTTCGGAATCTGCTTGTCATGGGTACTGCGCATGCGCAGTACACAGCGGACACTATCCGACGGGGGACAGTATTTGACTAGACACCGGCCCTAAGAGCCGAGATTGCGATCACATGACCATCCAGCTCTCTCCTCCTCCCCTCCAGACTGACATCAGCAGGGGACTCTCAGCCCCGCCCACTGCATCTCTCAGAGGAGAAAAGGAAAAAAGCTGGCCAGTCATGTGATCACAATCTCGGCAATGAAATTAGGTATTTGCAGCATTTATTTTTATGAAGCACACACAAAGGGGGACACAACAGGAGGCAGTGCTTATGGTGTATACAGATCAGAGTGGCTTAAAGGGGTTGTAAATTAATTTTTTTTTGTTTTAAATAACATACATGTTATACTTACCTCCATTGTGCAGCTCGTTTTGCACAGAGTGGCCCCGAACCTGCTCTTCTGGGGTCCCTCGGCGGCTGTCTCGGCTTCCTCCCGCAAGTACTTCTCAGGTTCATGTGAGCTCCCTGCGGGCGCGCTCCCGTGATACAGACAGCGGCTATAGCCGCTCGCTGTATCACACGGCCCCGCTCCCTGGCACGCCGCATCATTGGATGTGATTGAGAGCAGCGCGAGCCAATGGCTGCGCTGCTTTCAATCCATCTACTCCAGCCAATCAGCAGCCAGTCTGAGCAGTGAAGAGGACGTCGGGGGCGAGCGTGGGACTTTCGAGGGGTCAGGTAAGTAAAACGGGGGGGGGGGGGGGGGGACCGGCACTGTGAGATGTTTTTTCACCTTAATGCATAGAATGCATTAAGGTGAATTGTATTATAATTGCGTGAGCTGGTCGGTGCGCAATTCACATGCTGCTATAGGCTTGGTTTGCATTCAAGGCCCGCTTCACATTTTGGCAATTAGGAATCGCAGTCAGAATCTGCACAATTCTGCCCACAATTCCATATCACAGCAAAATAATGGATTTGGGTTTAAATAGTGTAGTGGTTAGCACTCCTGCCTAGCAGTAAGAAGGGTCGCTGGTTCAAATCCCTACCATGACACTACCTGCCTGGAGTTTGCATGTTCCCCCTGCGCCTGCGTGGGTTTCCTTCGGGTACTCTGGTTTCCTCCCACACTCCAGACATGCTGTTGGTTAATTGGCTCCTGTCTAAATTGGCCCTAGTATATGAATGTGAGTTAGCGACCTTAGATTGTAAACTCCTTGAGGGTAGGGACTGATGTGAATGTACAATGCGTAAATATAAGCGCTATATAAGTATCTTAAATTATAATAGCGCTTTATTTTTTCTCCATAAATGGCATGTGGTTGCATCATACAGGTCGTGGTCGATGTTGAACCCGCTGATTTGATTTCTTTTCTGGGCGGGGCTAACCAGATTGTTTATGAACCCAGCAATCCAGGTCTGGTCTATTTATAGCTGTTGCTGAAATTGACAAAAGACAATAGCAGAGCGGATGTAGCGATGTGAGATTTATTACTGTGTGTTATGTAAACATCGGATGATTTGTTACATTGTGTGCGGGAAAGTGATCATAACTCGACATGTGTATAGAAAGCCAAAACATTTCTGGATGGAGTGCGGAAGGGTTGCCGTTCATTGATAATAACAACCCAAACGTGGTAAGCCAACGCTACAAACGTGTCAAAAACGCACAAGGCTCAAAAAGCTGCATGAGCCTATTTTGGCACATTTGTGGTGCATAGGGCAGCCCCACTGAAATGAATGTGCAGCGCTATGTTTGTAGTGCAAAAATGCAAACAAATGTGCAGAAATGCGCCACCCGCCACTATGGTGCTCCAAATTTTTGAGGGGGCGCAAACAAACTGAAAAATTCTGAAAAAAAAAACCCATCAATTGCAGCCACTGTACCATCAAACACAGTCACTGCGCCCATCAAATGCAGCCACTGTGCCCATCAGATGCCACCACTATGCCATCAATCGCAGCCACTGTGCCCATCAATCGCAGCCACTGTGCCATCAAACGCAGCCACTGTGCCCATCAATTGTCGCCACTGTACCATCAAACGCAGCCACTGTGCCCATCAATTGTCGCCACTGTACCATCAAACGCAGCCACTGTGCCCATCAATCGCAGCCACTGTGCCCATCAAACGCAGCCACTGTGCCCATCAAACGCAGCCACTGTGCCCATCAAACGCAGCCACTGTGCCCATCAATTGTCGCCACTGTACCATCAAACGCAGCCACTGTGCCATCAAATGCTGCCACTGTGCCCCATCAAATACAGCTACTGGTTACAGTGTTGCATTACATAACTGCGCCACTGCCAGTTAAAGAAGCGCAGTGCTGAGCAGAAAAAAAATACCCTGGTCATGAAGGGGGGTAAAACCTTCCAGAGCTCAAATTGTTAATGCTGTTGACCGACTGTATCCATTGTGTCATTTTTTTTTTAATTTTTTTTTGTTACACTTATCCAAACTATATACAGTGTTTCCCCGAAAATAAGCCTGGGTCTTATATTAATTTTTTCAACAAAAGACCCAGTAGGCTTATTTTCGGGGTAGGGCTTGTCATGTGCTGTCTTCTCTCCCCATTTCATGGAACAGAGTTAAAAGTGCCTGTAAAAATCAAAAAATGTACTGTATTACAGCCCCTATACAATGTAAAGTGTGCACCATACCTTCCTACAGCGCCTTTTTGGCGCTTCCGTGACCCAACTGATCGGTCTTCCATGCTCTGAGCACTGCAGAGGGCGAGGGGCCCGAGATCCCCCACTGACAGCAGGCAGAAGGAGAGCAGCGGGGTAATCAGCTGAGCCCCGCTCGGCGCATCCATGTACCACCTGATTAGTCTTTTCCCACTCCGAGCACTACAGAGCGAGGGGGGCCGAGATCTCCCGCTGACAGAAGAGGAGGAGAGCAGCGGGGATCAGCTGAGCAGCGCCGTTACGAAGGTGTTCCCCACAGAAACTTACACAGTGTAGACCACACAACACAACCCTTCCAAACTAGGGCTTATTTTTGGGGTAGGGCTTATATTGGAGCCTTCTCCGAAAATGCTTACTTTCGGGGTAGGTCTTATTTTCGGGGAAAACACGGTATTAAAGCGCTGTGCCGAACCTTCAGAGCACCGTGCCGGAAACCGAGGGCTCCCACGCTCGTGCACGGGAGTGACCTCATCGTGGCTCCGGGCCAATCACACAGCTAGAGCGCGCAAAACCCGAAAGAAATACTGGGGAAAGATGTCAGCCCTCTCAATGGTGACCGCGCGTACTGGAAGGCTGCGTTCCAAGGTAAGTACTCCATAATGTGCTAATATGCAAAGCACACTGCCACATTATGCAATTGTCTTACGGCAGAAATTTTATTTATTTTTTTTTCTTAACTGCAGCCGTTTACAATCTATTTATTATATATATATATATATATATATATATATATATATATATACACACAATGGGTATTATCTGCAGATATTCGGAATGTGTACAGTATGTGTCTCTGATAAAACAAGCTGATCCTTTATCATTACCAGCGTGCGATAGGGGACGACTGAGCGCTCTGATTGGCTGGTGACGATGTCATGACTATTTCCGAGGGGTGTGTGTTATGTTGAACTTTGATACATTGCAGCAACCTGATTCTAAAAATAGAAGCCAGGAATGCATGTTTGTGTCGTTTGTCCCAATTTTCCATCAAGTATATACATTATGAATCAGGTCACCTGCTGATATGAACCTTGTAATGAAAATCACACATTTTGTTTTTAAAGAACAGCTAACACACGCAAAAAATACATACAGCGGGGAAAATAATGATTTGATCCCCTGCAGATATTGGAAGTTTGCCCACTGACAAAGAAATGAAGGGTTTATATTTTTTTATCATACCCTGTTTCCCCCATAATAAGACCTAGCGTGATTGTTGGTGATGGCTGCAATATAAGCCCTACCCCCCAAGTAAGCCCTAGTTAAAGTCTTGTAGGTCTTATTTTCAGAGTAGGGCTTATTTTTCGGGGAAACAGGGTAGGGTTTATTTGGGGGGTAGGGCTTATATTGCAGACATCACCGAAAATCACGCTAGGTCTTATTTTCGGGGAAACAGGGTAGGTGTATTTTAAATGATAGAGACAGAATATCAACCACAAATCCAGAAAACACGCACACACGTGCATGTGTGTGTGTATATATATATATATATATATATATATATATATATATATATATATATGCAAATGTTATAAATGAAAATTGCAGTTCTGTGAGTGAAATAAGTATTTGCTCCCCTACCAACCAACAATAATTCTAGATCCCACAGACTGGCTACAATATGAGCTCTTGCAGTACACCGATCAGTCCTGTCAATGTAAGAAGGAGCTCCTAACGACAATTCATTATGTGTATAAAAGACACCTGTCCACAGAATCTTTCTTCCTTTTTGCCTAGGTTCACATTGGAGTGATTTGTAATACTCCGTTCCTGAGTGCTTCCGAGCCTTTCCGAGTTCATTCGAGCTGTCCCCGAGTATTTCCAAGGCTCTCCGGCCCCCCCCCCCCCCACCTCTGGCCACATGCGGAATTGCATGGAATAGAAGTCAATGCGGAACGAAATCTTAATTTCCTTTGACTTCTATGGGGAAACTGGCTTTGATATGGGAGTGCTTTGGATTACAAGCATTCTCCTGGGACGGATTATGCTCATAATTCAAGGTTCCACTGTATGTGTGTGTATGGTGATTGTGTTCAATACGTTTTTGACAAAGCATGTATTAAACGTGTGAAACGCGTCAACCTTTTTTTTTTTTTTACCACTGCCAATATGCCTTGTGCCTGTTTTTATTGATGATTATTTTGAATAAAGAGGCTTCTATCTGCATTATATGGGTGTGCAGCCGTCCAATCTTCTTTCTTCACATGTAATCTGCAGCAATGACAGGGCCTGCGCCCCATGCATAATTGGATTGCAGACACCATCATGTTTCGTCAGATTAGGCAACCCGTCAGAATTTGTAATGGAAGTGACACCATCTTGCTACACCCCACACTCATCCGCGGTAAGGATTCGGTGAGAAGGGGGTAAGCAGACATCTTGGTACACCCATCGAAGTCTTGCATTTCACACTTATTTTTAACAGTAAACAGGGCTTATATGGTGAAAAACAGTATTTACAAATCCGCCGGACTGTTTAGATGTTGAATTTTATAAGCAGCAGCAAGCTTGCTGACAGAGGTTTTGCTAAGCTCGCAGAACACCGCTGCTTTTTAAAATTCGACATCTAAACATTCAGGTGGAGTTCTAAGTGCTGAATTTCACGATATAACCTAAGTTTATAAATAAGTGTAAAATGAAAAACTCCGGTGGGTGTAACAAGATGTCCGCTTGCCGCCTTCTCACTGTATCCTTAATGTGGACAGGTGCTGGGTGTAGCAAGATGGTGACGAAGAAACGTCACTTCCGTTCCAAATTCTGACAGGTACCCTACTCTGACGAAACACGGATTCTTATGGAGCAGCAGGATTATTATTACTTCTATATCACCTTCATCTGTAGGTATGTACAAGGTATAGGAATCAAGATCTAATGTTTGCCGTTAAATATGCTGAAAAAGTTAACAGTTTCCAAGGGGGTATTTACTTTTTCACACAAGTGTACATAGGGATGTTTCTTTGCATTTATTGTTTTCAGCTATTCATAAAAAGCAAATGTCAGATGACTCAGTGATATTATACACCTGGGAATCAATGGCAGGCTGCCAGCCATGCCGCTAATATATGGCCGATATCTCTAGTGATAAAAGGGAGGTGGGGGCGGACATCAGTTTCACTGTTGTTTTCATGTGGTTTCTATTGCAGCCTATAAAATGCATGCAGGAAATCACATTTTAGGTGAACCTGGTGAACTTGCAATTTTGTAATAAGATATAATAATGGTTGTTGAAATGATTAAATAATATCTGGGCCAAGAGAACTTTTCTACATAGGACACCCGGCGGATTCTCAATGGGTATACATACCGCCAGGGCTGGTGCAAGGATTTTTTGACACTGTAGGCGAAACCTTATGTTGCTGTCCACATCCCCCCCGTCTCCATCCCTGACTCCACCCCCTTTTCCCTGCCCATGTAAACACCACCTTTTTAATGAAGTGCCCATCAAATGCAACCTCACCAGTGCCCATCAATGCAGCCTCACCAGCGCCCATCCAATGCAGCCTCACCAGCGCCCATCCAATGCAGCCTCACCAGAGCCCATCCAATGCAGCCTCACCAGAGCCCATCCAATGCAGCCTCACCAGAGCCCATCCAATGCAGCCTCACCAGAGCCCATCCAATGCAGCCTCACCAGCGCCCATCCAATGCAGCCTCACCAGCGTCCATCAAATGCAGCCTCACCAGAGTCCATCCAATGCAGCCTCACCAGAGTCCATCCAATGCAGCCTCACCAGAGTCCATCCAATGCAGCCTCACCAGATCCCATCCAATGCAGCCTCACCAGCATCCATCAAATGCAACCTCCCCAGTGTTCATGAATACAGCCTCACCAGCGCCCATCAAAACAGCCTCACCAGCGCACATCAATACAGCCTCACCAGCACCCATCAATGCATAGCGGCCAGGTACCGAGCGCCATGGTCCGTTACATCCACTGGACACAGGGGAAACAGGATCTCGCCACTGCATGCTCCAGGGGGTGCGGAAGTGAACACGTGCCAGCAACTGCTGCCCGCTTGCAATAAATGTACTGTGGGCGGCAAGTGGTTAAAGGACTTATTAAAAACTGTGTGCGTGCTTATTTATTTTGAACTTTTTCTCTAGCTGCCATAACCCCGGTAGCCTCTTCTTCAGTTAGCGGTCCGGTTTAAGATAAAAGTGATCTCTGCGGTGGATTCGCCAAGAGATCACTTTTATCGGCAGCGGGAGAGTGCCCCCTCGCCGCGATCTGGTGCCATCTACCGGTGCCGTCGGCAGCGGCGGAGGCGATTGGATCCTTTCCCTAGCCTGACATGGAGATGAGTGAGGTGAAAGATGGCCTCCATCCATCTTTCATCACTTCCGCCCATAGCTCTTAAAGGGACAATTTTTTTTTCCTGCCCATGTAAACCCCGTCTTTTTAATGAAGCGCCCATCAAATGCAGCCTCACCAGCGCCCATCAAATGCAGCCTCACCAGTGCCCATAAATGCAGCCTCACCAGCGCCCATCAATGCAGCCTACATGAACCTATCAAATGCATCAAAGGTCCTGTCATGTTTTTTTTCTATTACAAGGGATGTTTACATTCCTTGCAATAGGAATAAATGTGACTCTTTTTAAAAAAAAACAATGTAAAAATAAAAAAGGTAAAATAAATAAATAAGAATAAATTTATTTTTTTTAAACGCGACCCGTCCTGACGAGCTCGCAAGCAGAAGCGAACACATACGCGAGTGTATTTTTTCCCAAAAAAGTGCGCTTGTAAGACCGCTGCGTAAATACAGTGTGAGAGAAAGTATTGCAACGACCGCCATTTTATTCTCTAGGGTGTTAGAACCCCCAAAATTTATACATTTTTTTCTATCTAATTTTCCAGCAAAAAAAATATGTTTTTAACTTGTAAACAACAAATCTCAGAAAAAGGCTCGGTCTTTAAGTGGTTTAACCCCTTGCCGCCGAGCGCACGCAGATGTGCGTACTCGGCTTCCGGGGGTTATACCGGGATGATGCCCGCACCTGCAGGCATCATCCCTGTACCGTTTTTTAGAGCGGGCGATTGGCTTTCCAGCCATAACAACCGATGTGGCTAAAAGCCACTCGGCTGTTATGCCGGAGAAGCGGGAGGGGACGTCCCCCCTCCCGCCGCTCTTACTGGGGCTCCCGTTCAATCGGGACCACCGATGCACGATCAGATGCCTCTGGCGGCTAGGGAGGGACTGGAATGAAGCCGTAAGCGGCTTCATTCCAGTCTCCTTGATGTAAACACAGAAGCGACGTCATGACATCACTTCCGGTTTACTCGGCTGCCAATGGCGCCGGATTTAAAAACATATACAGTATTCAGACTTGCCGAAAACGGCGATTTGAATACTTTGAAGTGTAAAGGAGGGAAAAGACCCCCGATCCCTCCATAAAGAGTACCTGTCACCACCTATTACTGCCACAAGGGATGTTTACATTCCTTGTGACAGCAATAAAGGTGATCAAAATTTTTATATTTTTTAAAAAACTATTTATTAATTTTAAAATAAATAAAATAAAAATAAATCTTTTTAAAGCGCCCCCCCCCCCCCCCCGTCCCCGTGAGCTTGCGCAGCAAAGAAAACGCATATGGAAGTCGCGCCAGCATATGTAAACGGTGTTCAAATCACACATGTGAGGTATTGCCGCGATCGTCAGAGCGAGAGCAATAATTCTAGCCCTAGACCTCCTCTGTAACTCTAACCTGGTAACCAGAAAAAAAAATTAAAGCGTCGCCTATTGAGATTTTTAGGTACCGTATTTTGTTGTCATTCCACGAGTGCGTGCAATTATAAAACGTGACATGTTTGGTATCTATTTACTCGGCGTAACATTATCTTTCAGATTAAAAAACTTGGGCTAATTTTACTGTTTTTTTTTTTTTTAATTCATGAAAGTGTCCCTTTTCCCAAAAAGTTGCATTTAAAACGCCGCTGTGCAAATACCGTGTGACATAAAATATTGCAACAATCGCCGTTTTATTCTCTAGAGTCTCTGCTAAAAAATTATATATATATATACTGTTTGGGGGTTCCAAGTAATTTTCTAGCAAAAAATATGGATTTTAACTTCTAAACGCCAAATGTCAAAAATAGGCTTAGTCATGAAAGGGTTAAATAACAGAAATGACTTCTGAGCAGTTTGTGTTTTAGAAATGATGTAAGCAATGTTTTTTTCACTAAATGACTTTTCAGTGCTGAGTGCTGACCACATTAGATACTTTTCACCATCACCTCCGCCCTGAACTCCCACCACGTGTCATTCATTTAAAAAGAATAAAAAAATAATGTTGTTTTGCGATCACTGACAATAACCGCATGGCTACAGAGCTGCTCACCCCTCACTGGTGACATGCAGACCGCGTTCCAGAAATGTGGACGTGACACCCGCTTGGTGATGTCATAATCTGGGTCCTGCTTATCTACTTAGATATTAAACTGAGTACACGGAAATGTACACATGGATTATGTAATGATACAATGTAACCATTGATACTTCTGAATTAAAGTGTTTATTTAGGCCTCTTTCATATGGCTGTCTTTCATTCTAATCAGCAAGAGATTCCTACTGAATGGATGTCACTTTTGTCCATTCAGTTTTTTCCTCCCTCCAGCTTGTGACTGCAGGCAAATGCACAGGCATATCCTTTTCCATCCTCTTTCCTCTGATCCACCATGTTTAGGTTCAAATAAACCGGAAAGAACACCAACCTTTTTTCTTTTTTTGGACATACAGCTCCTTGCAAAAGTATTCACCCCCCCCCCCCCCCCGTGGCGTTTTTCGTGTTTTGTTGCCTCACAACCTGGAATTACCATGGATCGTTTGAGGATTTGCATCATTTAATTTACAGAACATGCCCACAACTTTGAAGATGTTTTTTTTTTTTTTTTATTGTGAAGCAAACAACAAATAGGAAAAAAATAATAGAAAAAAGTCAATGTGCAGAACTATTCACCCCCCTAAAGTCAATACTTTGTAGAGACACCTTTTGCGGCTATCACAGCTCCAAGCCACTTTGTATAAGTCTCTATGAGCTTGCCACATCTTACCACTGACATTTTTGCCAATTCCTCCTTGCAACATTTCTCCAGCTCCTTCAAGTTGGATGGTTTGCGCTTGTGAACAGCGATCTTTAAGTCTGACCACAGATTTTCTATTGGGTTGAGGTCTGGGCTTTGCCTAGGCCTGTGATGGCGAACCTTGGCACCCCAGATGATTTGGAACTACATTTCCCATGATGCTCAACTACAATGCAGAGTGCATGAGCATCATGGGAAATGTAGTTCCAAAACATCTGGAGTGCCAAGGTTCGCCATCACTGGCCTAGGCCATTGCAACACATTTACATGTTCTCCCTTAAACCACCCAAGTGTTGCTTTAGCAGTGTGTTTGGGCTCATTGTCCTGCTGGAAGGTGACCCTCCATCCTAGCCTCAAATCACACACAGAGTGGTGCAGGTTTTGCTCCAGAATATCCCTGTATTTAGCACCATCCATCTTTCCCTCAACCCTGAACAGTCTCCCAGTCCCGACTGCTGACAAAACATCCCCACAGCATGATGCTGATGGTGTTCTTCGGGTGATGTGATGTGATGATGGAGGGAGGAAATTTTTATTTTTTTTCACAATTAAGTGCTATAAGGCAGTGGTCATCAACCCTGTCCTCAGGACCCACTAACAGGCCAGGTTTTATGTATTACCTTGGGGAGATACAGACTAGAATACTGCAATCACTGAGCAGCAAATGATATCACCTGTGATGTATCTCAGTTATCTTGGAAACCTGGCCCGTTAGTGGGCCCTGAGGACAGGGTTGATGGCCACTGCTATAAGGCATCTGGAAAATGTTCAGGTCTATGGGAACCCCTGATTATAAAAAAAAAAGAAATCAGGGGTCAATGGGGAAAAATATCCCTTTTTGCTGGTGGTTAGTGGGAAGAATGGATTAGTAATGGACAGAATGGAACCTTACAGACCGCTAGGAAGAAGAATATTGGTGTCATACTACTGGCTCATCCAAGTGGCATTGGCCTTAGAACCATTCAGGCCCCATCAGATGGAAGGCCAATCAGACACAACTCAAGGAACATCTGGAGGAACCCTACAGTCCCATGGAACCCTTGTTGAGCATATTGATTCTCTTTATGAAATTAAATTCAGTAGATCTCCTAAAAAATCTTCTCAGGATAAGCCGTAAAGCATTTTTCAAGCCCATCCCGATCAGTGTATTCATGCGTTGTGATGAAGGTGTTTTTACTTACAAACATAAAACATTATTTTCTCTTACAGGTTAGTCGGACGTTGTGTCTTCCTGTACAGCCGGAAGTCCTGGAGAATCTTCCATCCCATAACCGGACACTGCGAGAAATACAGTGCAATGAGGAAGAGTATTCATTCCAAGACATATGTTGTCGGAAATGCCCAGCAGGTGAGAAGTTTATCTTAGATTTTTTATAATTTTTTTTATTTTGTCATTGTGCCGCAAATTTCCGTATTTGCTTTGCAGAATTTATGATAGTCTTTGCAATTTACAGTGCAGTATGATAGGAAATAAAAAATGGAGCAGTTATTTCTGGAATAGGAACAAAGAGATCGTTTTCCAGTGACAGTTGTCTTTGGGTTCATTCATGTGGGCAGGCATGTATGTCCCCCCAACTGCCCACCTAAAGAAGGACATGCAGCCACTCAGGGTTCTACACATGCTGTGACCACGGCAAAAATGAAATCCCTCATCGGGCAATGCCACAACACATACACAACAACAATACCGTGTTTCCCCAAAAATAAGCCTGGGTTTTATATTCATTTTAACAACAAAAGACCCAGTAGGGCTTATTTTTGGGGTAGGGCTTGTCATGTGCTGTCTTCTCTCCCAATCTACCTCCCAGCCTGTGAGGAATCCCCGGTGACCAGTGGAACCAAGTAAAAGTGCCTGCAAAACTCCAGAATACACTGTATTACAGTATCAGATAATGAGAACTGTACCTTTCTGTAATCCATGTGTAACACCTTCCCATAGCACCGCTCCTGTAACCTTCCGGAGCACTGCAGGGGGTCCCGAGATCCCCCGCTGACAGCTGGCAGAAGAGAAGAGCAGCTGGCTATCAGCTGAGTGCCGCCGCTTGGTGCTTCCATGGCTGGAGCTCTCCTTCCCGCTCTGAGAACTGGGGGGGGGGGGGGGTGGAGGGCAAAATCCCCCGCTGACAGCTGGGAGAAGAGGAGGAGAGCAGCGGCAGACCAGTTGAGCGACGCAATAGCGAAGGCATCCGGTGTTGTGTCAAATACTGTCCCCCGTCGGATAGTGTCCGCCCTGTACTGCGCTTGCGCAGTATGGAGGACAAGGAGACGCTGAGGGTCTCTGAAGATGTACGGCGCCTGCGCACTGAGTCCAGGTTCAAGCCCCACCATCCAAGTGGACATAGAGTTAGAATAAAAAATTGCAGAGCGAAGCGAGGCCGTGCCCGAAGCGTGGCGAGTGAAGCGAGCCCATGAGGGGCCCTGTTACTAAGTGCTACCGTATGTCCACTTGGATGGTGGAGCTTGAACCTGGACTCAGTGCGCAGGCGCCGTTCATCTTCGGAGACTTTCAGAGTCTCCTTGTCCTCTGTACTATGCAAGCGTTGCACCTGCACAGTGCGGGGCAGACACTATCCGATGGGGGGACAGTTTTTGGCAGAACTCCGGCACACACAGCCCACATCACATACCACATTAGGTCTTATTTTCGGTACAGGGCTTATATTGCAGCCCTCACAAAAAATCACAATAGGGCTTATTTTCAGGGTAGGTCTTATTTTGTGGGGAAACATGGTAATTCAAAATATGAGCTGTCAGATAATCCCCTATAGCAAAGCTAATAAGATTAATTATTTAAATCCTGAAATAAATACATTTACATATGTTATGAATGTATAATGTGATGTATCACTCCTATGCTAGGTACATACGTCACTGATCATTGCACTGAGAACCACCAACGCGGATCATGCCAGCCTTGTTCTGCCGGAGAAGATTATTTGGCAAGCCCCAGTGGATTTGAGGCATGCTTGACCTGTACGAATTGTAGACCAGGTAAGTGCAGCAGCCGAGGTTATCAGTGCAGACTGTGGGTCATTCCTACCAGGAGGACAACCTACTGATTGACCTTTGTGTTGCAGATCAAGTCCAGGTGTATGCGTGTACTCCGAAAAGCGACACAGTCTGCCAATGCAAACCCGGGACTTACTGCATCCCAGGAGATGTATGTGAAATCTGCTATAAATGTTCAAGGTAATTTTTTTTTTATAGTATATATGAGTAAAAAAGAATTCCGGACAAAATGTGTACTTTCCCATGCAGTGGGGCTGAGCCCGCAATGTATGGGTTAACTGCTTGTTTTGTACAGGGGTGCAAGGAAAGGCTGTAGTTACCCGATCCTTTGATCCTCTTGAAACCAGCGCTCCCCCACATCCAGCAGTGGACTGTTCCTGCTGTCCTCATAACCAGAGGCTGTCTATGGGTGTGATGACATCAGGAACAGTCCATTCACAAGACCGCTAGCATGTGGGGGTCAGGAGCAATGGGGGGACCAGTCTTGCACTTGAAGGATTAGCCAATTAGGTAAGTATATCTCCACTTTCCTCACCCCTAGAAAAAAAAGAACAGTTAACCCATCCTTCGATCTTCTGGAAAACAGCGCTCCCCTACGTCCAGCAGTGGACTGTTCCTGCTGTCCTCAATCAAGAGCCGGTGTCCTATCATATATGGTCCCCTATCGGATAGTGACCGCTGTATACTGCGCATGCGCAGTACACAGCACACACAGATTCCGAAAATAGCCGAGGATGAACGGCGCCTGCACCGTGAGTCCAGGTTCTATCCCCACCTTCCAAGTGGACATAGAGTAGGAATATAAAACAGCCGAGCGCAGCGAGGCCGAGCCCGAAGTGTGGCGAGCGAAGCTTGCCCACGAGGGGCCCGCTAATTTTCCCAACCCTATGTCCGCTTGGATGGGGGGGGGCTACCACCTCCACTCACGGCGCAGGCGCCGTTCATCTTCGGAGATTTTTCGAAGCTTCTTCTGCCCCGTACTGCCCATGCGCAGTACGGGGCGGACACTATATGATGGCAGGACACTATCTGCCAGAACACCGGTCTATGGGTGTGATGGCATCAGGAACAGTCCATTCACGAGACCGCTAGCATGAGGGGGGGCAGGAGTGGTGGGAACCGGTCTTGCTCTTGGAGGATTAGGAAATTGGATCTCCACTTTCCTCACCCATAGACAAAATTGAGCAGATTATTCATTCTTCGACCCCCCTGGAAACCAGCTCTCCCCCACATCCAGAGCCGGTCAATGGGCATAATGACGTC
Source organism: Lithobates pipiens (assembly GCF_037356315.1). Taxonomy (NCBI): domain Eukaryota; kingdom Metazoa; phylum Chordata; class Amphibia; order Anura; family Ranidae; genus Lithobates; species Lithobates pipiens. The sequence goes on from NW_027507786.1 coordinate 1,887,252, forward strand.
AGGTACAGTCCATTCACAAGACCTCTAGCGTGCGGGGGTCAGGAGCGATGGGGACCGGTCTTGTGCTTGGAGGATTGGCAGATTAGGTAAGTATATCTCCACTTTCCTCACCCCTAGAAAAAAAAGGGCAGTCAACCCGTCCTTCGATCTTCTGGAAACCAGCTCTCCCCTCCGTCCAGCAGTGGACTGTTCCTGCTGTCCTCACGTCCAGAGCCAGTCTATGGGGGTAACAACATCAGGAACAGTCCATTCATGAGGCCGCTAAAATACGGGGGGGTGGGGGGGGTGGGCGTTATCAGTGGGGACCGCTGTGGTACTTGGATTGTTGATGGATTAGTAAGTATATCTCCAATTTCTTCACCCCTAGACAAAAGCAAGCAGTTTTTTTTTGAAGCCCAGTCCCCCTTCCCTTTCTCTCTACTTCCCCTTTCCTTTTTCTTCCCTTCCCTTTCTCACCTCTTTCCTAACCCCCCTTCCTTTCTTTCCTCTTCCCACTAAATGCAGTGCAAGAGGTATGAATTGGCCCTTAGGAAGCAGCCACAGCCTGGATAGAAAAGCCTGTCCCCTGCCTGGATGCTGTGGAGAAGGGCCTTTGCGCTCTGTGCGGGAAGCAGTGGTCTCTCTGCAGAGGACCCGCATACCCCCCATGCTGAGTCAAGCCTATATTTTTCCAAAGAGAAAAGCTTGCGCTCCCTGCTGATTGTCCTACATAATGAAAGTTGTTTGTGATCTTCTTCAGATGTGGCACAGGAAAGCGCGTTAAAGAGAAATGCACCGCCGCAAAAAATACCGTATGTGAAGATATTCCAATAACACAACCTACCTCAAACACAACCAGCTCATACCTCCTGCCAAAAGGTATGTACCCTGTAAAGTATACATGTACAATTAATATAGATAAGTACCAGACATGTCACTTACTGCATACTTGACAATTAATGATAATTTCCAAGGGACTTTCCCAGATTTTGCCCCTGGAAATGATAAATGTATACAACTAGGTTACAAAATCTTTGGGTTTGTACAAGCATTGACAGGGATTCAGAATACTTTTTTTATTCAGGGCTTCAGATTGAGGGTCTCTTGATGGCTTGTCAATGGGACCTTATCAGGGTCCAAAGCAGTGGCGGTGCGTATCCTGGCACCGCTCTATCATCATAGAGAGATTCATGCATTGCATGAATCTATCTATGGTCGCCGCTGACACCCCCTATTCAGGTGTCCGTCCCCTTTTCAGGCGCCGGGCACCTGAATTACAGCGGCGGGGGGTGTTTTTTTGGAGTCACCTGATTAGAGCCCTAGGCTCTAATAGGCACCCAAAAAGGTGAATAGCGGGCGCAATGCTGTGTGCTCACTGTTTGCTCAGCTGTGTGTTAGCACAGCGAAGCAAATCGCAGGACACCGCTGCTGACCCGCTGCGAGACAGGTAAGTGCGATGCGATGCACACTGGCAGCATTTTATGGGGCAAAGTAGTGGCAATTGATGGGCACACTGGCAGCAATTAATGGGTACAGTAGCTGCATTTGATGGGCACAGTGGCTGCGGATGATGGGCACAGTGGCTGCGGTTGATGGGAACAGTGGCTGCATTTGATGGGCACAGTGGCTCCGTTTGATGGGCACAGTGGCTCCGTTTGATGGGCACAGTGGCTGCGTTTGATGGGCACAGTGGCTGCATTTGATGGACACAGTGGCTGTGCTTGTTGGGCACAGTGGCTCAGTTTGATGGGCACAGTGGCTCCGTTTGATGGGCACAGTGGCTGCGTTTGATGGGCACAGTGGCTGCGTTTGGTGGGCACAGTGGCTGCGTTTGATGGGCACAGTGGCTGCGTTTGATGGGCACAGTGGCTGCGTTTGGTGGGCACAGTGGTTGCGTTTGATGGCACAGTGGTTGCGTTTGATGGGCACAGTGGCTGCATTGATGGGCACAGTGGCTGCCATTGATGTTTGTTTTTTTTTCAGTTTGTTTGCGCCCCCTCAAAAATGATGAGCACCAGCCATAACTAGTCCAAAGCTTAAAAAAAGGAAGCTGATAAGGCCCCACTGACAAGCCATCAGGAAGCCCTCAATCTGAAAGAAATGATTGGTGCTGCCTCCTCAAGCTGGAAGTGTGTGTGTGTGTGTGTGTGTGTGTGTGTGTGTGTGTGTGATGAGGAGCGCCTTGAGTGAGAAGTCATACACAGAATAGAATTTGGTTCCAGGCTTTATTTGTAATTGATAAAAGGATTACAGACAACACAGTTCGGGGGGATTTTGGCTCCCTTCTTCAGGGTTTTCTAGTGTATCAGTGTAGATGTTCCACCCATACTTCAATGTGGCCCCCGATCCAATCATGACTAAGAAGGGCATTCGTTTTCTTTGTTATTCTTTTTTCCCCTCTGTTTTCACCTGGTGATCTGCCCAGTAACACACCTCCTGTGTTAGAGCGCCCCCACTCTAGATGGAGGAACACAGGGGGGCACCTATGGACAGTAGCATTTTCAGTCTAGGGGGGGATAATCAGTCAGGGTTGCTGATAAGGCAGTACAGTCAGCCCTCCTGTACTGGGCCCGGGCCCTATCAGTTCAAAAGGGAAGCCCGAGTACCTGCTGAGCAGGAGGTCCAGCTGTACTGTCTTATTGCAGACACTGATCCTCTTCTTTCTTCCCTTGCAGCACTGCCAGCTTCTCCTCTTCTTTCTCACTCTGGCTGCACTGCAGGGGGGATTGGTTCTAGCACATGCACCCCTTGCATATGCTGTCCCGGCCCCCCTGTGTGTCCCTTTCCCCCCGCAGTGCTGCTGGCTGCCATCGGGTACACATCGGGGATGTTTCCAGATGGAGAGCGAGGGAAGGGGCTGGTAAATATTTCATTTACTGGCCCCTTCAATTCCTGAATGAAAACAATGAGCAGTCGGTACCCATCAATCCTGTGTCCATTTATCACTGAAGCATAAGAAACTGTGTTTCTTATGCTTCGGTTGGTGAATGAGCAGGAAAGCTTGGAGTACTTCCTATTCATTCATTTGTGCAGCTGAGGTTACAGAGAAAGCGACTGATACATCTATGTCACTTTCGGCTGAGGGAAGGGGGCCCTGTCAGGCTGTATGGGGCACCATAATTTCTAACAGTAGTCCTGTAATAGGAAAAAAAAACTCAGCTTTTGGACAATATACCAACAGTATAACACAGCATCCCTTAGTTAATTGGTAGATAGGAGGTTTATGGGATTTTTACGGTACATATTAAATCAGCTAGAATAAATATTTAAAATTATTATTTTATTAATTATTTTATCAATACTTAAAAACAACACAATTATTTTATTAATACATAAAAACAATGCAATTGCATTAAAGAAGACTCATACAGTACTGTCCTTTAAAGTACAGCACTATGGTGTGATTCCCAACATGTTTCGCTCTATAATGGTGCTTTCTCAGGGGATGCTGTTCAATGAATATCATTGCATTCCAACAAGAAACAAGAATAATACATACATACATTATCATAATTTGATAGTTACATTTTTTGTTTTTATTCAAATTAAATATCCAAATCCTTTTTTACTGTAATCAGTAAATATATGATCCCACTAATATGTTTTATGTTTGATTTTTTATTTTATTTTTTTTTTTTAGATCTAACGTTGTCTAAGATCGTCAGTTCAACCCCTAAAACAGGTAAGATGACTGGTTGGTAATGCCATCGGCAGGCACCTCTGAAACGTTAGGTGCCCTGGTATGCAAGTATTGACCAGCTTCCATGCCTTCAGCTCCCAACTTGGTCAGCATCTTCTGGCCTCCTGTACCTCAGCATTGGTCCATCAAAGTGATGGTCAGTTTCATGGCCAATAGTGAGGTACAGAATGTTCTGGTCTTATGGCAATATGAGTTGGTCACAATTTGGATTTCAAGTACAGTGGAACTTCAGATTGCGAGTAGCGCGGCAAACAAGCGTTTCACAATATGAGCAATTTTTTTATTTTTATTTTTTTAAATCCTGTTTGCCAGCGTTGTTTCGCAAGACAAACAGGATTCACGCCGCTGGGGTGTGCAGTACCGCATTTGGCCAGAGGTGCTTGGAGACGCTCAGAGACACTCAGAGATACTCAGAGACACTCTGTTCCCCAGTGTCTCCGAGTGCCCTCGCAACCTCTGGCCACATACAGTACTGCATACAGTAGTGACCGTGGAACCAGTTATCGGAGTTTCCATTGACTTCTATGGGGAAACGCGCTTTGATATACAAGTGTCTTGGATTACAAGCATGCTTCTGGAAGGGATTATGCTCCTAATCCAAGGTACTACTGTGCCTCAAATTCCAAGGCTTATTGGGTACACAAATATCCAATATGGAAAAGCCTGCTGTGGTATACCATTCATCCTCGATTTATGTTTATATCTCTCCTTTTATTGGTACCACTAATATAGTTTAACCTCCATATTATTATTTTTTAGATGTCATGAAGCCCCTCAACTCAACACCTGAAAAAGGTATGGATAATTTGACAGAGGAATAAGACCAGAGAAAAAAGTAACAATATGATCGACATTTGCAGTTTGTTTTGTACCAAATTAGTTTTCGGATGAAATTCAACATATTCGTTCATTCGGAAGCATTCGGATGAATGAAGGACTCTTTTGATGAATGCAATGCGAAAACAAAATTTCAAAAGGAACAAAAAATCCAAAAGAACGAAAATCCAAAAATCTGAAATCCGAAAATTTGAAAGAATAAAAATCGAATAAATAGGAACGAAAATCCGAAATAACGAAAAACGGTTTAACGTACGCGTTTAACAAATCGATTACATTTGGATAATTTAGTTTTCCGTCTGACCGCAGTTCCCTGGTCAGACGTTTGTAATTCCAGTGTCCACCAGTGAGTGTCTCCAATCAGTGCTGGTGGCACCATAGTTCCCTGGTCAGACGTTTGTAATTCCAGTGTCCACCAGTGAGTGTCTCCAATCAGTGCTGGTGGCACCGTAGTTCCCTGGTCAGACGTTTGTAATTCCAGTGTCCACCAGTGGGTGTCTCGCTGCAGCCAGCCTCAGGTGGAATCTGATTTCTGGGATCTGCTGGCTGGTCCAAATGGTCAGCACTGAAATTACAATCCTCCACCCAGGGAACCACAGTGCCACCAGAAGGTGATCCAGGTCCTGATACCCCCAGTCCCATGGATCAGGGTAGGCCGCAGTACAAGGTAAGAGAGATTACATTGTGATAGAACCAGTGCTGGGACAAGGTCATCCAGCACCCAGGGCAAAGAAACCAAACTGTGCCCCCCCCTTCCCTTGGGGTTAGGGTCAGGGCACCCTCATCCCTGCAATAAACCATTACGCCCAGGGCAGCCTTCCCTCCTGCCCACCCCTTGTCCCCGGCCCTGGATAGAATTAGACAGAGTCACAGATCAGCTTTGTGACCTGTGACCCTTGCACTGATCATCTTCTACACTAACTGTACTGTTAACAATATTAATTGGAGGGAATTGCCAAAAAATGATGTTCCCTGGTCAGACGTTTGTAATTCCAGTGTCCACTAGTGGGTGTCTCCAATCAGTGCTGGTGGCACCGTAGTTCCCTGGTCAGATGTTTGTAATTCCAGTGTCCACCAGTGGGTGTCTCCAACCAGTGCTGGTAGCACCATAGTTCCCTGGTCAGACGTTTGTAATTCCAGTGTCCACCAGTGTGTGTCTCCAATCAGTGCTGGTGGCACCGTAGTTCCCTGGTCAGATGTTTGTAATTCCAGTGTCCACCAGTGGGTGTCTCCAACCAGTGCTGGTAGCACCGTAGTTCCCTGGTCAGACGTTTGTAATTCCAGTGTCTCCCTGCACCAAGCCTCAGGTGGAATCTGATTTCTGGGATCTGCTGGCTGGTCCAAATGGTCGACACTGAAATGACAATCCTCCACCCAGGGAACCACAGTGCCACCAAAAGGTGATCCAGGTCCTGACACTCCCAGTCCCATGGATCAGGGTAGGCCACAGTACAAGGTAAGAGAGACTACATTGTGATAGAACCAGTGTTGGGACAAGGTCATCCAGCACCCAAGGCAAAGATATGAAACTGTGCCCCTCCTTCCCTTGGGGTTAGGGTCAGGGCACCCTCATCCCTGCAATAAACCATTGCGCCCAGGGGAGCCTCCCCTCCTGCCCACCCCTTGTCCCCGGCCCTGGATAGAATAACACAGAGTCACAGATCAGCTTTGTGACCCGTGACACTGATCATCTTCTACACTAACTGTACTGTTAACAATATTAATTGGAGGGAATTGCATAAAAAATGATGTGAGGGTGTCGGGTTCTGGTCCTGCATATCAACTCCTCCCTTATAACAAGCAAGCAACAAAAGTAGGGGTGTCAGCTCGCTATGAAGTGGGCTGATTGGCTCATAATTCTATCAGGACGTCTTCTGTTCCAGGTAGACCGGCATGTAATATGTTGTTGCAGTTTGATAACTCCAGAGGTCCTCTACTATACTGACACGTCTGTATTACTTTATAGGTGGCCCAAAGGATCCCGACTCCAAAAATGTAAATGGTAAGACACAGACCAGAGGAGTAACTAGAACCTTCATTGCCCCGGGTTTTCTTATTTATTAATTTTTTTTACATTTTTTTAGAAGCCGGGTTGGGGGGGGGGGGGCTTTGTTGAGATATCAGGGGTCTAATTAGACCTCTGATGTTTCACCTTTGAGACAGAGAAAAGTGATCGAGGACACAGCCTTCAATCTCCAGCTCTGCTGTCTCAGCTGCACAGAATGAATGGACAGGAATAGCTCTGTACAGAGATTCCCGTTCATTTACAAACTGAAGCATAGTAAATACAGCTTACTATGCCTCATCTATGAATGAATAAAAAAAAAAAAAAAAACAGTCAATGTTCGGTATTCATTATGACAAGGAAGGGGCTGGTAAACAACACATTTACCGGCCCCATCTACGATCTCCATCCTGACTGATCCCCGGTGGGAGAGGGTAGGGGGGAACCCGGCAAAGTTATAGGGAAGGGGAGCGGGCAGGGTGTGTTCACAGGAGCCCAGGACAGCAGGAGGTGGATTGGAGGGGCAGCAGGGTGGCATGTAGAAGAACATATCCCCTCCATTTTCTTCCTGAAAGGCTGCAAGAGGGAAATAAAGGGGATTGGTTCCTCTCCTATCAAGGTGTACAGGGGGATGCATGGGGCCGGGTCACGATTGCTACCCTTGTGACCTCTGTACATACGCCCCTGACACAGACTTCAGATTGTTTAAAAAGTGTATTATTAGGACTGTATTCTTCCCAAACACAAGTCAAATGAACTATGCAGTACACGTGTGCAGGTAGGCAACAGAGGTTTGTGCTCAGTGTAGCCTTTCTAGCATAATTAGGTGGGGGAAGGGCAGCCCATTGAAATGAATAAGCTGTGCTACATGAGATGCACGCACCCGCACACATAGGATGTGAACCAAGACTAATGTAGATCTATGATAAATAATATTAAAATAATAGTTGACCCTCTGTCATCGCTTCCTTTGCTGCTCTACCTCTCTTTCCTCTGTTACCATACCCAAGGCTCCAACATTACTATCCTGGAACCTGTGGAGCAGCCTATTATTATAAACTGTACAGCACAGGGCTGGTGCAAGGATTTTTGACACCCTAGACAAAACCTAGTTTTGCCGCCCCCTTAGCTCCACCCCTGACTCCATCCCCTTTGCCCTGCCCACGTATACCCAACCTTTTTAACGAAGCGCCCATCAAATGCAGCCTCACCAGCGCCCATCAAATTCAGCCTCACCAGCGCCCATCAAATTCAGCCTCACCAGCGCCCATCAAATGCAGCCTCACCAGCGCCCTTCAAATGCAGCCTCACCAGTGCCCATGAAATGCAGCCTCACCAGTGCCCATGAAATGCAGCCTCACCAGTGCCCATGAAATGCAGCCTCACCAGTGTCCATGAAATGCAGCCCCACCAGCGCCCATCAAATGCTGCCTCACCAGCGCCCATCAAATGCCACCTCACCAGCACCCATCAAATGCAGCCTCACCAGCGCCCATCAAATGCAGCCTCACCAGCGCCCATCAAATGCAGCCTCACCTGCACCCATCAAATGCAGCTTTACCAGCGCCCTTCAAATGCAGCTTTACCAGCGCCCTTCAAATGCAGCTTTACCAGCGCCCTTCAAATTCAGCCTCACCAGCACCCTTCAAATTCAGCCTCACCAGCGCCCTTCAAATGCAGCCTCACCAGTGCCCATGAAATGCAGCCTCACCAACATCCATAAAATGCAGCCTCACCAGCGTCCATCAAATGCAGCCTCACCAGCGTCCATCAAATGCAGCCTCACCAGCGTCCATCAAATGCTGCCTCACCAGCGTCCATCAAATGCTGCCTCACCAGCATCCATCAAATTCTGCCTCACCAGCGGCCTTCAAATGCAGCCTCACCAGCGGCCTTCAAATGCAGCCTCACCAGCGGCCTTCAAATTCAGCCTCACCAGCAGCCTTCAAATTCAGCCTCACCAGCGCCCATGAAACGCAGCCTCACCAGCGCCCATGAAACGCAGCCTCACCACCGTCCATAAAACGCAGCCTCACCAGCGCCCATCAATGAATGTTTTCTTGCTTCCATTCATTCGGGAGTCGGGACACAAACACAGTCCTCTGTCGCTGCTGCACCTCTGACACTATGTGCGAACAGAGCGCCGGCTGCCTGCTGATTTTGAGACTTAGTTGCTTGCGGCAGAGAGAAGAGAGTAGGAACACCAGTGGCCGGGCGCCCTAGGTGACTGCCTAGTTTACCTAGCGGTAGCACCGGCCCTGGTACTGCACATGTCAAACCAAATTTTGCATCCATTGCTGACTCCTACTTACCTCTACAGTCACCTTTGGCTGCCGATTTACTATTCTTGCATTTAGCGCTGTTGATCAAATCTTCTTCCATCAGCCAGGCAAGTTATTCCTAAGTGTGTGGCGCTCCTATCTGTTAGTAAATCAACCCCATAGTCTGCTTACTTGCCAAGCTCTTGCTCGACTTCATACCTCTATCTATCTATCTACACACCAGCTTATGCCAGTTGGGACACACCTGAAAGCCAAAATCTAGTGCAGATCTGCAGCATCTACCCATATGAAATATTCATTTTTGCCGGAATGGCTTCATCATACATGCCTTGACCATATCTGTATTTTCTTTTACCCTCAGGGAACCAACACACAAGTTTTTTTGTGGCATTCGTAATCTTAGCAGCATTAACGTCATTAATTCTCCTAGTCGTTGGTGGTTGGTGCTTGTACAAAAAAACAAGAGGTAAGAATTAAGTATAGTGTCTTTCTACGCACTGTATTTGTATAATGTTGTGTGAAATATCCCAGCATAGACCTTTACATCCTTCCTACCTACCTCCAAAGGTACTAGAGTGTGACAAGGTGTTCACGGGTTGCCGGAAAGAGATTTGGCACGCTGGTTGTGCCCAGGTCGATCAATCATTCAACTTGGTACATTCAGTCTGCCCATACACGGTTTGAATCTCGGTGGGTTCCTGCTGACCCGGCTGAGATTCAAATGTGTATGGCTTGCCTAACACCTTCTTCTTGCCACACGGACAATGTTGCTGTCCAAAGGTGTCCCTGCTACTCTTCCATCCTGGATGGAGATATAATAAGACAGGAGGTGGGTTACTGGGCAGATAACCAGGTAAAAAACAAAGGGGGGAATTAAAAAATAAATAAATAAATGAAAAAAAACGAAATTCTCCCACCTGAGCTGTGGATCTCTGCAGCTCCTCCAGAGTTCCCATGGACCTCTTGGCTGCTTCTCTGATGAATGCTCTCCTTGCCCGGCCGGTCAGTTTAGGTGGACGGCCATGTCTTGGTAGGTTTGCAGTTGTGCCATACTCTTTCCATTTTCGGATGATGGATTGAACAGAGCTCCGTGAAATGTTCAAAGCTTGGGAGATTTTTTTATAAACTAACCCTGCTTTATACTTCTCCAAAACTTAAAGTGGAGGACCACCCTAAAAAACAAAACAGCATTAATATTCTTAAAAAATAAAACATTTGAAATATTTTTTTTTTTTTACCTTACCAGAAACCCCTGTTGCTAGGCATTCTTCCTAATCTGCCTCTTCCTACTCCGCGGTGATCTTCGGTCTTCTCTCCTCCTCGCGTTGTCTTCTGGGTAATGGGGCGCGCTGTGTTCTGGGAACTGCGTGGGGCATTCACAAAGCGCCGCGCGACTCTCGCATGCGCAGTAGGAAACAGGCAGTGAAGCCGCAAGGTTCCACTGCCTGTTTCCCTTAGTGAGGATGGCGGCGCCGGGACCCGAGAGCTATGGGATGGGTCGGCCTCGGGTGGCCGACATCGCAGGCGACCTGGAAAGGTAAGTGTCCTTATTAAAAGTCAGCAGCTACTTTTTTTTTTTAGCTGCTGACTTTAAAAAAAAAAAAATTCCCGCTGGAAAACCCCTTTAATCCCTGACCTTTCTGGTGTGTTCCTTGGCCTTCATGGTGCTGTTTGATCACTAAGGTTCTCTAACAAACCTCTGATGGCTTCACAGAACAGCTGTATTTATACTGAAATTATATTACACACAGGTGGACTCTATTTACTAATTAGGTGACTTCTGAAGGCAGTTGGTTCCACTAGATTTTAGTTAGGAGTATCAGAGTAAAGGGAGCTGAATACAAATGCACGCCACACTTTTCACATATTTATTTGTAAAAAATTTGGAGAAGCATTTATAATTTTCCTTCCACTTCACAATTACGTGCCACTTTGTGTTGGTCTATCACATAAAATCCCAATAAATTGAATTTACGTTTTTAGTTGTAACATGGCAAAATGTGGAAAATGTCAATGGGTATGAATACTTGTTCAAGGCACTGTAAGCACTATAGTGATACAATGTAACATGAATGCTGAAATAATACAATCTAACAAAACACTACTAAGAAAAGGAGGAGGAACCATAGCCCAGTACAGGAGCAGTACAGTAAAGGCACTGTTAATATTTAGAAATGATGAAATGTGATTGGGTGTAGAAGGCTTCCTATGTGATTAAACACATATGGGACCATTGTATACTATGGCAGTTTAGTCTGCTGTCATTCATAACAATTCACAAATCACAATGTAGATCAATCTGAACCTTATATTGCCTTCTGCTTAAATTTGTCTCTTTTCCTTTTTTTTTTTTTTAGAAAAACAAATCAACCAGGTAAGACCAGTTTTCTAAAATTGTAATGCTGTTCTCAATTTTGCTTTTAAATTAAATAAATAAATACATGTGTACATACACATTATATATATATATATATATATATATATATATATATATATATATATATATATATATATATATATATATATTATATATTTTGCTGTTAAATAAAATAAATAAATGTATGTGTGTGTGTGTGTGTGTGTGTGTATATATGTGTGTATATATGTATGTATATATATATATATATATATATATATATATATATATATATATATATATATATATATATATATATATATATAATCATTTATATGTGTGTAACATTGTAATATGATGTTCTTGGTTGATTATTTTTCACCTAGGATTTGCTCGCTAACATCAGCACCGCCGATCCCAGCGCCAGCTCTTCCTTACAGTCCACGCCGATAGCTGACAGGGCCAATCAAGGGGTACCTCAACAACAACTGGAGGCCGAGCCACTACTGAGAAGCTGCAATGTAAGACTTTTTTTCAATTTTTTATTTTTATAGTGGACCTCCAGCCAAAATCTTTTTTTTTTTTTTTTTACAGTTATATAGGGGGGGAAAAAAGTGTTAGGAACTCTTTTTAACCACTTAAAGTGGTTGTAAACCCTTACAAACCACTTTGACCTACAGGTAAGCCTAGATTAAGGCTTACCTGTAGGTCCAAGAAATATCTCATAAACCTATATGGTTTAGGAGATATTTGCCCGAAAAAGGGCACCGCTGTCTACGGCGCATGCGCCGTAGACAGCGGAGCGCAGGTGCACTGAGTGCGGCATTCTCAGCGACGGAGCTGCCGCGCGTGTCGGCTCCCGTGCGCATGCGCGGGAGTGACGTTATTGCGGCTTCGCCGAATGACAGCGGCGGAGCTGCGAGACCCCACCAACAAGATGGATGCGGCGGACTACAGGGGACAGCGGTGACTTCGCTGGCTCCTGTGTCAGGTAAGTGACACATAATGGGGTAGAATGCGATGCATAGTAGTCCATTATGCTTTGCCTTTGCAGGGAATGAAAGAGGAAGTAAACTCATCAGGGTTTACTTCCTCTTTAAGCCCTGGACCATTTTGCAGCGAAAGGACCAAGCCCCTTTTTGCAATTCGGCACTGCGTCATTTTAACTAACAATAGCGCGGTCGTGCGACGTGGCTCCCAAACAAAATTGACATCCTTTTTTTTCCCACAAATAGCGCTTTCTTTTGGTGGTATTTGATCACCCCTGCGATATCAAAAAGATATCTCAAATTCAAGCAATATTAAAAGGCTGCAGGTAGCCAATCAGAGGCTCAGGCTGTGAGTGGAGGAACCCTTTCCATTTTCACAGCCACAGCACGCACGCAGCAGAGCGAGCATAACAGTCCCTGGGCCCCCATTCTTAGGTAAGGACCACCAGTATTATATATATTCTTCCTTCAGTATGTTAAATAAATAATAATAAATATATAGTATATTTATTTAATAAATGACAAAGACCATATATATATATATATATATATATATATATATATATATATATATATATATATATATATATATATAAATAATATGAAGAGAAGAAAAGATCGATCGAACACTTGAATCCAAAAGATGCTGTCGAAATTTCTTTATTGTCATGAGCCAGACAAAATTGCAATGATGATCAGTTGATGCATTTCACACAAAGAGAACCGTGCTTGTTCTTTTCGTGTGAAACGCGTCAACTGATCATCATTGCAATTTTATCTGGCTCATGACAATAAAGAAATTTTGACAGCATCTTTTGGATTCAAGTGAGCGACCAATCTTTTCTTCTCTTCTTGATATTGCCTACGGTGATGAGCCGGTGATGTGTCGAATAGTGTCCCCCTGTCGGATAGTGTCCGCCCTGTACAGAGGACAAGGAGACTCCGAAGGTCTCCAAAGATGAACGGCGCCTGCGCTGTGAGTCCAGGTTCAAGCCCCACCATCCAAGTGGACATAGAGTTAGAATAAAAATAGCTAAGCGAAGCGAGGCCGTGCCCGAAGCATGGCGAGCAAAGCGAGCCCGCGAGGGGCCCTGTTGCTATGTGCTACCGTCCACTTGGATGGTGGGGCTTGCACCTGGACTCAGTGCGCAGGCACCGTTCTCCTTTGGAGACTTTCAGAGTTTCCTTCTCCTCCGTACTGCGCAAGCGCTGCGCCTGCGCAGTACAGGACAGACACTATCCGAAGGGGGGACAGTTTTTGACAGAACACTGGGGCCGAGTGTGTCCATTTTTTGGATGAAGCGTTGCGTGCACCCTTGTTCTGTTTCCTGATTACTATATATATATATATATATATATATATATATATATATATATATATATAATAATCTTAAAATGTACCATAAGGGGTTTAATACTGTAACTGGAAGGGACTCATTGGTTAGGAGCGAAAATGACTTGCCTTGCCCCGGGTGCTGACAATCCATGCTACACCACTGCCTTCACTTACCTGATCCACAGCACCATGCAGTTTGGCGCAGAGCAATTTAAAACAAAAGGGTTTTGGGGACGACGTCTTCGTGGGTAGGGAAGCCTATTGAAATGAATAGGCTGCTTACACACAGAACACATGTCACAATAATGTGAGCCGAGCCTTATACTTGTGACAAGTTTATGCGTAACCTAGTACTAATCATTTCACTAAGACCCCTTTTACACCACACCGCCCATTGCGTCGGCGGTAAAACGCCGCTATTTTTAGCGGCGTTTTACCGCTGGATTTGCGTCGGATTTGCGGCACATTTTGGCCGCTAGTGGGGCACTTTTACCCCCCGCTAGTGGCCGCGAAAGGGTTAAAACCGCCGGCAATACGCCGCAATAGCGGCGTTTTGTCGGCGGTGATAGAGCGCTGCCCCATTGATTTCAATGGGGAGCAGCGGTGGAGGAGTGGTAAACACACCGCTCCTTCACCGCTCCAAAGAAGCTGCTGGCAGGACTTTTCCCTGACGTCCTGCCAGCGCACCGTTGTAGTGTGAAAGCCCTCGGGCTTTCACACTACACATAATGGTGCAGCTTCTTTAGGGCGGATTGCAGGCGCTATTTCTAACGCTATAGCGCTTGCAAAACGCCCTGGTGTGGAAGGGGTGTAACATGTAAAAATTTCTTTTTTCAGACTGATATTTATGTGTCCTCATTTTATTGGATGCCCAGCATACCACGCAAGTTATTTTTAACCAACATGTGACGTTTAAAATTTGCGTGACGCAACCATTACCTGCCAAGACAGAATCAAGGTGTGCTGTTCTGCAGGCTTTATAGTTAAAGCCAGGCATGGTGATCAGGCATGTTCAGTATAAAAATTCCCTCCTTCCACTATAGTGTACTCTTGGCTCTTCTCTATCTAAGTAATTACTCCTTGTAAGTCAGTATAGCAGGGAAGTGGAGTATTATTTGCCAGAGAATGGAGTAATGGTGAATTTTTCTGGATCACACTTAGGGTTGCCACCTGTCCAGGATTCACCCGGACAGTTCGGGTTTGGAATCATGTGTCCGGGCTTCAAACTGCCTGAAACGTGGACACATTATTCAGACCAGACTATGGCTTCCCAGCAGGGTTACTGGCAGCAGTTGTCTAAGGCGAGAGTGTCTGTTACACTCTCTTTCACACTGCGCAAAGCCAGCACTAACAATTATCCCTCCCCACACACACACACACACACACACACACACACACACACACACACACACACACAGACAGGAGAGGAGAGAGGGCTCGATCTGCACCTCTCTGTCCCGCCCTTACCCCTCTGTGTCTGCCCACACTACAATCCCCAGCGCTGTGTCTCAGAAAAGGAAATTTGAAGTCCAGCAGCCTAGGATACATCTGGATGAGAGGTGCTGACTGCCAAGGGGTGAGTGAGCTCACCATCCTTCTCCCTCCTGCCTCTGAGTGAGTACACTAAGGTAAATCAGAGTTCTCAGAGCACTCCTTACATCAGAGTTCCCCTTTTGCACCAGAAGCCACGGTGTTCCCTCTTATATCAGAGTTCTCAGTGTTCCCCCTTAAATCAGGGTTCCCAGTGCATCCCTTATGTTGGAGTCCCCAGAGTTCTCCCTTACATCAGAGTCTGCAGAGTCCCTCCTTACAGTGTAAGGGAACTATTTGAGTTCAGATGTAAAAGGGGAACTCTGAAAGTTCTGAGTAAAAGGGAAACTCTGCGGATTCAGATGTAAAAGGGGAACTCTGTGGACTCTGATGTAAAAGGGGAACACTTGTGATTAAGTGCCGGTTCACACAGGGGCGACTCAGATCCGACTTCAAGTCGCCCCAAGTCACCTCAGGTCGCACAGCATGTAGAAATCAATGTAAGTGAATGAGAGCTGTCTTAATGCACACTACTGATGTTTCCTGTACTACTTCAATCCGACTTGTAGGCGACTGGTACATATTGATTTCAATGGAGGTCGCCTCCAAGTCGGATCTCCTTCTATACAGAGGCGACTCTCAGAGAATTATCAGCTCTCAAAAGGAGTTCCCCCTGAGAGCTCATTCTCTGATTTGCCACGGCAAGTCGCCTGGCCTGGGGCGACTTAAAGTAGTGTTGTAAGTCGCGTCCAAGTCGCGTCTAAGTCACGTCAAGTCACGTCCAAGTTGCCTCCAAAAGTCGTGTTGCCCCTGTGTGAACCGAGCCTTAGTTCATATGATTAGAAATGTTATTTAATTGCTAAATATATGAATAGTTTATACGTTAAAAAATTGCTGTGCTCCACTAATGTGTTCGGGTTTGACTTGAAGAAAAGGTGGCAACCCTAATAACAATCAAAATGTGTTATTTATTTTAGTCCTTTTGTCTGCTGTTAGCATTTCTTTATGTATGGCCCCCTCCACTGCCAGTGTGTACCAGGTAGATATACCAGTACATGTGGTTTCCCAACAGATACCACTAAATCAATGTGAACACATACAATTTTACTCTTTGTATCCAACCAAGATCACTTACCCAACCCATACTTCCCTCTTCTACCTGCATTAGATTACAGACCCTTCTAACAGGGTAACTGAGCCCCCAGAATCTTCCAGCACACAGGGACCCCAAGGCAGTGAAGATCCTGGGCCTGGCGGCGATGACAGGGGAGGAGGAGGAGGAGCCACTCAGGACAACGAAGTGAGTTTTTTTGATTAATCTGCATCTCCTTGAAGACTTTTCACAGTAAAGCATTTCCATTCCGCAAGAGGACTATTATAATACTATGGGATGATAGCTACATAGGTTGAAAAAAGATACATATCCATTAAATCCAACCAAGAAAGAAAAATGAGTACATTGAAAACTCGCATCGTCAGCAGGCGGTCCAGAAGAATGTGAGAAACCCATATTACACACAGCCGTATTTCCTCCAGTAAGAGAAAATACTTTTATGATCCTCAAAGGCCATGAGGATCCTCAAGTATCCCTAACAAGCCACCTTTTGGGACTCTCCTTTAGATAAAATAGCTATCACAAATACCAAGCCATTAAAATGCATTGAAAGCAACTGTGCAAGGTGTAGGACATCTGGAAAACATGACCCTTTGGGGATACTTGAGGACTGAGGTTGGGGACCATTGCCCTAAGGCAGGGGTCTCCAAACTTTCTAAACAAAGGGCCAGTTTACTGTCCTTCCAACTTTAGGGGGCCCAGACTGTGGCCAGCAGGAGTAGAAAATGTCCTGGTATCAGTGGGAGTAGACAGTGTCCCATCGTTGGCATCAGTGGTAAGAATAGTGCCCCATCTTTGGTGTTAGGGGAAGGAATAGTGCCCCATTGTTGGTGCCAATGGGAGAAATGGTGCCTCATCATTGGTGCCAGTGGGAGGAATAGTGTGCCATTGTTGGTGTCAGTGAGAGAAAAAGCCCCCCCATCGTTGGTGCCAGTGGAAGGAACAGTGCCCCACCATTGGTATCAGTGGGAGGAATAGTGCCTCATCATTGGTATCAGTGGGAGGAATAGTGCCCAATTGTTGGTGTCAGTGGGAGGAATAGTGCCCCATCATTGGTATCAGTTGGAGAAATATTGCCCCATTGTTGGTGCCAGTTAGAGCTGCACGATTCTAGCTAAAATGAGAATCACGATTTTTTTGCGCAAGACGATAGATCACGATTCTCACGCGAAACATCATCTTTCACATTAAAACAAAAAAAATTGGGCTAACGTTTTTGTTTTTTTTTGTTTTTTCTATTTATTGAAGTGTATTTTTTCCCAAAACATTGCATTTGAAAGAGCGCTGGGCAAATACAGTGTGACATAAAATATTGCAGCAATTGCCATTTTATTCCCTAGGGTCTCTGCTAAAATATATCTAATGTTTGGGGTTTCAAGTAATTTTCTAGCAAAAAATATTGATTTTAACTTAAGAAACAAGTGTCAGAAAAAGATTTAGACTTTAAGTGGTTAAACTTCCTGCATTTACACATTGTTTAAAAACTTGGCAGACTGCCAGGATTTTTTTCTTTACGCACAGAAGTTTTCCTTTGATCTAAGAAGGAAGAGTTAGTTACAATCTTTCATTTAAAAAACTTAGCAAACTGCCCAGATGTTTTCTTTTGACAGCTGAGTGAGCAGATAAGTCTCTCCAATTGTTACATGAAAGAATCGGCAAACTCTGCAATAGAGAGGGGTTGAATCGAGATCACAAATTTTTAACGATTAATTGTGCAGCTCTAGTGCCAGTGGGAAGAATAGTGCCCCATCGTTAGTGCTAGTGGGATGAATATTGCCCCATCATTAGTGCCAGTGGGAGGAATAGTGCCCCATCCTTGGTGCCAGAGGGAGGAATAGTGCCCCATCGTTAGTGCTAGTGAGAGGAATAGTGCCCCATTGTTAGTACTAGTGGGAGGAATAGTCCCCATCGTTAGTACTAGTGGGAGGAATAGTCCCTATCGTTAGTGCTAGTGAGAGGAATAGTCCCCATCGTTAGTACTAGTGGGAGGAATAATCCCCATCGTTAGTGCTAGTGGGAGGAATAGGCCCCATCGTTGGTGCTCGTGGGAGGAATAGTCCCCATCGTTAGTGCTAGTGGGAGGAATAGTCCCCATCGTTAGTGCTAGTGGGAGGAATAGTCCCCATCATTAGTGCTAGTTGGAAAAATAGTGCCCCATCATCGGTATCAGTGGGAGGAATAGTGCCCCATCGTTGGTGACAGTGGGAGGAATAATGCCACTTGTTGTCACCTTAGACTGCCCTCCTGACATGCACTACAAACATATCCCTATATCTTCATCTCCAGTACATGGGGTGCGGGCCAATTGGTAGATTACAGAAGATAGCTATGAAGGAAGATATCATTCGGTGCAGCTCACAGGAAGTGACAAGGAAATTTCTAGTATCATCAGAGGGGACACTCTGCATTTTCTGAAATGTTTTTACTGTGAAAAAAAAAAGAAAACAAATGCAGCGACTACATCCAAGGATTGTAAACTGCAACATATTACATTTTTGATTTCATTATCCTTTAGAGGTGACTATATTAGTAGGCGGAGTCATCACAGTTTTTTTTTTTTTTTACTTTTCCAGCTTATGGTTCTCTAATGTAATGTTTCTTTTCTTCAGCAGCCCTGTATTCACTGTAACCTGCCTCAGCCTTGTGACTGCTGTAAGTATTTTGTACACCCCATATTGAATTTAGCTACATTGTTGTAGCTAATCAGATGTCTTGTTCTTTGATACCACCACACACATCCATTCTTCTCAATACATGAATACAAGGATTTCTCCGACTGGGCAGAGTGGAGAAATGGGGGTGATGATTTCCAACTTATCAAATCAGAAAACGCTTTACTAATGCCGCTTACACACGACCGGACTTTTCGGCAGACTAGGTCCGACGGAATCAGTCCGTCGGACAATCCGATCGTGTGTGGGCTAATCCGATCGTTTTTCGTTAAAAAAAAATCAGACGGACCTAGAAATAGAACATGTTTCAAATCTGTCCGATGGACTCAATTCTTATTGGGAAAACCGTTTATCTGTGTGGTGGTCCGACGGAGCAAATATCACGCAAGGGAAGCCTTTGGCTACTGGCCGTTGAACTTCCTTTTTTTAGTTCCGTCTTACGTCATCACATTCAAAGCAAACAGACTTTCGAACGTTTGTGTGTGGCCAAGTCCATTAGTTCGGAAAGTCCGTTGGAACTCCGCCGATAGTCCGTCGGGAAGACCGTTGGACCTAGTCTGCCGGAAAGTCCGGTCGTGTGTACGCGGCATCAGAAATACCAACGGTAGTGCTGGATGTGCTTCTGTAGACCTCTACAGTCCAGTGAACCTCCAATTTCCACTTATCAACTGACACATTTTTTGGAGTAAAATGGGGCGTAGTGGCCATTTATTAACAATAATCAACATTCCTTAGAACAGAAATATAGAACAATAACAATAGTGACCCCCAGGTTGCCAATCCTTGGAGGCACTACCGAAACCAACACAAACTTTGTATCTGCGGAACCACTTGAAGGTCCTCAGCCGTAGAACACCGGCTCGAGGACAATACTAAATTTCCTGCACAAATCCTGTTAAACCACTGTTAACTGGAATTAACCATAGGACGCCATACCATAGATGGGACCTTACTCTCATCTTACACAGCAAAAGTTGGACACCTTTATTACGATTCCACAGCGGGGCCACCTTCCTGCTGTCTTGGGGTCCCCCCCACGGTGGTGGAACACCAGAGCCCAGGTGTAAAGGCAAACTTTGCAACCCTGGTAGTTCCACCACTGGTGTCATTAGTCTTTTTATTTTTGTTGTTTTATTTCTTCTTATTTGCCTTCCAGTTCCCTCCTGCAGCCTCTAAATGTCTGCGGGAGGGAGAGGAGGGGAATTGGGCATTCAGCGGCTGCATGAAGGGATCGGTTCCTTTACATGACACCCCACCGCCCTACTATCCAGGTATATAAAGGGGCTGCATAGGGCCCCTGTAGCATGGGGCCGGGTCACAATGGTGACACCTGTACATACACCCCATGGTGTACCGCATTCTAGCACATTATGACTGACTTACCTTCCAAATGGACCTCTCTCCACTGCTAAGCTGTCACCACTCCCAGCACTTCCATCTTCGCTTGGTCGATATTCTGGGTTCAAGCACTCAGGCCGTTTCACTGACCGGATCGCGATGACGTTACTATCGTAGCACGGCACTCTCTGCCTTCATGTCACTGCTTACCTGTAGGGCAAACTTTCACTTTAGAGTTTACTATTACTTTAAGGGTTTGATAAACTGCAATATAACACGTTAAAGTGGAATGTTACCCATAACAACTTGATAAAATATAATGTTATTTAGCAAGGAACATACATTCCACAATAAAGTGTCACTAAACCCACAACATTAAAATCAGTCTGTATATACAGCAAAGCATGCTTGTTATACTCCTAAGTGGGTAATCCTCTGCATTGTGTAAAAAAGGCTGTTTGATCCTGTCTTCTCTGATCCTCCCCTTCTTCCACTGTCTCCAAACCATCTGCTAATAATAGTACAGAGCACATGCTCAGTTTGGTGTGTATTGCTAGAGACTTTTTTTTTGGGGGGGGTGCATGTGATCAGCACAGTCCAGACAGAGGGTCAGGGGTCATGCAGCCTCATAGGGCAGTCAGAGTAGACTGGAAACTCCTGCTACAGAGCTTTAACCAGACACTGATAGAAATCACAAGACTGCTATATACTGCTGATGAGAAAAGGTATTTAGCAGTTTAAATTTACTAAAATAATTGCATTTCCATGTTGTGCGTACTGTGGGAGACCAGATATAGTGACTGCAGGCTCTTAGGCTTAGTAACACTTTAATAATTACGCTACCAAAATTAGTGTGTGCTGTAAATTGCCTCCAGCATTGCTCCTGTACCTTCTTGCTGGTGCCTGCCATTTTGCTAAAGTCCAGAGTCACTGAGCATCAGTAAATCTTTAAAGAGGAGTTCCAGCCTGTCAAAAAAAAAGAAAAAATTAAAAGTCAGCAGCTACAAATTCTGTAGCTGCTGACTTTTAATATAAGGACACTTATCTTGCTCAGGTATCCCGCAATGTCAGTACCCCTAGCCGATTCTAAGGGAAACAGGAAGTGAAGCCATGCGGCTTCACAGCCTTTTTCCTACTGTGCAATGCATGAGTTTCTGAATGGACCTACTGTGTTCTGTGACTGGTGTGTCTCCCAGAAGGCTGTGGGGGAGGGGAAGAAGGAGGGGCTGGAAATATTGTAGATCGCTGCGATCTGCATTGATCTTAGCCAGATGTGGGAGCGGTTACCTGGTTTTGACAGGCATACGCTCCCCCCCCCCCCCCCCAAAAAGGGCCAAATGTGGCAGTGGAGGGGGGAGTGTTCGAACAAGAGGAGCTTCCCCTTTTGGGTGAAGCTCCGCTTTAAACTGTCAGCAGATCGGCCTCTAGTGGCTCTGATTTTCGGCACAATGCCAAAAATAGAGAGCAACTGAGCATGTGCAGAGCAGGGTGAGACAGTGTATTACTGGATTTTAAACAGTATAGACACTTAATGATTTACATAGCTACAGTATACCTGCAAAAGGGGCCAGCCTAAAGTCATCTAGCAGGACTTAGGTTTCTGACTAAAGTTCCATTTTAATGTTTTGGGGTTTACACCCCTTTAAAAATAAAGTGAATCTGATTAATCCCATTCATTGCTTGTGGGTTTTGTTTCCCCAACAGACTGGACTTCTTGCATCCACTGTATCATTGACAATGTCCGCATGGAATACATCGTTCGCCTTGTGAGAGACCTGCGTGTCCCCAATAACACCATAGACTGTATAATTAAAGACCATCCTTACAATACTTATGAACAATGTTATAAACTGCTGGAACGCTGGCGGACCCTGACGGGGAAGCAAGCCTCTATGGAGACCATCTTTAGCGCCCTCCGGAACATGGAGTTGGGCGGGTGTGCTGAAAATATTATAAATTCTTTATGGGGTAAAAGCATTCCAATTGTTTAGGGGCCTGGCACCTGGAACGTCTACGATTTTGTTAGTTGTTCCTCTGGTGGTAAAACTTGACTTCTTGAAGGCCATTTTTGCCCATTGAAGCCATCTAATTATGGAAACACATGAGTGCGTTTCTAAGAGAACACTTCGGGTTCCATTGTGGTTTTTAACTTTTGAGACCGGGGGGGGGGGAGGCTCCCCTTCTATTATCCCTTCTGCACAATGGCCACACAATAAGGGAACTGAAAGTTGGAGATTAGAAGATTTTCTATGTCTATCCCTTTCAGGCCAATACTAGAGAATGTATCCAGTTAAAAGGTACTTGAATGGATCGCTGATAATCAGCTAACATGCGTTGACATAATATATAGTATTTAATTTTATAATTCAGTTTCCTGAAAGGAACTGAAAGGAACTGAAATGAAGGTGCCTTATTTCCTTTTTGTATTTAAAACGAAGGTAAAATATGTGCCAAAGTTTAAAGCCAACTAACAAAAGCCAGCTGTGGAAATTAGCAGAATATTTGCATTTGTATACCAAGCTGCTTTTCTGATACGGTTTACTAGGCTACTTTTGTATGGTTTTTCTTACTTTCTTCATGAAGTATATGCTGTACTATATAACAGAATGCTATTTTGTACTTTATGATTTGTCTAAAGCAAACATATGCTTTGATTATGATGGGTTAAAGACCTAACTTACACTGGTGGTGGTGAAAAATAGAGGGTTGGTCCCCAATTTTTACCACTCCTTACCTACGAGTGGATACGGCAGCTGCTTAGTTCTGTTTACATTGCTGCCCCCTGTCCAGCTTGCCCATTGAAGTCAATGGGACAGCACTGCAACCATGTGCCGAACATGGCCATGGCTGTTTTGGCGCAGTAGTTCACTGTAAAATCACAAATGTGATTGGATAAAAAAATATATAATTAAAAATGGCGGCTGCTTGATTCTTTTATCAATGAAATTCTTTGCGGGATCACAATTTTAAATTGGCATGTTGAGTTTGACAGGCCGCATCACCTGTCAATCTCGCTTATTAAAGTCAATGGGACAGCACTTCAACCACGAGCCAAACATGGCTATGGTGGTTGTTGTGTGGCAGTCCAATTTAAAATCTCAAATGAGGTTGAAAAAAACTAGAAGTCAAGATTGGCGATGGCTTAGTTCTGTTTACATTGCCGCAGCTGCAATTGGAACTAAACATGTTGAGTTTGACAGGCAGCATTGCCTATCAATCTCGCCTTCTAAAGTCAATGGGACAGCACTGCAACCACGGGCCAAACATGGCACTATTGTGGTTGTTGTGTGGCAGTTCAATGTAAAATCTCCAATGAGGTTGAAAAAAACTGGAAGTCAAGATTGGCGATGGCTTAGTTCTGTTTTCATTGCTGCAGCGGCAATTGGAACTCAACATGTTGAGTTTGACAGGTTGCACTACCTATCAATCTTGCCTATTAATGTCTATGGGACAGCACTGCAACCACAGGCCAAACATGGCACTATGGTGGTTGTTGCGTGGCAGTTCAAGGTAAAAATCTCCAATGAGGTTGAAAAAAACTCTAAGTTACCATTGGCGATGGCTCAGTTCTGTTTACTTTGCCCACGGCGGCAATTGTAACTAAACATTTTAAGTTTGATAGGTGGCAATGACTGTCAAACTCAAGTATTGAATTCAATGGGACAGCGCCGCAACCACAGGCCGGACTTGGCTATGGCAGTTGTGGTTTGTCAGTTTATTGTAAAATCCGCAATGGTATGGAAAATAAAACTGGAATTCAAGATGGCAGTTGCTCATTTCTGTTTACATTGTCGACTTTAACTTGGCATGCCGTGTTTGACAGGTGGCGCTTCCAGTCCAACTCACCCATTGAAGCCAATGGGACAGCGCTGAAACTGTATGCCACAACCTCTTCGCTGTGCTCAGCATGATGAGTTTGACAGGCAGTGCTGCCTGTCAAACTCGCTCATTGAAGTCAATAGGACAGTGCTGCAACTGCATGCCAAATGTGGCTATGGGGCATGGGGATTCCATGTAAAATCTTTGTAAAACAATAGCAGGTATTTGAAGCACAGGAGCTTGTAAATGTGCAAACTGTGCCAAGTCCTGCAGTAAAATACCTCTTGTAAAAAAGGTGAGACCTGGCTGGCTCGCCAAAATTGACTAAACACAGTGTTTGTGAATTATGGTCAGTTAAGGTATATTATTAAAACTGGGTTGACTGAGAGTAACAGCCCTTGCCTGTCAAACTGGCTCATTGAAGTCAATAGGACAGTGCCGCAACTACATGCCAAATGTGGCTATGGAGAATGGGGCATGGTGATTCCATGTAAGATGTCCAATGGGAATGGAAAAAAAAATTGGAATTGAAGAGGCAGTAGTCTGCCTGTACACCATCTCCAAACCACCTCCAAGAAAGCGACCCACTATGGATTAAGGCTGCTGCCAATGTGAAAGAAGCCTAATTCCGCCCTCCCCAGCAGCATAAACTCCTCTCTTTTCTCCCCGGTATCTCTGTTTGTGATGAGCAAAGAGGAATACCCGGTACTTCCGGTGAGGGGGAGCATATGACTCATTCCTCTTCCTCCCATCTGATACCGCTGATGCTTTGTGATTGGACAATTAGCCACCTAGGGTGGTCACATGGGAAGTGAAAGAGAGTCCTCAGCCAATATGTATTTAGCTCAACGTCCTAGCCCGGGGGGGGTTTCTCCTTTACTGTCATGGAACGCCACACCCGAGGGGTAGTGAGGGAAACAAATATAAGCAGGCGTTGGGGCCAACTCCGCTGTAGGTAGAATGTGAAATGAGTTTATTAGTTAGACTTTTATTATTTAAACCATTATCAGATGAAGAAGTTGGTAAAATGTGCATTATGGCTATTAAAAGGCCGCACTTGTATGCCATAATGGCAAGTTTTTTGTATATGGGCCAGATTTAAACAAAAGGGAAGAAATTGAATTAACAATAGCAGATATATGAAGCACAGGCGCTTGTAAATGTGCAAACTGTGCCAAGTCCTGCAGTAAAATACCTCTTGTAAAAAAAGGTGAGACCTGGCTGGCTCGCCAAAATGGATCAAATACAGTGTTTGTACATTAGGGTCAGTTAGGGTATATTATTAAAACTGGGTTGACTGAGAGTAAACAGCCCTTGGGCGTGTGCTTGTTCTTATGTTTCTTTTTGTTAGGGACACCAGTCCTCCTTGCAAAAGCCATGGTGCCCAGTCTGGGTCTGATGTGCACAAACAGGGCTTTGCACGTAACACTCCAGTCTTACCTCCAGTCTATCGCAGTGTGAAATGTAGGTCTACATATGACTGTACCACTGTAAACGTTTGATCCACAAAGGGAAAAATTGGCTGTAAAGGGAAGCTTTAATGATAGAACCATAGCAGGTGCCTATGCAGACGCGTGAGTTGAAGGCACAAGCTGTAGACATGAGTCAACTGGACTCATACTTGATTAACCACTTAGAAGTTCCGTACCCTGGAAGAAATATGCAGCCTGTGAAGTCAAACACTCCCTATCGCCGCTCTTGTTCTGGGTTTCTGTATGATATTTTGTTAGATCCAGAACATTATAAGAGCAAGCCGAATCATGTGATCTAAGATACCACTTTGTATTGTTTTTTTTTTCATGTATTTGGACAAGCAGGTGTTTTTTTCAAAGTGTTCTTGGGTGCATCTCAAACACATGATCATGGTGCTATCTCAAATTTGATTCTTCATTAATTATGGGGCTCAAATAAGGCCAAAGATTTTTCAATATTGGTTAAGGAATGGCGTGGCATTAAAAGTGGATTTTGGATGCATTTCAGTCGATAATGTGACTTTCAGCACAGATCCTTTGTTTACCCTTGCTGGAGTGGCCTGTAAAGAAAAGTCAGCAGTACCCAAGTCGATTTTGAAGGCACGTTAACACTCCATGACTTGCAGCCTTCTACCCATCTGTGTGCTTGCTGTCCTCCTGGCTGCCATTAGAGGGCGCTGTTGGGAGATAATCTGCTTATTCTGTCCCATGCAGAGTCTCCCAACACCGCCCTCTAGCTGGGAATGGCTCCCTTGCCAGGCCGGTGTTTCGTCACATATAGCGACCTCCCATTTGGCTACCCGCTGGACTGCACATGTGCGACGCTGCCATATGCGTTCCAACACTGTGGCGTTCTGCGCTTGCGCAGAATTTTGTGCCCACACCCCAGTCCAGGATCAAGCCCCATCATCCAAGTGGACACAGAGTTAGATTATAATTATGCAGAGCGAAGCGAGGCTGTGCCCGCAGCGAGCCCGCGAGGGGCCCTGTGTATGAATGCATAAGGCGGCGGCGCCCATGCGCACTCCAGCGGGTAGCAAAATGTGATGAGTAGCCGAATGTGACGTGACACCGGCATGCACACTGATAGACAGTAGCCTGTGCCTATTGAAGTATGCTGATATCTTGAACTTGGGTACCACACTGATTTATTTATTTTTTTCCTTTTTGACCACAGCCACAAGGGGCAAACATAGCAAGTGCAGCTCTCCTTTAACCTCTTCCCCTTGGAACTTAGGAGAAAGGGAAGAGTTCTATGGGCAGCAAGAGCCTTTTACTGTTTTCACACTATGCCTGATGTAGGATACTAATGGAGAAGGTCTTGCTGCCCAGAGTTGACAATTTAAGGATATATAAACCAAAGAACAAAAAATGTAATATATTTGCAGCTTACAAGTCCTTGGATGTGGTGGCTGCCTTAGTTTTTTAAGGGATGTAATGGGTTTTATTCCCTGCTTTGCAGGGAAAGAAATACTATTACTTCCCCGCTGACTGACTTGTTTACATAGGCAGAGCCCTGTCCTGTGTAAATTCATGACAATCGCCGGGTGCCGGCGGTAATCCATTGGCCGGTACCTGGTGACTGACATCTGCTGTGTTTAATCACAGCTTGGCCGGGTCGCCGGCAGGGCGCGCGTGCGCATGCGCGTGCACGCCCCCTACCTGGACGTGTCAGATCACGTACTAGGTAAATAATCTGGTGCAGCCAATCCGCCTTGCTGCCGTATATTTATGTAATACAGTCAGCAAGCAGATACATGGATAAAAGGCCTGACAAAAGAATAAAAATGCAGCCACCACATAGAAAGACCCGTACACAGGAATATATTATATATATTTTTTTGGGGTTTTGATGCACTTTAATTTTTTTAATCAAATCTGGACCGTACAAACTAGCAGTTGAAAGCTCATTAGTTTCTACAGGAAGGTGCAATAACCCACAGCAGCCAATCAGAAATCATTCCAAGTAGAACAAAATTAACAAAATCAAAGGCTGCATCATAGATGTCGCCTATCTCTAGCTTTAACAGAGCAGTTTTTAATGTGCCTTTATATGTCTATGATCATCAGCGCCATCTAATGGTCACAATGTGCCATATTTCTGAAATACCTTGAACAGGAATCGTATTATGGCCACTAGGGGGAGCTGACGATCATAGGAAATAAACATATTAGACACATTACCGCCAGTATTTGTAATGTCCATTGCAAATGCTCAAACGTTCACACAGAAAATTATTTACCTACAGACCAGTAGAGGACGATTTCTGATTGGTCACTATGAGGTTGATTTACTAAAACTAGACAAGTGCAAAATCTGGTGCAGCTGTGCATAGAAACCAACCAGCTTCTAGGTTTAAATGTCAAAGCTTAATTTATTATTATATTATTATACAGGATTTATATAGCGCCAACAGTTTACACAACGCTTTATTAATTGAAAAAGCTGAAGTCAGAAGCTGATTGGCTGTCATGCACAGCTGCAACAAATTCTGAGCAATGTTTATAAATGGGGAGATACTTTGTATCTCCCTATCCCTATCCCTAGGGTTAGGGAGGTACAAAGTATCTCCCTATCTCCCATCTGAGCAGTGTTTGTAAACATTGTTACTTTGTATCTTTCTAACTATCTTTGAACAATGTTTATAAACAATGTTACCTTGCTTCTCCTTTGCATCTAGTTTTAGTAAATCAACCCCTATGGGTTATTGCACCCCCTTGCAATGTATTACTGTCCGTGTAGCCAAGTCCACAATTAAGGCACGCCTGCCCTGGGTACTGAGATCATATGCACTGGTTATTTGATGCACTCTTTTACATTAAAATAATTAATGTAAGTTATATATTTATTTTATTTATAAAGCAGCAGTATATTTTATTATCATTATTATAATAATATTATTGAGGTATCTGAATTACTGCTGCGAGAGAACAAAGGTCTTTGGGGGATTTTGTGTGTTCAGTTTTTGGTTTACCGCACAACGAACCTCTTTTTGGCCACAGTGATCTCAATGACCCAGAAGGGGAAAAAAAAAAACATGAAATCATTTTACCTAGATGGACATTTCATCCCTTTTTGGGCCCATATCAATTTAGGAGGCATGACGAAAGTCACATGTTCAATTTCTACATCTTCCAGCTGCTGCTGATTGGCTGTAGACGCTGCAGTACACAGTTGTCAGAAAGCATAAAATGATGTTGTTTTTTCGTCATGCTACATGGGCCTGAATAAGATTGTATAGAATATAGGTAATTAATTCAAGTGCATGGAAACCGGTGATGCACTGTACTCAGATGAAGGGACATGAAAAGGGATATTTTAATTGTTTTGTTTTTTTGTTTTTATAAATACGGTTAATTGACTCCAAATGGTAAATGCTGTTTACATTGTTTAATTGCATGTGTAAATCTTTGTGAACTGGATGTTATCTTTCACAAATACAATAAAAAGATAAATGATGATTTGTATTTGTATTCTTTCTCAGACTTGCACTCGGATGTAAATAGAAAATGTTGAGTCATTTATAACCAAAAACATGGCGCTATGGCCCTCACAACAGGCCCTGCATTGTTTCACCTAATCTAGAATAATGGGTTCTGATTGGTGGCTGTCTACAGACACATTCATTGGAGGTAATGTAGAGCTATGACAATGGACAAAATGCAGGAAGTCACACCAACCAATCAGATCTGTTTTCTACAGTCAGATCACTACATTGATTGGCTTCTGTGCATTACTGTCTATTGTCATTGTATTAGCACTGCCTCCTTTATAAACCCATATATGATATCTATATATAAACCCTTATATCGCTATACATGGTGATCTATATATAATCCCATATATATCCATAGATGGTCATCTATTTCTCTACATAACAACTCGTATATGACCGTAGATGGTCAACTATATATCTATATATCAACCCATATATGGCTATAGATGATCATATATATAGCTACATAACAACTCGTATATGACCGTAGATGGTCATCTATTTATCTCTATATCAACTCCTATATGACCATAGATAGACATTTATATATCTATATATAAACTCATAGCTGGCTGTAGATGGTCATCTATATATCTATATATAAACCCATATATGGCCATAGATGGTCATCTATTTATCTATCTATATATCAACTCATAAATGACCATAGATGGTCATCTATATATCTATATATCAACCCATATATTACCATAGATGGCCATCTATTTGTTTATATATATCAACTCATATATGACCATAGGTGGTCATCTATATATCAACACATATATGACCATAGATGGCCGTCTATTTGTCTATATATATCAACTCATATATGAACATAGATGGTCATATATATCTATATATGGCTATAGATCATCTATATATCAACCCATATATGACCATAGATGGCCATTTGTCTATATATATCAACTCATATATGACCATAGATGGTCATCTATATATCAACCAATATGGCTATAGATGGTCATATATATATATATATATATATATATATATATATATATATCAACCCATATATGGTCATCTATTTATCAACTCATATATGACCATAGATGGCCATCTATAAATCTATATATAAACCCATATATGGCTATAGATGGTCACCTATATATCAACCCATATATGACCATAGATGGTCATCTATTTGTCTATATATATCAACTCATATATAACCACAGATGGTCATATGTATCTATATATAAACCCATATATGGCCATAGATGGTCATCTATTTGTCTATATATATCAACTCATATATAACCATAGATGGTCATATGTATCTATATATAAACCCATATATGGCCATAGATGGTCATCTATTTATCTATATATATCAACTCATATATGACCATAGATGGCCATCTATATATCTATATATCAAATCATATATGACCATAGATGGTCATCTATTTATCTATATATAAACCCATATATGGCTATAGATGGGCATCTATATATTTATATATCAACCCACATATGACCATAGATGGCCATCTATTTGTTATATATATATATATATATTATCAACTCATACATGACCATAGATGGTCATCTATATATATAAACCCATATATGGCTATAGATGGTCATCTTTATATCTATATATCAACCCATATATGACCATAGATGGTCATCTATTTGTCTACATATATCAACTCATATATGACCAAAGACGGTCATCTATATATAAACACATATATGGCTATAGATGGTCATCTATAAGGAAAGGAGACCTTGTCACCATGAGTTTAGAAAATTGAAAAATGAAAGTATATGTAAAGCCAAAACTTTTTAATTTTAGGGAGAACAGGGAATGATTTTGACCCCCTGTTAGGGTGCTTCTTGCTGTCTCTGTCCCGTCAATGAGATTTCCCTTCACTTCCTATCCCAGAGACACAGCAGAAAGTAAGAGAATATCTCTCACAATCAATGGGGATAGCCCCTCAGACAATTATCACTGGAACAGGTGTCCCCCGTTGGACGATGTATCCTCTGCTCCTGTCCCAACCTTACGATTTGGGAATTTCAAGTTGGAGTTACCCCAGCAGGTGTCCCCATTGAATGATTTCCCTCCACCTTCTGTTCCCGTGACAACTCAAAACATTTGCATTAGAGTGCAACTCTGTACCCATATAGAAATTTTGGGATTTTTTCCCCCCACAAATAGAGCTTTATTTTGGTGGTTATTAATCCCCACAGTTTTTTTTTATTTTTTTGCTAAAAAATAAATAAAAATAAAACAAAACCAAACAATTGGAAAACAACGTTTTTATTTTCGTTTCTGTCAGAAAATGTATAAGTAATTTTTCTCTTTCACTGATTGCCACTGATAGGCTGCATTGATGAGGAGCCACTAATATGCAGCACTGATGGCTGATAGGTGGCACTGATGAACATTGATGGGTGGCACTGACAGATGGCACTGATGGGTCCTGATAGGTGGCTCTTATGGGCAATGATAGGTGGCACGGATGGGCGGCACTGATGGGCAGCACTGAAAGGCAGCACTGATTTGCATCACTGATGGGCGCAGATTGGTGTCACTGATGGGCACAGACTGGCATCACTGCCGGACACTGTTGGGGCTGCACTGATGATCAGTGCAGTGATTACCTGTGCAGATCTCCCCTGTTACTGATCGGCTCTTCTCTTCTCACACTCTGTCAGTGTGAGGTGAGGAGAGCCAGTAACCAGCATTGCCTTGTTTACATTTGATAGGCTGCAATTGGACACAGCTGATCACATGGGTAAAGAGCCGCGTTATTGGCTCTTTACCAAGATTGGGGTTACGCCGTGTCCCAGAGACACAGTGTGTCCATGATTCCCGCACTGCACGCCCCCGCGGGCGCACGATCGTGGTGAGACTGGGCAACGTCATATGGCGTCAGCCCAGAACAAGAGAGCATCCCCACCCGCCGCCATTTGTCTATGTGATGAGCTGTTAAGGGGGTCCCAGGACCACAAAGTCTAATAAGAGCCCCAACCCAATGGTCCAGGAATCCCAACTCTTTTCATATTGGTATTAGTTCATATAGGGAACCACCAAACAACCAACGCGTTTCATGTTTCGGTCTTATGAACTCATACCAATAATAAAACATTTTGGACTCCTGGACTGTTGGCTTGGTGCTCTCATTAGACTTTTATTGTGAATATAGAGTAATAAGGTTTTATCCCTTCCACATTCTTTTAAAAACTAAAGAATAACATTTTGGCTTTACATACATTTTAATGTTAACAATCCATATTTACTTTATATTTTATTTTCTTTTTTTTTTTTTTTTGCAAAACTCTAGAAGACCTAGAAGAAAAAAACCTATGAGGAAGAGTCATGTTTGACCTTTTAGTTGTCAGGGGGAAGTGAGCCCTTGCATGCAATGATAGTCAGCAGAAGAACAAAGCATATCCCTCTATAGTGTGTACTTGTCTCAGTCCAGAGCACTAAGTGTCATTTCTGTCTGCCGCCTCCTTCCTCTGCTATCTGCATGAGTCACAGCACACAGCCTGTGGTTGATAGCCACAGCTCAGTTCCTGTGTGATGTGTGAAAGGGGGGGGGGAGGGGTGTCCCTTCCCTCCAATCAGCTCTCAAAGCTTTCCTCACTGAGTTCTGCAGAGTGTAACTTCAGCTCCCCGCCCCCTGCTTTCTGACAGCTCAGGCAAGCTTTATAAATTCTGGACTTTGAACAGCTGTAAAGAAGAGAAGACTGCAGATTAACAGGTACAAAACATGTAGTCACTTCTGACAAGTTTTTGGACACCAAGAGGGAAAAAAAGGTGATGGGGAGGGAGCTCCAGCACACAGCCTGTGATTGACAGCCTCAGCCCTGTTCCTGTTTGCTTCATCTCTGTGTATCACCTGAGGACAGTCACTTCACTGGGTATATGTAACGCTTTACAGCCACTTTAAAGCGGACCTTCGGTCATTTTTTCAACTTCCCATCTATTAAATCTTCTGCCTTTGTTGTTGTTTTAACTTTGGATAGTAAAACGTTTTTTTTCTGTTAGTAAATCCCTTATACAGCCCACTTCCTATTTCTTGTCTGGCCACTAGCCTAGGCTTATGACACCATGCACAGCTCTCTAGTGAGAGTTTGCCAGGACGGAAGGGGCTGGGGGAGTCATACGTGGGCCAATGAGAGCTGCAGAGCTGGAGGTGTGCCTCTGTGTAAATCCAGAAAGTGAACAGACAGCAGCTTCAGCTGCCCACAGTTAAAATGGCTGCAGCCAGACTCAGTGGGAGGGAGGTTTCTGCAGCATATTTGGCAAGTACAGAATCACAGTATATATAAAATAATATGCAAAGTGGTTGGAGGGAAGCTTCAGAATGACAAAGATGTTTTTATTATAAATTATGTGAGCAGACTGCAGTTCCTCTTTAAGGCAACTAAAAGGAAACTGCATATGAACTTAACAAGCAATGACTAAGCAGGGCCTCGGGGTTGGAAAATTGGCTTTGCCCCACCCTGGTGTGTCAGTCCCGCAGCCTTCAACTTTGTTTAATAAAAATGTATTATTTGTAATACCGAGGCCTGATGTGTTTTATTTAGTTTTCTATTCATCTTACTCTCCCTATTCACTAACAGAAAGTCTATTCAGATGATGCAGAAGGGTAATGAAGGCTGCATGGTGACATAGGTGTCATATAGGGTGCACTAGGAGTCACTGGTTGGCATAGGGGGCACTGAGGGACTCTTGGAATCATGGAACGGGCAGGCCACGCTGGAGGAAGTAGATGACTCAGCAGGATCTGGGGTGCATTGGCAGTCACCAGGCACACTGGGGTCACTAGATACCATATGGTGCTCTAGGGTGCATGGAAGTCAGTGGTAACTAGATAGAAAAGGATGATCTGGGATGCACTGGAGTCACAGGGTACATAGGGCTACTAGATGTACATGCCTTTATTATCCCATCCCCTCCTCCACCCAGGAATGTGTCGGAGGGCACAGTTTGCCACCCTTGCCCTAGGCACAGCATGACTGACATGTACCGACCGACATAATCCTGTCCTCTGCACTCTTATGCCCCATACACACGGTCGGACATTCCGACCACAAAATCCATCTGATTTTTTCCGACAGATTTTGGCCCAAACTTGTCTTGCAGACACACGGCCGCACAAAGTTGTCAGAAAATCCGATCGCTCAGAATGAGGTGATGTACAAAACGTATGATGGGACGACGTAGAGGCCAGTAGCCAATAGCTTTCGTCTACAAATTTTTTTCTGAGCATGCGTGGCACTTTGTGCGTCGGAATTCTCTACAGACGATCGGAGAAAGTCAGATCGGATTTTGTTGTCGGATAATTTTAGATCCAGCTCTCAAACTTTTTCCGTCGGAAATTCATATGGAAAAAGTCCAATAGAGCCCACACACGATCGGATTTTCCGACAACATAATCCATTCAGACTTTTTTCCGTCTGAATTTCTGACCGTGTATACAGGGCATAAGGCTCTTGACATCTGCGCATTTCATTTAGCTGTGTCCATTTTTCCGGTGCACAGATGCAGTAAAACATGTGGTTAAAACACGCACGGCTCAACGTGGCAAAAAGCTACAGGAGATACTTTTCTGTGTTTGACGTGCGTAAGGCAGCCAATTGAAATGAATAGACTGCCCTATGCGTGTAGCACGAGAACATGTACAAGACAAGTGCAGCGCGATTTTGCACACGTTGTCAGTAGGCTCGGCTGTGTTATGCAGCCTGACTACTGCACTGGATACACAATACCCTAAACTAAATAATTTAGCCTCCATTCACACCATGTTTGTGCGATGAAGAACATGTGCACTTCTG
The DNA here is from genome assembly GCF_037356315.1 of Lithobates pipiens. Classification (NCBI taxonomy): domain Eukaryota; kingdom Metazoa; phylum Chordata; class Amphibia; order Anura; family Ranidae; genus Lithobates; species Lithobates pipiens. The sequence goes on from NW_027507786.1 coordinate 1,921,998, forward strand.
TGCATTTCCAGTGGCATCACTAGGGGGGGTGCAGGGGGTGTGGCCCACACATGGGTGACACCTGCCAGAGGGATGACACCATCCCGAGGGTGGCGAAAAGCCCTGGCTAACTTTGGCAGTTTTTTTATCAGCCGAAATACCTCTGGCACCGCGGCTGCGCCTGGCCTGTGTATTTCTCCTCCTCTCTCACTACTGCGCTGCTGAGCCTGTCACTATCTATTCTTCACACGGGTTGCATGGCTGCCGCACAAACTGTATCCTCTCCAGTTTCCGCCCAGGTGTACCGTGTACCTGAGGCTGAGCCGCCCGCCCTAGACCTGACCCCGTGCGGTAACAAGCTGGGGGGGGGCAGATTCTAATGGGGGTGTCCTCTGCCACCCGAGCCTGAGGTGAGCTTTTGTGATAGGGGAGGGTGAGTTGGCATGGTGTCTGCCACCCAGTTGCACCTGAGCCACCCAGAGCTGGTGTAATAAGAGGGATGAGAGTTTGTGTCCAGTGCCCTGTGCTGTGAGGCAGAGGTCGTTCTATTGGACGAAACGTACGTCAGGAAAGGCAAGGAGGTGAGCTGTTGTGATAAGGGGGGGTTGTGATTTGGCATGGTGTCTGCCACCCTCTGTTATCATTATATTGAGGAAGCACTATATCAATATTTGACAGCGCAGCAACTTTTTCTTTATATATCTCTTGAATCATGTCTGCAGCCTCTGACCATCTCTTGTATCATGTCTGCAGTCTCTGACCGTCTCTTGTATCATGTCTGCAATCTCTGACCATCTCCTGTATCATGTCTGCAGTCTCATACTATCTCTTGTATTGTGTCTGCAGTCTCTGACCATCTCTTGTATCATGCCTGCAGTCTCTGACCATCTCCTGTATCATGTCTGCAGTCTCTGGCCATCTCATATTTCATGTCTACAGTCTCTGACCATCTCCTGTATCATGTCTACAGTCTCTGACCATCTCTTGTATCATGTCTGCAGTCTCTGACCGTCTCTTGTATCATGTCTGCAATCTCTGACCATCTCCTGTATCATGTCTGCAGTCTCATACCATCTCTTGTATTGTGTCTGCAGTCTCTGACCATCTCTTGTATCATGCCTGCAGTCTCTGACCATCTCCTGTATCATGTCTGCAGTCTCTGGCCATCTCATATTTCATGTCTACAGTCTCTGACCATCTCCTGTATCATGTCTACAGTCTCTGACCATCTCATGTATCATGTCTGCAGTCTCTGACCATCTCTTGTATCATGTCTGCAGTCTCTGACCATCTCCTGTATCATGTCTGCAATCTCTGACCATCTGTTGTCTCATGTCTGCAGTCTCTGACCATCTCTTGTATCATGTCTGCAGTCTCTGACCATTTCCTATATCATGTCTACAGTCTCTGACCATCTCTTGTAGCATGTCTGCAGTCTCTGACCATTTCCTGTATCATGTCTGCAGTCTCTGCCAATCTCCTGCATCTTGTCTGCAGTCTCTGACCATCTCTTGTATCATGTCTGCAGTCTCTGACCATCTCTTGTATCATGTTTTGCAGTCTCTGATCATTTATTTTATACTCTCTGCCGTCTCTGACCATCTCTTGTATCATGTTTGCAGTCTCTGACCATCTCTTTTATACTATCTGCAGTCTCTGACCATCTCTTGTATCATGTCTGCAGTCTCTGACCATCTCTTGTACCATGTCTGCAGTCTCTCACCATCTCCTGTATCATGTCTGCAGTCTCTGACCATCTCTTGTATCATGTCCACGGTAGGGAGGGGAGTGTCACCATGTTTTACGGCACCGGGTGACACCACCCCTAGTGACGCCACTGGCATTTCTGTGCGTTGCGTGTAGGGCAGCCCATTCAGTTCAATAGGCTTCCCTACACATGAGAAATGTGCAAAAGAAGCCCCTAAACCGTTTTAAAATTCACACCGAACTGCTAAAGGGCAGCATGTTTCTGTACACGTCAGGAAAGCGCAAGACTTTGCATAAATTCCTAACACGCAAAACGCTGGGAACGCTTGCATAATTGTCTACTGACTCGCACAGAAACCGTGCTGCACTTTAGCAGACACACGGAGGGGGCACTAATTTAAATGGCACCCCCACGTATGGGCACCTGCGCAGTGACAGACCGCATGGTGCCACAGAATCATACAGTTAGGTGTGGCACAATTTAAAACAAAGGGGCGGGGACTTTGTTCCCTGGGGCGGGGACTTTGTTCCCTATGTTTCTCATGGGTGCAGAAGTCCATTCAAATGAATAGGCTGCTGCACCCGCTGCATGTGCGGGCAATTGCACCGCACATGTGAACCAGGTGTTAAGGGCACGTTCTACTGTCCTTTTTAATATTTTTTGCCCCTGTATAGTATAAAATAAAAACCCAGTAGTCATTAAGTGGTTGTAAAGGCAGAAGTTTTTTTTTTTTCACTTATTGCATTCTCGTAATTATGGCAAAAAAAACTTTTGTGTTCATTTTGTGTTTTTATTTTCCTTGTAACGGAGGGGGGGAGTCTTTTGCCTACATAATGCCAACATCATTTTTCGTCATAGGTGTCCGCTTTTCCCATCTCAGGAAGTTTGGAGGTCCGGTTGTGCCCCTGCCTGTGGGTGGGAGAATCTCGGAGTACGTGCATTGATGTATTAGCTACAAATGTAACTTGTGCTCTGTTGAAGTTGCCCTTTAACTGCCATTGCAGGCACTATAAATACTTCTAGCACGTGTTACACTTCCTGTCACCAGCGCGTTTCCTATCATTGTTCGTGCGCGGTGCAGAGGGATTAGCCAGGTGCTTTGTGCAGAGCTGTGATTGGCTGATCTGATCTAAGAGGCCAAAGATGGAGCACTGCCAGTTTCATGAGCTTTATGACTCATCTTCCTTTACCCTTCAATTGAACTCCATCACATGCCTGTGGCTGAGGCTCTGAGGCTCCTTAGTGTTTGAACGCTTCCCCCTTGCAGCGCCGAGGTTCTGGCTTCCAATTTCAGCAGGAACCTTACCTGCCCCTTTCTTCTGCGACTATCTTAATTGGCAAATGGCTGGAACGTGTGTGTCTGTATGGCTGTGGCAGGATCATTAAATTGTACGTTCTCTGTTAAAAAATGGTTCCGTTATCTCTGGACAGCTCTAATGCCCCGTACACACGATCGGAAATTCGGCCAGCAAAAGACCGAGGAGAGCTTTTGGTCGGAAAATGCAACAGTGTGTATGCTCCATCGGACTTTTGCTGGCGGAAAAAATAAAAATGTAAAGAGCCCCATCCCACCAAGCTTGCGTGCAGTAGCGAACGCAAACATAAGTCGCACACACATATGTAAATGGTGTTCACACCACACATGTGAGGTTCAACACGAACGTTAGAGCGAGAGCAATAATTCTAGCGCTAGACCTCCTCTGTAACTCTAAACAAGTAACCTGTAAAAAATGTTTAAAGCATCGTCTATGGAGATATTTAAGTATCGTACTTTGTCGCTATTTCACAAGCGCGCACAATTTTAAAGCGTGACATGTTAGGTATCTATTTACTCGGCGTAAAATCATCTTTCATATTTTACAAAAAAATTGGGGTATAGATTGTCTTTTGTTTTTTTTTTGTTTGTTTTTTTATTCATTAAAATGTATTTTTTCCAAAAATATTGTGTTTGAAAAACTGCTGTGCAAATACCATGTGACATAAATAATTGCAACAATCACCAATTTATTCATGAGGGTCTCTGCTAATATATATATAATGTTTGGGGGTTATATGTTTTTTTTTCTAGCAAATACTGATTTAAACTTGTAAACCAAAAGTGCCAGAATAGGCCTGGTCTTTAACCACTTGACAACTGGGCACTTAAACCCCCCTCATTACCAGACCACTTTTAAGCTTTCAGTGCTCTCACACTTTGATGAAAAATTACTCAGTCATGTAATACTGTACCCATATGAATTTTTTGTGCTTTTTTTCATACAAATGGAGCTTTCTTTTGGTGGTATTTGATCACCTCTGGGGTTTGTTTTTTTTGCGCTATAAATTATACATTTTTCTTCATAAATTTTGGCCACAATTTATACTGCTACATATCTTTGGGAAAAATAACCCAAATTAGTGGATATTATTTGGTCTTTGTGAAAGTTAAAGAGTCTAGAAGCTGTGGTGCAAATCATAAAAAATTGATCACATCTGAAGTACAGGTGGCCGATCTCATTTCTTGCGACCCGAACAAGCCAGGAAAGTACAAATACCCCCCAAATGACCCCTTTTTTGAAAGTAGACATTCCAAGGTATTTAGTAAGAGGCATGGTGAGGTTTTTGATGTTGTCCTTTTTTCCCACAATTCTTTGCAAAATGAAGATTTTGTTTTTTTTTTCATAAAATTGTCATTGTAATAGGTTATTTCTCTCACATGGCACGTGTATACCACAAATGATGCCCCAAAATACATTCTGCCACTCCTCCTGAGTATTACGATACCACATGTGTGGGACTTTTAGACAGCCTGGCCACATAGAGAGGCCCAACATGCAGGGAGCACTGTCACGTGTTCTAGGAGCTAAAATGGCACATCTAACTTCTTGACTACCTATTACACTTTTGAAGGCCCTGGAGCACCAGGACAATGACACGCGACACTGATGTGGCACTGATGACACGTGACACTGATGTGGCACTGATGACAGATGGCACTAATACGTGGCACTGATGACATGTGACACTGATGACAGATGGCACTAATATGTGGCACTGACACGTGGCACTGATGACACATGGCACTAATACGTGACACTGATGACAGATGACACTAATACATGGCACTGGTGACAGATGGCACTAATAACAGATGGCACGTGACACTGACAGGTGGCACTGGTGACAGATGGCACTGATACGTGGCACTAATGACATGGGACACTGATGACAGATGGCACTAATAAGTGGCACTGACAGATGACACTAATAAGTGATACTGATGACAGATGGCACTTATAAGTGGCACTGATGACAGATGGCACTTATATGTGACACTGGGGACAGATGGCACACGCTGTCTGTGTGAGGAGGGAGAGACGGAGATTAGAGATGATCTCATATGTTTACATATGAGTTCATCTCCCATTGGACACTGCAATCGAGTGCTAAATGGTCACTGTGATTGGCCATTTAGCACGATCTGTGATTGGCTGCGTCCAAAGGACACGGTCAACACAGAACTTCCCCGATGCGCGCCTGCGGCAACGCACATTGGGGAAGTAAACAGGAGGTTGAGGGACGTCCTCCCGGCAATTGGAGTCCGCACTGTAGCCGTTTTTCTGTACATAGAAAACCAATCAGCGTCCAGATTTTATTGTCAAGGCTTAACCACTTCCGGTCCACCGTACGTAATTAGGGTGTAATTATTTAAAGGATAAACCGTGTAGAAATGTGCTTGTATTTCAGAGATGTTCAGTGTATTTATTTATTTTTTTGCCCTGACATATACTAAATCACCATCTGCTCTGTGTTACATTAAAAGTCATTATCCTATTAGAAGTGGAGCCAAGATAATCAGGAGTGCTCTGTATCATAATAACAATCCTTATCACTCATCTTGTTTATGTCACGGGTTGTCACCTGTCACACTGCGCACAGGACTCACATCTCAACTAGTGTGGGATTCAGTAAAAGGAAGGGATGTGGTCACCATTAGTAGGAAGCACATGTTATCTGTAAACAAGGGAACCCCAGTGATTCTGTAAATTAAAGTGTATCTCTATCTCTGGGAAAAACTTTTTTTTTAATCTACTCTAGCCCAGCCCTGGTGTCCCTTTAACAGGAACTTTACAACCGGGGGGGCAGGAAGGTCAAACATCCAAAAAAACGTTAGCACTAAACCCAGGGGTAATCTTCCATTGCACTTCTTTCTAGAATGCGCATCAAAGGTGCAGCCCTCCTCCGACTGGGAGATCCTTAGAGCCAACTGCAAAAAACACACAGGAGAACCACCTCCAGCATTACCATAGATCATTTTTGTTTAACCCAACTAGACAAATGGATACTCCCATGCAGGGCTGGCACTCCCACTAGGCGAATTAAGCACCCGCCTAGGGCGCACTGCTGCCTAGGGGGTGCAGCAACGCCACTGACTTCCCCACTAGCCTGGCTGGGGAAAACGAGGTGCACTGACTGACTCTCCAGAGAAAGCAGCAGCCATGGAGGACATCCTTCATGGCTTCTGCAGAGGAGGTCAGTAGCAGCTCTGGCTGTGAGGAGAGCTATAGCTAGGAAGGCAGACACAAGGACAGCTGGGGAGGTGGAGGAGGCGGACATGAGGACAGCTTGGGAGACGGAGGAGGCGGACACAAGGACAGCTGGGGAGGCAGAGAAGGCTGGGGAGATGGGCCCAAGAACAGCTGGGGAGGAGGAGGTGGCGGACACGAAGACAGCTGGGGAGGTGGAGGAGGCAGATACAAGAACAGCTGGGGAGGTGGAAGAGGCGGACACGAAGACAGCTGAGGAGGCGGTCATGAGGACAGCTGGGGAGGTGGGCACAAGAACAGCTGGGGAGGAGGAGGTGGACACAAGGGCAGCTGGGGAGGAGGAGGAGGCGGACATAAGGATAGCTGGGGACATGGATACGAGGATAACTGGGGAGGCAGAGGAGGCGGGAGAGCCAGAAAGGAAGACAGCTGGGGAGGCGGGCATGAGGGCAGCTGGGAAGGTGGAGGAGGTGGACAAGGGGACAGCTGGGGAGGCAGAGGAGGTGGACACAAGGACAGCCGGGAAGGAGGTGGACACGAGGACAGCTGGGGAGGCAGGGGAGGTGGACACTGGGACAGCTGGGGAGGCAGAGGAGGCGGACACAAGGACAGCTGGGAAGGCGCACACAAGGACAGCAGGAGAGGTGGAGGAGGTGGACACGAAGACAGCTGAGGAGGCGGGCATGAGGACAGCTGGGGAGACAGAGGAGGCGGACACAAGGACAGCTGGGGAGGTGGACACGAGGACAGCAGGGGAGGCAGAGGAGGTGCAGGAGGCGGACATGAAGACAGCTGAGGAGGTGTGCATGAGGACAGCTGGGGAGAAGGAGGAGGTGAACACGAGGATAGCTGGGGAGGAGGAGGAGGCGGAAACAAGGATAGCTGGAGAGGCAGATACGAGGATAAAATCAAAATATAAGATCTGCGCTTGGTAGAAAATACTAAGATGAAGAAAATTATTTAAGAAAACAGCGGCTGAACACAATAACCCAGATACTAGGCCTAAGTAACAAAAATGTGAATAACAGTGCAGCGCTTGCTATTAAATGAATTTACATATAACTAAATACAATAAAATAAATTTTCATGAAAAACCTTAGTGTTAGTGATTCCGAAAACTGAACATCAGTGATGAGAGATATTATGCAAAAAGTTATTTAGTCGTTAAACCAAAAAAACATTCCAAAAAATTATTAATGCAAAAAAGTGTATTTACCAAAAATTGTTGCTAGAAAAGCAAACAAAAGACAAAACAAAAACATTCAAAGAAAGTCCCCTGCCTTGAATGTGTGAAAGTGACTTATCAAGGTCCCATACACATGAAGATAATTGTTTATCATATGAGATATAAGTGAACAAAAAATAAAATTGATCATATGAGATATAGGTGAACAAAAAATAAAGTTGATCCCGTGTATCTCAGGTGGAGGTGCTTGACCCCGTAAACTTTTTCACAGCAGCAACTCAAGTAAGTAATGCAAGCTTACCAGAACATCTATTAATGTGCGCAGATACGAATTCCCAAACGATTCGAATCGGTCGAGACGGTTCCTCAGACGCTCCACAGTCACCCGGACGACTCGAATCCTCTTTCCGGGCGGGAAGGTAAAACACAGCCCACACCTTCGGGTGTTCCGTGATCGAAGTCCGTTCCGGTCTGTTTGGAAGTCTCAAGGTGTTGTATCATCGAATGGATAAAAAAGGAGATAAAGCACGCCCAATCGTGTGATAAAGTTTCAAACACGTGGAATTTATTTCTCAACCAAATACATGTTGGAAACTACGAATGACTCGATCGAGTCGCATAAAATTAGTCGTAACATAAAAAACGGTTTTGCTAGCAAAAGTATAAGACGAGCGGATAAAAAATAGCACGAAGTGTAAGCGTATCTAACCGACGATCGTTTCGTCACAATAAATTTAACTACCGAATGACCAGTTTATTCGAACAAGTGAAAAAATGGGGGGGCTTGGATTGGAATCGAATGTTTGCACTGCTCAATAGTAATTTTTTAATGTTTGAAAAAAAAAGTTTTTATTATATAATAAGAGGGAATTCTAACCTTATTCGAACAAATTTGTTGTAAACTGTGCTGGAATATATTTGTTGGTTAGGGGACACCCTACCACTTGCGGTACCTTTTCCACCCTCCCAATAGATGGGAACTTGTTCGAATAAACTGGTCATTCGGTAGTTAAATTTATCATGAACGGACGTTTTCTGTCTGCACCTATGGCAGGGCTCCCTACCTTACCCATAGGATATAAAAGGTTTTAGCACGAGGGTGTGGGCGTACCCCTGATGACGTCATATTGTGACGAAACGATCTTCGGTTAGATACGCTTACACTTCGTGCTATTTTTTATCCGCTCGTCTTATACTTTTGCTAGCAAAACCATTTTTTATGTTACGACTAATTTTATGCGACTCGATCGAGTCATTCGTAGTTTCCAACATGTATTTGGTTGAGAAATAAATTCCACGTGTTTGAAACTTTATCACACGATTGGGCGTGCTTTATCTCCTTTTTTATCCATTCGATGATACAACACCTTGAGACTTCCAAACAGACCGGAACGGACTTCGATCACGGAACACCCGAAGGTGTGGGCTGTGTTTTACCTTCCCGCCCGGAAAGAGGATTCGAGTCGTCCGGGTGACTGTGGAGCGTCTGAGGAACCGTCTCGACCGATTCGAATCGTTTGGGAATTCGTATCTGCGCACATTAATAGATGTTCTGGTAAGCCTGCATTACTTACTTGAGTTGCTGCTGTGAAAAAGTTTACGGGGTCAAGCACCTCCACCTGAGATACACGGGATCAACTTTATTTTTTGTTCACCTATATCTCATATGATCAATTTTATTTTTTGTTCACTTATATCTCATATGATAAATAATTATCTTCATGTGTATGGGACCTTGATAAGTCACTTTCACACATTCAAGGCAGGGGACTTTCTTTGAATGTTTTTGTTTTGTCTTTTGTTTGCTTTTCTAGATACGAGGATAGCTTGGGAGGCAGAAGAGCCGGGGGAAGCAGAAGCTAAGACAGCTGGGGAGGCCAGGATGAGGGCAGCTGGGGAGGTGGAGGAGGTGGACACGAGGAGAAGCTGGGGAGGCGGAGGAGGCAGACAAGAGAACAACTGGGGAGGCAGAGGAGGCAAACACGAGGACAGCTGGGAAGGCAGAGCAGGCAAGCACGAGGACAGCTGGGGAGGCAGAGGAGGTGGGCACAAGGACTGCTGGGGAGGTGGAGGAGGCAGGCAAGAGGACAGCTGGGGAGGCGGAGGAGGTGGACACAAGGACAGCTGGGGAGACAGAGGAGGCAGTGGGCCAGAGGACAGCTGAGAAGATGGAGGAGGGGGACACAAGAACAGTTGGGGAGGCAGAGGAGGCAGCCCTGAGGACAGCTGGGGAGGCAGGGGAGGTGATCATGGGGACAGGGGAGGTGAAGGAGGCAGACATGAGGACAACTGGGGAGGTGGAGGAGGCGGACACGAGGGCAGCTGGGGAGGTGGAGGAGGTGGACACGAGAACAGTAGGGGAGGCGGAGGAGGCGCACACGAAGACAGCTGCGGAGGCGAGCCTGAGGATAGCTGGGGAGGCGGACACAAGGACAGCTGGGGAGGAGGCAGACCTGAGGACAGCTGGGGAGGCAGGGGAGGTGGACATGGGGACAGCTGGGGAGGCGGAGGAGGCGAACACAAGGACAGCTGGGGAGGTGGACACAAGGACAGCTGGGGAGGCCGAGAAGGCAATGGAGGCCACCAGAGAACAGCTGAGAAGGTGGAGGAGGGGGACACAAGGACAGCTGGGGAGGCGGATAGGAGGACAGCTGGGGAAGCAGGGGAGGTGGACACGAGGAGGACAGCTGGGGATGGCAGAGGAGGCGGACACAAGGATAGCATTAAATAGAAACTCTAATGGAATTTATTAGTATTAATATTATTAGCAATAGTATTATATTTATTAAACTCATCCATGTGAATTAATACATTCTGCTGGAGAGCTAGAGCTTTTGAAAAACAGACTCGCTAGCTTGATCACCAGATGAAAATAGAAGAAAGTAGGGATGAGCCGAACACCCCACGGTTTGGTTCACAGCAGAACATGCAAATAGGCAAAAAATGTGTTCAAACACGCGAACAACATTAAAGTCTATGGAACACGAATGTGAAAAATCAAAAGTGCTCATTTTAAAGGCTTCTATGCAAGTTTTTGCCATAAAAAGTGTTTGGGGACCCGGGTCCTGCCCCAGGGGACATGTATCAATGCAAAAAACTGTTTTAAAAACAGACTTTTTTTAGGAGCAGTGATTTTAATAATGCTTAAAGTGTAACAATAACAATGTAATATTCCTTTAAATATCGTGCCTGGAGGGTGTCCTTAGTATGCCTGTAAAGTAGCGCATCATTCCCATGTTTATAACAGTGCCACAGCAAAATTACATTTCTAAAGGCAAAATTGTAATTTAAAACTGCTCGTGGCTGTAATGTATTGTCGGATCTCGGTAATATAGATAAAAATACCAAAAGAAATGGCGTGGATGTCACCCCCAAAATCCATACCAGGCCCTGCAGGTCTGGTATGAATATTAAGGGGAACCCCGCACTCAATTTTTTTAAAAAATAGCATGGGGGTCCCCCAGGCCCCCAGGCACTATATTCTCTGAACAGCATTGTAATTACATGCCCCCGTTAAACAACAGCATGTAATTGATCCCTCTCCTTGATACCACAAATCCTAGGGTCCTTTCGCAGGCTTTGCAGAATCAGGGAGGCCTTTTTCTTTGATGTGGATCTTTCAAGTGCTGTTGCCAATGGACTGCATGGGAGGTCATCATATGTCTGGTCAAGCATGTGGTGGTCAAGCGGCTGCTGTTCTGGCCACGCTTGTCTACTTCAGATATAGGTTGCAAACAGCAACCTATATCTGCTGCACATGTGTCAAAAAAGCCCACACCAAAGAACTTTTAAAAGTCAGCGGGGAGTCGGCAGTGCCCTGCACCTGCGGAGCTCTGCGGTTTGATGCAATAGGGTGGCTGCCCTTAGGCTGCCCCCTAGAGGACATTCTGCCTTGTTAGAGTTGTGCCGCCTCCTCCTCTCTTCTCTCAGGCACCCAAGTACAGTCAGTGACCTCATCATCCCCTCCCTCATCATCACTGGAACAAACTTGGCAGCATGCTGCAGCTGGGGGAACATGACTGACAATTTCTTGTCCTTCTTGGGCACCCCCTCTCTCTAGGCTCACTTTACTCACTTCCTCAACCTGGGAACCAACATCAGAGCCTTCAAATCATTGTGCATCCTCCAGCAGCATGTACCCGTCCCTGTGGTTGAATAATTCTGGGGACTCCTCCATGCATGATGGTGGGGCTACAGTAGGAGTGACTTCAGACAAGGAGACGGTGGAATAGGCTGCTTTGGCAGCTGCGTTGGAAGGCAAACTACTCTGAGTCTGGGTGACAGAGGATGGGGAGGATGAGGACGGCTTTGTTATCCATGCCACCAACTCTTCTGCATGTTCTGTCTCAATAACACGGCCAGCAGCAGAAAAAAAGGACAAGCATGTCCCACGGCCACCTGCAGAGGATGCACCATGTCCACAACCAGCACAGTTGTCTGTAGACACAGAGGCTGCTTGCCCTCTTTTAGTGGCTTGTGAGCGTCTGCCGCTCCTCGGTGGCCTTTCGGACATGATGTATTTTTTGTTTTGCAACACCACACTACACTGTATTCAATACTGTGTACACCTTCTGCACTGTATTAGAAACTGTACAACAACTGCACTTTATTGTATACTGTATACACTACCTGAAGTGTAGTACAAACTGTACATACTGTATAAGATACTGTGTATACCGTCTGCACTTTATTAGAAACTGTACTACAGCTGCACTGTATTGTGTACTGTGTACACCACCAGAAGTGTAGTAGAAACTGTAAACACTGTATTAAATACTGTGTTCACTGCCTGAAGTGTATTAGAAACAGTACACCACAGAATTCACTGTAAATATAGACTACACTGGATGCAGAGTATATATATATATATATATAGTAATACACCATCTGAAGTGTATTAGAAACAGTACAACACAGAATGCACTGTAAATATAGGCTACACTGGATGCAGATGCACAGTATAATATATATACACACACACACGAGACCATAGGCGTGCCCACGGGGTATGCAGGGTGTGCCTGGGCATACCCTGCTATAATTATCCCTGTGCTCTGTCTGTGTTTCACACCTTTTGTTTTGTGTTGACTGCCTGCAACATGTCCCTGTGCAACTCAGTTACTCAGCCGTGGAGTAACCCAGCCGGGAGCCACATTTGCCGATGCAGCCTCTATAGTTCAGGCTGCAGGTCCCGCAGGCGCCAGAGGAGGGATCTACATCTGCACTCTGGCCTGCTCCCTCCCGCCCCCCCCAACTTTCTCTCCCTTAGAAGCAGCAGATTAGCCTGGATAGCAGCAGGGGAGTGGCTTCAGGCAGCCTGCTAGATCGAGCAGGACAACGGGTGGGCAAATGATGCACCCAGGGCTCAAGTCCTGCGGGAACGTATGGGAACGGAGTTCCTGTACTTTTTCCACAACAGGAACTCAGTTCCCGTTAGCAGCTGCGTCCTGCAAGACTTTGAAGTATGTGAGCTGTGTGGCAGGTGCTACACCAGCAGCCGCCGACACAGCTCGCAATAGTAAGTGCCGCACACCAGGGGTGGACTGACCATTTAGGCATTGCCAGTAAGGGGCCCCATGACAGCTTCCTCTTCGATCTACCTGTCAATCACAGCTAGCTGACGGGTAGATCAGGTCTCTGCTGCTAAGAGATTATATTTAGTCAGACCTCTCGTGATGCGTTCCTACCCGCTGGCCCCTCCTGATTTTCTGTCTCCTCATCCCCCTCCCTCCCCAGTCTCCTGCATACTTGCTCTGTGTGTCCCGCTGAATCCCCCCTCCTCTATCTTCAATGCCATATGATGAGAGACCCCAGAGGAGGAGCACGGCTATTCTGCTCACAGGACATGCAGGAGAGAGGTGAGCTGAGGGAGGAACATCAGTTTGGGGTGGTAAGCTGAGCACAATACCTGGCAAAGTTTAATGCCAGGAGGGAAGTTTATGTGGAAATATGTGAAGGGTTGGAATAGCAGCGAGTGTGTGTTGGAGCCCCTGCAGAGTTTGCAGCCCTCCCCAAGCTAACATACATCTCCTAAGCAGGAACACATCACTATCTCCCCAACCATTCTGTCCAGATAATGTGCAGTTCATTTATGACCTTTCTGTTTAACCCTGTGTTATCCAAACTCTGTTCAATGAAAAGTGTAATCTCACCACATAAACACTCTATATACAAAATAACATCCCCAATAAAGATCAGAACATGATTTTCACATTTGCATGGAAGCACAATTGAAAGAATGCTGATTATTCTGAGAATTACCGTATTTATGTTTATTGAGGATTGTGGTTTTTTTTTTTTATGTACTAACAGTTAAGCTTCATACGCACAATGCGAGAATTGGATGAAAAATACCACTTTTGAAGTGTTCGTGCATATGAGCGTATCATTTTTTATTTATTTTTTGGTGGGGGAGTGGATCTTGGGTGGGAGTTCCCACACTTTTTTCCCCAGGACTTGACCCCTGGCATGCACCAAAAAAAAGAAATAGCCATCCAATTGATGAACCTTACCCTGGCTTGTCACTATATATATTACATACTTTTTTGCTGACAAGCCAGGGTTCATATAGTTTTAATTGTATATGTAATATATATATATATTTGCACAATATATATATTTATATATATATATATATATATTTATAGTTGAAGCCCTATGGCTGATACGGATGTGAACAACATAGACTTGACATAAGACTTACAACATGAAATGGACCTGAATTGTGCCCTGGTCTGATGGTCGGTATACCAAAATAAGGGGGCATACCCAAGATTAGTAATAGATATTTGTGGAATGAAATTAATTTGAGAAATACCCTGAAAAGGGGATGGGAGGGTGGATATCGCGCACAGGAACCGACAAAGACCACGTGCGAGCAGACTGCTTAACCACTTTCAGACCGGACCATTTTTCTGGTCAATGACCAGAGGTCTTTTTACAATTTGGCACTGCGCTGCTTTAACTGGTAATTGCGCGGTCATGCAATGTTGTACCCAAACAAAATTTGCGTCCTTTTTTTCCCACAAATAGAGCTTTCTTTTAAAGGTATTTGACTGACTCTGCGATTTTAATTTTTTGCGATATAAACGTAAAAAGACCGCAAATTTTGAAAAAAAATGATATTTTCTACTTTTTGTTATTAGAAAAATCCGAATAAACTCAATTTTAGTCATACATTTAGGCCAAAATGTATTCAGCCACATGTCTTTGGTAAAAAAAAAGTCAATAACTGTATATTTATTGGTTTGCGCAAAAGTTGTCACATCTACAAACTAAGGTACGTTTTCTGGAATTTACGCAGCTTTTAGTTTATGACTGCCTATCTCATTTCTTGAGGTGCTAAAATGGCAGGGCAGTACAAAACCCCCCCAAATGACCCCATTTTGGAAAGTAGATACCCTAAGGAAATTGATAAGAGGCATGTTGAGCCCATTGAATATTTTATTTTTTGCCTTTTTTTTACACAAAGTTGTCACTAAATGATATATTGCTCACACATGCCATGGTTATATGTGGAATTGTACCCCAAAATACATTCTGCTGCTTCTCCTGAGTACGGGGATACCACATGTGGTCGACTTTTTGGAAGCCTAGCCGCGTACGGGGCCCCGAAAACCAAGCACCGCCTTCAGGATTTCTAAGGGCATACATTTGTAATTTCACTCCTCACTACCTATCACAGTTTTGAAGGCCATAAAATGCCAATATGGCACAAAACCCCCACAAATGACCCCATTTTAGAAAGTAGACACCCCAAGCTATTTGCTGAGAGGCATGTTGAGTCCATGGAATATTTTATATTTTGCCACAAGTTGCGGGAAAATTACAAACTTTAATTTTTTTTTTTTTTTTTTTCACAAAGTTGTCACTAAATGATATATTGCTCACACATGCCATGGGCATATGTGAAATGACACCCCAAAATAAGTTCTGCTGCTTCTCCTGAGTACGGGGATACCACATATGTGGGACTTTTTGGGAGCCTAGCCGCGTACGGGGCCCCGAAACCAAGCACCGCCTTCAGGCTTTCTAAGGGCGTAAATTTTTGACTTCACTCCTCACTACCTATTACAGTTTTGAAGGCCATAAAATGCCAAGATGGCACAAAACCCCCACAAATGACCCCATTTTAGAAAGTAGACACCCCAAGCTATTTGCTGAGAGGCACGTTGAGTCCATGGAATATTTTATATTTTGCCACAAGTTGCGGGAAAATTACAAACTTTTTATTTTTTTATTTTTTTTTCACAAAGTTGTCACTAAATGATATATTGCTCACGCATGCCATGGCCATATGTGAAATGACACCCCAAAATAAATTCTGCTGCTTCTCCTGAGTACGGGGATACCACATATGTGGGACTTTTTGGGAGACTAGCCGCGTACGGGGCCCCGAAAACCAAGCACCGCCTTCAGGCTTTCTAAGGGCGTTACAGTTTTGAAGGCCATAAAATGCCAAGATGGCACAAACCCCCCCCCCCAAATGACCCCATTTTGGAAAGTAGACACCCCTAAATTTAGGGGTACACTAGTGAGACTAGGTAATAAATGGCGGGTGCCCTGAAACTATAAAAAAATAACTAACCAACCAGCGTCACCTGTAACAGTTATATGGTGATCACTGGTGAAAGGGTTAACTAGGGGGCAATCAGGGGGCTTTATGCGGTAGTATATGGGGGTCCCTGGCGCTATAAAAAGCTGCGGCGAACCTAAATACCTACCTGCCTAACTAGCGTCACCTGTGACACTAATACAGCGATCAGAAAAACGATCGCTTATTAGGCTGGGTTCACACTGGAGCGATGCAGGAACGCCACGAATCCGCGGCGGGTTCCCGCATCACATGCCTCCCGGCGGCAGTTCACACTGCCCTATGCGAACTGCTGGGAGTGTCAGTGAAATGTTAATGCCACACCCAGATCAGTTCGCATATCGCAGTGCGATCTGCAAACTCGGATCGCATGGTGTGAACACCCATGCGATCTGATTCTGCTGCGGACCAAAAAAAGGGTCCCGTGCGAGTTTGCGGCGGGTGCGGCGGGTGCGACGCGAATTCAGCCATACTATCTGTATGGCTGAACTCGAATCGCACAGAGATCGGATGTGATTTGCACTGCAGTGCGGTGTGAATCACATCCGTTCTCATAAACCGCTGCCATGTGAACCCAGCCTTAGTGACACTGGCGACGGGGGGTGATCACGGGGTTAAACCTTTATTGGGGGGGTTAGGGGGGTACCTTAGAACTAAAGGGGGCTAACCCTAACTGCCCTAACAGTTATTACAGTCACAAATGACACCCGCCGGGTGATCAGGGGGTTAAACCTTTATTAGGTAATAAATGGCGGGTGCCCTGAAACTATAAAAAAATAACTAACCAACCAGCGTCACCTGTAACAGTTATATGGTGATCACTGGTGAAAGGGTTAACTAGGGGGCAATCAGGGGGCTTTATGCGGTAGTATATGGGGGTCCCTGGCGCTATAAAAAGCTGCTGCGAACCTAAATACCTACCTGCCTAACTAGCGTCACCTGTGACACTAATACAGCGATCAGAAAAATGATCGCTTATTAGGCTGGGTTCACACTGGAGCGATGCAGGAACGCCACGAATCCGCGGCGGGTTCCCGCATCGCATGCCTCCCGGCGGCAGTTCACACTGCCCTATGCGAACTGCTGGGAGTGTCAGTGAAATGTTAATGACACCCCCAGATCAGTTCGCATATCGCAGTGCGATCTTCAAATTCGGATCGCATGGTGTGAACACCCATGCGATCCGATTCTGCTGCGGACCAAAAAAAGGGTCCCGTGCGAATTTGCGGCGGGTGCGGCGGGTGCGGCGCGAATTTAGCCATACTATCTGTATGGCTGAACTCGAATCGCACAGAGATCGGATGTGATTTGCACTGCAGTGCGGTGCGAATCACATCCGTTCTCATAAACCGCTGCAATGTGAACCCAGCCTTAGTGACACTGGCGACGGGGGGTGATCACGGGGTTAAACCTTTATTGGGGGGGTTAGGGGGGTACATTAGAACTAAAGGGGGCTAACCCTAACTGCCCTAACAGTTATTACAGTCACAAATGACACCAATGCAAAAAAAAAAAAAAAAATGCAATTGGTGTCACTGTGACTGGGGGGGCAGGGGTAATTGGGGGGGGTGATCGGGGGGTGAAGGGGGGGTGTGAGTGTGCCTGGCATGTTCTACTGTGTAGTGTCGTGTTGGTGCAACTCACCGATCCTCTCTCCTCGGTGCCGGAACGAAAAATACCGACACGGAGGAGAGATTACATCACTTCCTCTGCCTGTGTTTACATTACAGGAGAGGAAGTGATGTCACGGAGCATTTCCATTCGTCAGGAGCGATCGCGAGGGGGTGGCCATGAATGAATGGCCGCCCCCTCATCCCGGATCGCTCCCGAATGAATACCGACCGCCGCAGGCACCGGGGGGGGGGGGGGGGCCCGATCGGGCCCCCCACCCGCGGGAAGGCAGGGACGTACAGGTACGCCCATATGCCTGCCCGTGCCATTCTGTCGACGTATATCGTCGTGCGGCGGTCGGCAAGTGGTTAAATACCCCCCGAACTCCTCCCATAAATTCAGGCCATATACATACACACACAGGCGCACGTGTGTTTGAGCTTTGGCTTGAGGTGCACACCCAATAACCTGCCTGCCTAATCTAACCCAAGCCACGCCAACAACACTACACATGGCTGCTGTGTAGGCAGCCTTATATAGTGTAGGGTGTGGACTTAGTCCCCTTGAACCACGATTGGCCAAAGGCACCCTGCCTTTGGCCAATTATGGCTCTCTTAGCAAAACAGCTGTGATTGGCCAAAGCATGCAGGTCAGGTGCATGCTTTGGCCAATCATCATACAGCAATGCACTGCGATCTTGCAGTGCATTATAGCGGGTTCCGTGGAACTCAAATTTTCAGTGAACGCCCCATAATGTTGGGCTTACACCTGATGTTCGACCCGAACATCTAGCTCATCCCTTGAAGAAAGAAAAAAAGAAAACAAATGCAGTCTCCACATACAAGAATTGGTAATCTGCAATGTAGTAAATGTTTGATTTTAGGTTTACTATTGCTTTAAGTAACAAAACACCCCATGTAGCGATATGTATCATCTGTGAATGAAAGTGAAACTTTATTAATCACATCTCTCATGTTTTGGAGGTTCCTCTGGGATTTTCTCATTACAGATAAAATGTAATTCTGATCAATAGTAATGTATCTGTTCCGGTCATTTAACCCCGCAGTGGCTGAGCTCTGATTCATTGCTGTACATGGTTCTGTATACAGTATATCAGAAGGTCACAACCCGTGATATTACGGATGACTAATACGCTTTATTGTGAAAGAAGCACAGCTCTCCTGACCGGCTTGGCTGCATTCCCGGAACCCTATTATAGGACTGCTGACCTGACTTGTGACTTACTATAAGGCATCATGGGCATAAAAAAATCACTTTTAGGGCCCATTCACACCATAAAATGTGTGTTTTCCATGAGTTTCCACTAATGCATTTCATATGCTTGCACTTATATGCATTTGTGCTGAGTTTTTTCAAAGCCTTTTGGAATGGGGAAGGACAGATCTTCAAAGGAGCCAAATTAGTTTTTGTTCCCAGAGTTGCTTTTATATGCATGGTGTTTACATACATTTACATGTGTTTATGTGCATTTGTGGTATAAAAAGATGGAGCTTGTTGTGCTTGTTTTCACTACAACGCCGTGCAGTGGTGTGAGCATTGGATAATATGGATTTCAGATTGTTTATGCCAGGGGTCTCCAAGCTTTCTAAACAAAGGTCCAGTTAAGACTTTAGGGGGGCTGGACATTGGTGGCAGTGGGAGGAATAGTGCCCCATCATTGGTAGTAGGAGGAATAGTACCCTATTGTTGGTGTCAGTTGGAGGAATAGTGCTCCATCATTGGTAGTAGGAATAGTACCCTATTGTTGGTGTCAGTGGGAGGAACAGTGCCCCATCATTGGTGTCATTGGGAGGAATAGTGCCCCATCATTGGTGTCATTGGGAGGAATAGTGCCCCATCATTGGTGTCACTGTTGGCGCTATATAAATACTGTATAATAATAGTAATAATAATTATAATTGTGAGGAATAGTGCCTCATCATTCATTTCATTGGGAGGAAGAGTGCCCCATCATTGGTAGTAGGAGGAATAGTACCCTATTGTTGGTGTCAGTTGGAGGAATAGTGCCCCATCATTGGTAGTAGGAATAATACCCTATTGTTGGTGTCAGTGGGAGGAATAATGCCCCATCATTGGTGTCATTGGGAGGAATAGTGCCCCAACAATGGTGTCATTGTTGGCGCTATATAAATACTGTATAATAATAGTAATAATAATAATAACTGGGAGGAATAGTGCCCCATCTTTGGTGTCACTGTTGGCCCTATATAAATACTGTTTAATAATAGTAATAATAATTGGGAGGAATAGTGCCCCATCATTCATGTCATTGGGAGGATAGTACCCTATTGTTGGTGTTAGTTGGAGGAATAGTGCCCCATCATTGGTAGTAGGAGGAATAGTACCCTATTGTTGGTGTCAGTGGGAGGAATAGTGCCCCATCATTGGGAGGAATAGTGCCCCATCACTGGTGTCATTGGGAGAAATAGTGCCCCATTATTGGGAGGAATAGTGCCCCATCACTAGTGTCATTGGGAGGAATAGTGCCCCATCATTGGTGTCACTGTTGGCGCTTTACTAAGCTCTGGAGCAGCTGCATTTGCAGTGTATTTGTCTTTAGTAAAGCAACCCTATAGTGACACTTTTTGGGCACCAGTGACACCAATACAGTGATCAGTGTTAAAAAATTAAAAAAAATGCACTGATGCCTGATACTGGCACAGTGTGCCTGGGAGTCATTGGGAGTCACCAGTGCCAGTGCCAGGCATCAGTGCTTTTTTTTTTTATCACTGATCACTGTATTGGGGTCACTTCTCCCCAAAAAGTGGGAGGTGCTTACTAACATTGTGGAGGACGGATACACTGAAGGAAAAGAGAGATCTGTGTTTCAGCTTAGCTGAAACACAAGATCTCTCTTTTGCTCCTTGACAGTTCAACGGTCTGCCTTGTTTACATAGGCAGACCGCTGCTCCGTGTCTCCACCGAACGGTCGGCGGGTCACGGCGGCTATCACGGCCGGACACGATTCGGTAGTCCGCGCACACCCCCTACACCGCGTGCACAAAATCACGTACAGGTACATGATTTTGCACAGCCGGGCCGCCCTGCCGCAGTATATGTATGCGGTGGGCACTCTGGACATGGTAAAAGCAGGCCATTAAAAAACGCCCCCCAACCTGCGTTCAGAGAAGAGCTGCCTGGCATAGTTTACACGCATACACATGCTAACACGTAAAAACATATGAATTCTGGTAGCTAGAATGAATGAATGTTCTAGCCAATAGAATGAGTTTATGCGCATATGCTTCTATAATGCCGCACACCTGTAAACGCATGTAATTACATGCTATTTTTTGATGATCCTGACAGAAAGCTTCTGTCCTAGGCTGACAGCGCCAATGTGCCAGAGATACAGTACAAGCGAGGGCTCATTCCATTGTAATGCATTATTGCATGTTTTAGCATGCATTGTGTGAAGGCAGCCCATTGATTATGAATTGGCTGCCAACACAACACAACCAATAAAAAAAATATGCAAATTGCAGCACACAGGATGTGCGTTGAGGTCCACAACGTATTTGATGTGCACTGCTGTTTGCTGCAATTTCAGGCAGTGTGTTACTATGTATTGTGCTCACAATGAAAGGCACCGCGATGCACTGAACATAGAACCGGTGCGTTTGTGGATAAAACGCATGCATTTTAGCAGGTGCTGTTGCAACACACGAGTCTGAATGGGATCTGAATGTTGTCAGTATAGGACAGAAATTGTTGCACTGGCAGGATCACCAAGTGATAATGCAGAACACACACTAAGAAAATAGAAAACAAATGCAGCCACCACATCAAATGACTGGTGGGATAAGATCTGTTACAGTCTTGTTCTTAGGTTTAGATACGCTTTAAAGTAGTTGTAAACACACAATGTTATAGACACGTTCTAATACAGGTATAACTGTGCTGGAACCATAACTGCTTTTGCTTCCTTTCAGAAATGATCCTTCTTATCTCTTTCACAAGGTTAAAATAATATGTCATGTGACCATACATCTCTTCTCCCTGATTGTGGTAGGTGGGGTTACAGTACACTGTGCAGACACACTGCGTGCCTGTATTCTATAGTCAGTTCAGCCCCAGGAAAGATGCAGGCTGTGCTGGGGCAGGGAGTGTGGTTAAGAGGCAGTCTGTGATTAAGCAGGGTGTGTGTTCAGGAGACAGGCAGTAAATGAGCAGGGGGCATGTTCAAGAGGCAGGTAGTACTTGCACAGGGGGTGGTTTCAAGAGGTAGGCTGTGATTGGGTGCGGGCGTGTTCAAGAGACAGGCTGTGCTTGAGCAGGGATTGTGTTTAAGAGGCAAGCTGTACTTGATCAGGGGGTGTGTTCAAGACTCAAGCAGTGCTTGAGCAGGGGGTGTTTTCAATAGACAGGCAGTGCTGGAGCAGGGGGTGTGTTTAAGAGGCAGGCTGTGATTGGGAGGGGGTGTGCGAGAGGCAGGCTGTGCTTGAGCAGGGGGTTTGTTCAAGACTTAGGCAGTGTTTGAGCAGGGGGTGTGTTTAAGTCTCAGGCGGTGCTTGAGCAGGGGGTGTGTTCAAGAGACAGGCGGTGCTTGAGGAGGGGGTGTGTTCAAGAGACAGGCGGTGCTTGAGAAGCGGGTGTGTTCAAGAGACAGGCGGTGCTTGAGAAGCGGGTGTGTTCAAGAGACAGGCGGTGCTTGAGAAGCGGGTGTGTTCAAGAGACAGGCGGTGCTTGAGCAGGGGGTGTATTCAAGAGACAGGCGGTGCTTGAGAAGCGGGTGTGTTCAAGAGACAGGTGGTGCTTGAGCAGGGGGTGTGTTCAAGAGACAGGTGGTGCTTGAGCAGGGGGTGTGTTCAAGAGACAGGTGGTGCTTGAGCAGCGGGTGTGTTCAAGAGACAGGCGGTGCTTGAGCAGGGGGTGTGTTCAAGAGACAGGCGGTGCTTGAGAAGCGGGTGTGTTCAAAAGACAGGCGGTGCTTGAGTAGGGGGTGTGTTCAAGAGACAGGCGGTGCTTGAGCAGGGGGTGTGTTCAAGAGACAGGCGGTGCTTGATCAGGGGGTGTGTTCAATAGGCAGGCGGTGCTTGAGCAGGGGGTGTGTTTAAGAGGCAGGCTGTGATTGGGAGGGGGTGTGCCAGGGGCAGGCTGTGCTTGAGCAGGGGGTGTGTTCAAGACTCAGGCAGTGTTTGAGCAGGGGGTGTGTTTAAGTCTCAGGCGGTGCTTGAGCAGGGGGTGTGTTCAAGAGACAGGCGGTGCTTGAGGAGGGGGTGTGTTCAAGAGACAGGCGGTGCTTGAGAAGCAGGTGTGTTCAAGAGACAGGCGGTGCTTGAGCAGGGGGTGTGTTCAATAGGCAGGCGGTGCTTGAGCAGGGGGTGTGTTTAAGAGGCAGGTTGTGATTGGGAGGGGGTGTGCCAGAGGCAGGCTGTGCTTGAGCAGGGGGTGTGTTCAAGAGACAGGTGGTGCTTGAGCAGTGGGTGTGTTCAAGAGACAGGCGGTGCTTGATCAGGGGGTGTGTTCAATAGGCAGGCTGTGCTTGAGCAGGGATTGTGTTTAAGAGGCAAGCTGTACTTGATCAGGGGGTGTGTTCAAGACTCAGGCAGTGCTTGAGCAGGGGGTGTTTTCAATAGACAGGCAGTGCTGGAGCAGGGGGTGTGTTTAAGAGGCAGGCTGTGATTGGGAGGGGGTGTGCGAGAGGCAGGCTGTGCTTGAGCAGGGGGTTTGTTCAAGACTTAGGCAGTGTTTGAGCAGGGGGTGTGTTTAAGTCTCAGGCGGTGCTTGAGCAGGGGGTGTGTTCAAGAGACAGGCGGTGCTTGAGAAGCGGGTGTGTTCAAGAGACAGGCGGTGCTTGAGAAGCGGGTGTGTTCAAGAGACAGGCGGTGCTTGAGAAGCGGGTGTGTTCAAGAGACAGGCGGTGCTTGAGCAGGGGGTGTATTCAAGAGACAGGCGGTGCTTGAGAAGCGGGTGTGTTCAAGAGACAGGTGGTGCTTGAGCAGGGGGTGTGTTCAAGAGACAGGTGGTGCTTGAGCAGGGGGTGTGTTCAAGAGACAGGTGGTGCTTGAGCAGCGGGTGTGTTCAAGAGACAGGCGGTGCTTGAGCAGGGGGTGTGTTCAAGAGACAGGCGGTGCTTGAGCAGGGGGTGTGTTCAAGAGACAGGCGGTGCTTGATCAGGGGGTGTGTTCAATAGGCAGGCGGTGCTTGAGCAGGGGGTGTGTTTAAGAGGCAGGCTGTGATTGGGAGGGGGTGTGCCAGGGGCAGGCTGTGCTTGAGCAGGGGGTGTGTTCAAGACTCAGGCAGTGTTTGAGCAGGGGGTGTGTTTAAGTCTCAGGCGGTGCTTGAGCAGGGGGTGTGTTCAAGAGACAGGCGGTGCTTGAGGAGGGGGTGTGTTCAAGAGACAGGCGGTGCTTGAGAAGCAGGTGTGTTCAAGAGACAGGCGGTGCTTGAGCAGGGGTGTGTTCAATAGGCAGGCGGTGCTTGAGCAGGGGGTGTGTTTAAGAGGCAGGTTGTGATTGGGAGGGGGTGTGCCAGAGGCAGGCTGTGCTTGAGCAGGGGGTGTGTTCAAGAGACAGGTGGTGCTTGAGCAGTGGGTGTGTTCAAGAGACAGGCGGTGCTTGATCAGGGGGTGTGTTCAATAGGCAGGCGGTGCTTGAGCAGGGGGTGTGTTTAAGAGGCAGGTTGTGATTGGGAGGGGGTGTGCCAGAGGCAGGCTGTGCTTGAGCAGGGGGTGTGTTTAAGACTCAGGCGGTGCTTGAGCAGGGGGTGTGTTCAAGAGACAGGCGGTGCTTGAGCAGGGGGTGTGTTTAATAGGCAGGCGGTGCTTGAGCAGGGGGTGTGTTTAATAGGCAGGCGGTGCTTGAGCAGGGGGTGTGTTTAATAGGCAGGCGGTGCTTGAGCAGGGGGTGTGTTGAAGAGGCAGGCCTTGCTTGAGCAGGTCCTGTACCTCGGCATGGCCAGCCAAAGGATGAAAAACTGACCAAGCAAGCACAGATCAGCTTCTGCACTTTGTGTGGTCAGTTTAGAAAAAGAAAGAAAAGTGACTGGCAGGATCAACCAGAGGTTCTTCAGATGTACAAGAAAATACACAGATGTGAACACACACATAGAAAAAATAAATATTTAGGGCAACAGAAAGAAGAAGAAGAAGAGTCAATTCTAAAGTCTAGTGTTGTGTTCCATATTCTGCAGAAGCATTTCTGAATCCCAGGTCAGAAGCACAAATATATATATATATATATATATATATATATATATATATGTACAGTACACGGACTCTTCTTAATAATCCACTGCAACCGGCAGGGCCACCACGAACTGCAATCCGCTCAGGGCCCACGTTTCCATGAATCCCGTGTTGGGAACTTTGTACAGATATTGTTGGTCGCAGCGGCAGATCCCATTTCTACCGACAGGTGGCAGTAAAGGACAGATGAATCATGTGTAGGACGCGTTCAATTAATGAAGTAATTTTACAGGAAGGCTTCCTAGATCAGGAAGAGGTGTGAGCGGAATTTCCCTGAATTCTGTTTTCTACGTACTGCAGAGGCGACCCGACATTCACAGGTAATGTTGGTGAAAGAAGGAATCTCAGAATGGTTCTCTGGTCGCTGAGCTTTTTAGGATTGTCCGCAGTGGTAAGTGACCCCCCCTACAATGTATTCAAATGTATCGCACTCCTGAAACGTCGAATGTTGTAAAACTCCAAAACAAACTACTTACCGTTCGATGCAACTCTGTCCAAAACAAGATCGCAGTGCCGTACAGAAGACTGAAACGTTGTAGAAGTCACCTAACCTGTTCAGCTGTCACACCCATACCCCCCGCTATGGACCACAGCGATTTCTACATTTCCACTAACATCGTCATTACTTAAGATAAGATAAATTAAATGTAAAGTTATATATTTACAGTATATTTTGGTAATATTGTCTTACAATTTTTTTTTTTTTTTAATGCAATCCATAGACAAAGTAGCAAATGTAAAAAAACAAAACATTTTGCTACAATGATCAGTGTTTGTGTAAAATAAAATAAAATAAATAAATTTAGTTCTACTTTAACTATTATTTTTCTGATGATTTATTTTCAATTTTTTTTTTTTTTAGCATTGCATTAAAAAGCACAACTTAATTAGGCACTATATAAATCCTTTATAATAATAATAATATAATAATAATAACAATAATTAAAACTGTCTCAATATAATAGAGTTTTCACAAACAAAAAAAAAAAATATGTAAAGTTATATATTTACAGTATATTATGGTAATATTGTCTTACAATTTTTTTTATTGCAATCCATAGACAAACAGAGTAGCACATGTAAAAAAAACATTTTGCTACAATGATCAGTGTTTGTGTAAAATAAAATAAAATAACTAAATAAAAAAGTTTTGCATTTAGTTCCACTTTAACTATTAATTTGCTGCTGATTTTTTTTTTTTTTTTTTTTTTTTTTTTTAGCATTGCATTAAAAAGTACAACTTAATTAGGCACTATATAAATCCTGTATAACAATAATTAAACTGTCTCAATATAATAGAGTTTTCCCCCCAAAAAAATGTAAAGTTATATATTTACAGTATATTATGGTAATATTGTCTTACATTTTTTTTTACTGCAATCCATAGACAAACAAAGTAGCACATGTAAAAAAATTTTTTGCTACAATGATCAGTGTTTGTGTAAAATAAAATGAATAAATAAAAAAGTTTTGCATTTAGTTGTACTTTAACTATTATTTATTTTTCTGATGATTTTTTTTCAATTTTTTTTTTTTTTTTTTAGCATTGCATTAAAAAGTATAATTTAATTAGGCGCTATATAAATCCTGTATATTATTAATAATAATAATAATAATAATAATTAAAACTTTCTTAATATAATAGAATTTGCAAAAAATAAAAAAGCTTTTATTTAATTTGCAAATAACTGCATTGCTGTGTACCAGTATCATCATTTCAGTGTGATTTTTCTACAGGACAAATTATAGGAAAAAACGTATAATGCAAAGCTATATATTTACAGTATATTGTGGCAATGTTGCCTTGCAAAAAAAAATATATATATATATATATATATATATATAATTTTTTTTTTATGCAAGCCAAACTAGCAAAAGTAAAAAACATTTTGCTACTATGATCAGTGTTTATTTAAAAAAAAAAAATTGCATTTAGTAGTACATTAAATATTGGTTTTCCGATGATGTTTTTTTTCCATTCGATTTTTTTTCAAAGCATTCTTTTTTTAGCATTGCATTAAGTACAACTCACTTAAAAATGCTTTACTATAATAGAATATGCAAAAAATAAATAAATAGGATTTAAAGCGGAGGTCCACACAAAAATTGAACTTCTGCCTTTCGGAACCCTCCCTCCCTCTGGTATCACATTTGGCACCTTTTTCGGGGGGAGGGGGGTGCAGATACCTGTCTAATACAGGTATTTGCACCCACTTCTGTGCATAGATCACTGCAGTGATCACGCTGACCTACGCCACTTCCCATTCTCCCCCCGCTGTCTGCTGGGAAACACACGGGTCCCAGAGACAGCAGGGACCATTCGGATTGCGCAGCGCGACTTGTGCATGCGCAGTAGGTAACCAGGAAGTAAAGCCGCAATGCTTCACTTCCTGATTCTCTAAGTGAAGATGGCGGTGGCAGCATCCGAGGACCGAGGGACGGTTCAGCCTCGGGTGCAGACATGGCGGGCGCCCTGGACAGATAAGTGTCCTTATTTTAAAAGTCAGCAGCGTATTTGTAGCTGCTGACTTTAAAAAAATAAAAAATTTGGCGGACCTCCACTTTAATTTGCAAATAACTTTGTAATGCTTTGTACTACTATCATAATTTCAGTGTCATTTTCAGCAGGAAAAATCATAGAATAAAATGTATACTTTTTATCAACATATTTTTATTTGAAAAGATGAAAGTATACATTTTATTTTATAATATGTCATGTATATTTTAAAAATGTAATTATTCTAGGCCCATTATTCACGGTTAAATCTAAACGGGTGACCTGTAGGGGCTTTTAAAGCATCGCCTATGGAAAATATCGGGTGCTGAAGTTTGTCATTGTTTTCACAGGCGCATCCAATTTTAAGATTTTACATATTGGGGAGATTTACTAAAACTGGCGCAGGCAGAAAACGGTGCAGCTGTGCATGGTAGTCAATCGTCATCTAACGTCAGCTTGTTCAGTTAAGCTCTGACAATAATAAGTCATGTGATTTGACAGATCCAAATCACATGACAAGTTGCATCCCATTGCCAGCAATGGAACCACGCAAATCGCTGTCGACTCATTTCACAACGATTTTGAAAAAGGTTCCCGCACTACTTTTTTTATTTGCAGATTTCATTGTGACTTCGTTTAAGAGAAGTCTATGCAAGATGCAATGAAATCGTAAAAAAAAAAAGTAGTGCAGGATCCCTTTTCAAAGATGTTGTGACATGAGTCAATGGCGATTTAGCGATTTGCTGCAATGAAATCAGAAGTGCAAATCGCACTGATTTGCGGCTTTGAAATCACTCTGAAGTAGCGAGATATGAATGCCGCACTGGTGTGAACCATGGCTAAAACCCGGAAGCTGAATGGTTTCTGTGCAAAGCTGCACCAGGTTTTGCACGCTCCAGTTTTAGTAAATTCCCCCCACTGGGTATCTATTTACTCGGCGTAATCTCATCTTTTTATTGTTTACCAAAAACTTGGCTAAAATTAACTTTAGTGTATTTTTTCTACTGAGCTTTTGCATTTTCTAAACTGTTGCGCTAATATCATGTGACATAAAAAATTGGAGCTACCACTGTTTTATTCTCTAGGGCGTCTGCTGTCAGAAGAGATATAATGTATGGGGATTTTCTGTAATCTTCAGGCCTAATATTATTTTTTAATCACTTAAAGACCAGGCCTATTTTTCGAACTTGGTGTTTACAAGTTAAAATCATTTTTATTTTTTTGCTAGAAAATTACTTAGAACCCCCAAACATTGTACATATTTTTTTCAGACACCCTAGAGCAGTGATGGCGGACCTTGGCACCCCAGATGTTTTGGAACTACATTTCCCATGATGCTTAAAGCGGGAGTCCGCCGGGACTCCGCGTTTTTTTTTTTTAAAAGCCAGCAGCTACAAATACTGCAGCTGCTGACTTTTAAAATAGTGACACTTACCTGTCCAGCGCGCCCGCGATGTCGGCACCCGAAGCCGATCTCTAGATCGTCTCTCGGGTGCTGCCGCCGCCATCTTGGGTATGGGAATCAGGAAATGGAGCCTTTCGGCTTGATTTCCCGGTTCCCTACTGCGCATGCGCGAGTCGCGCTGCGCAATAAGGACGGTCCCCGCTGCCTCTGGAATCTGTGTGTTTCCCAGCAGGCAGCGGGGCACTTGCGGAAGGGGGCGGGCACTTGCGGAAAGGGGCGTAATCTACGCCCCTTTCCGCAGAGAGCTATCCCGGAAGTGGGTGCAGATACCTGTACTGTACAGGAACCTGCACCCCCCTCCCCCCTGAAAGGTGCCAATTGTGGCTCCGGAGGGGGGGAGGATTCCGATGAGCGGAAGGTCCATTTTAGGGTGGACCTCCGCTTTAACTACACTGCAGAGTGCATGAGCATCATGGGAAATGTAGTTCCAAAACATCTGGGGTGCCAAGGTTCGCCATCACTGCCCTAGAGAATAAAATGACGGTCGTTGCAATACTTTATGTCACACTGCATTTGCGCAGCGCTCTTACAAGCGCAATTTTACAGTAAAGTTAGCCCAATTTTTTTTTTTATATTGTGAAAGATAATGTTACGTCAAATAAATTGATACCCAACATGTCACGCTTCAAAATTGCGCACCGCTCGTGAATGGCAACAAACTTTGACCCTTAAAAATCTCCATAGGCGACATTTAAACATTTCTACAGGTTACCAGTTTTGAGTTACAGAGGAGGTCTTTTGCTAGAATTATTGCTCTCGCTCTAACGATCGCGGTGATATCTCACATGTGTGGTTTGAAAGCCTTTTTCGTTTGCGGGTGTGACTTACGTATGCGGGTTGCTTCTGAGCGCGAGCTTGGCGGGACAGGGCGCTTTAAAAAAAAAAATCTTATTTATTTTACTTTTTGTTTTTTATTTTTACACTGTCCTTTTAAAAAAAAAATATGTTTTGGGTCACTTTTATTCCTACTACAAGGAATGTAAACATCCCTTGTAATATAAAAAAAGGCATGACAGGACCTCTTCAATGTGAGATCTGGGGTCAAAAAGAGGTTCGAATCGATACATTTTGAATCGGTTGAATCGAAAACTTTAGATTTTTTTTTTTTTTTTTCGATTTGAATGTGGCAAAGTGAACAAACAAAAGAAAAACCTTCATTGAAGGATTACAATGACTCTTTAGCCCAGGTATCACGTTGACGATTTCACTTCCGCATGTCAGTCCCCAATTTCGGCGGCGATTTCACAGACTTCTGTGCGGGTTTCTGCACAGATTGTCAATGCAAATCGCACCCCGAAATCGAAAAAAAAAGTAGTACAGAAACTTTTTGAAATCAGTGTGGCGCCGCAAATGCAGCGTCGCACTGATTAGGATGGTGCCATTGCCGCTAGTTTGACATGTCAAGTCGCATGTCAAAACGCACCAATGTGAACCAGGGCTTAAATCCCCTTTTGGCTTAACTAAAACAGAATTATTTCAATATGGTACTTTAATAACACGCACAGTCTTTGATTTCAGAAGTATGTTTACAGTTCGGATTCGACTGGAGCTCGATGTAAAATTAGATTTGAATTTAACCACTTTCTGTCCAAAGACATCATATGACGTCTTTTGATTTTCAGCGGGAATATCTGAATGATGGGTGCAGCTACAGGCATATCCTTGTTTTTTTTTTTTTTTGCAAATATCTGTTTTATTGGTTTTATATCACATGAATACAGAAACAGAAAATAGAGGATAGACCCACAAATCCCGGTCCCAAGAGGTCAGATACAGAAACGTACATACAGAAAAAAAAAGGTAACTTCTACAAGCGAACACAGGACATCCTCTCTACCAGCTATAACACATTGGCATGTGAGTAATATTGTCCATAGTACAGTTCTCTTACGCCAGGCTCTCATATTTTCCACACCCCTCTGACACGCAGATCCTAGAAGGTCGGCGATCCGTGGGCCTCACCGAAGAGGAAAGAGGAAAGACTGAGAAGAGAGTGAAGATGGGAAAGAGAGGAGAAGGGGAGAAAAGGCAAAAGAGGGAGGAGAGGGGGTGGGTGGAGACGGGATAGGAAAGATAAGTGGGGAGCATATCCTTGTTTTCACCCGGCGATTGTGTGTGTGATCATAGCGGCGTGATGGGACATGCCCCCGTCATCCGGTGCTTCTCCGGGCTCTCCTGTGCCATTGGGGACCCGGAAAAAAAATTGACCCCCATCGCATGACTACCATAGAGATTTCCAGTGACCAGCTGGTCACCAGTCATCTCTATGACCGTCAGAGGCCTGGGCGTGACGTCACATCCGGGCCATTGTTGTAAACAAAGCCGTAATCGCGGCTGGTAAGCATGAGGATTTTTTTTCCAGATCTAATGCTTTCCAGCCTGGAGGAGAGATGTGGGGGTCTTATTGACCCCGCATCTCTCAATCAAGAGGACCTGTCGCAAACGATTCCTATTACAAGGGACGTAATAGGAATAAAAGTGATAAAAAAAAAATGTAAAAGTGTGTGTAAAAAAATAAAAAAATAAAATAAACAAATAATAATTTAAAACGCCCCTATCCCCGGTAGCTTGCGCTCAGAAGCGAACACACACATAAGTCCCGCCCACATATGTAAACGCTGTTCAAACCACACATGTGAGGTATCGCCGCGTGCGTTAGAGCACGCGCAACAATTCTAGCACTAGACCTTCTCTGTAAACTGGTAACCTGTAAAAAAAAAAAATTAAATATGGATATTTTTAAGTACCAAAGTTTGGAGTCATTCCATGAGTGTGCAAAATTTTAAAGCATGGCATGTTGGGCATCTCTTTACTCGGCGTAACATCATCTTTCACATTATGCAAACAAATTGGGATAACTTTACTGGTTTGTTCATTTTAAATCATGAAACTGTCTTTTTTTCCACAAAAAAACGCTTTTGAAAAATTGTGCCTTGCGCCTTGCATTGTGCCTTGCATTGTGCCTTGCGAAAGTATTCGCTCCCCTTGAACTTTTCAACCTTTTGCCACATTTCAGGCTTCAAACATAAAGATATAACATTTTTATTTTTTGTGAAGAATCACCAACAAGTGGGACACAATTGTGAAGTGGAACGAAATCTATTGGATTTTTGAAACTTTTTTAACTAATAAAAAAATGAAAAGTGGGGCGTGCAAAATGATTCGGCCCCCTTGCATTAATACTTTGTGGAGCCACCTTTTGCTGCGATTACAGCTGCAAGTCGCTTGGGGTATGTCTCTATCAGTTTTGCACATCGAGAGACTGAAATTTTTGCCCATTCTTCCTTGCAAAACAGCTGGAGCTCAGTGAGGTTGGATGGAGAGCGTTTGTGAACAGCAGTTTTCAGCTCTTTCCACAGATTCTCGATTGGATTCAGGTCTGGACTTTGACTTGGCCATTCTAACACCTGGATACGTTTATTTGTGAACCATTCCTTTGTAGATTTTGCTGTATGTTTGGGATCATTGTCTTGTTGGAAGATAAATCTCCGTCCCAGTTTCAGGTCTTTTGCAGACTCCAACAGGTTTTCATCCAGAATGATCCTGTATTTGGCTGCATCCATCTTCCCCTCAATTTTAACCATCTTCCCTGTCCCTGCTGAAGAAAAGCAGGCCCAAACCATGATGCTGCCACCACCATGTTTGACAGTGGGGATGGTGTGTTGAGGGTGATGAGCTGTGTTGCTTTTACGCCAAACATATCGTTTTGCATTGTGGGCAAAAAGTTTGATTTTGGTTTCATCTGACCAGAGCACCTTCTTCCACATGTTTGGTGTGTCTCCCAGGTGGCTTGTGGCAAACTTTAGAGGAGACTTTTTATGGATATCTTTGAGAAATGGCTTTCTTCTTGCCACTCTTCCATAAAGGCCAGATTTGTGCAGTGTACGACTGATTGTTGTCCTATGGACAGACTCTCCCACCTCAGCTGTAGTTCTCTGCAGTTCATCCAGAGTGATCATGGGCCTCTTGGCTGCATCTCTGATCAGTCTTCTCCTTGTCTGAGCTGAAAGTTTAGAGGGACGGCCAGGTCTTGGTAGATTTGCAGTGGTCTGATACTCCTTCCATTTCAAAATGATCGCTTGCACAGTGCTCCTTGGGATGTTTAAAGCTTGGGAAATCTTTTTGTATCCAAATCCGGCTTTAAACTTCTCCACAACAGTATTACGGACCTGCCTGGTGTGTTCCTTGGTCTTCATGATGCTCTCTGGGCTTTCAACAGAACCCTGAGACTATCACAGAGCAGGTGCATTTATACAGAGACTTGATTACACACAGGTGGATTCTATACATCACCATCAGTCATTTAGGACAACATTGGATCATTCAGAGATCCTCGCTGAACTTCTGGAGTGAGTTTGCTGCACTGAAAGTAAAGGGGCCGAATAATTTTGCACGCACCACTTTTCAGTTTTTTATTTGCTAAAAAAGTTTAAAATATCCAATAGATTTCGTTCCACTTCACAATTGTGTCCCACTTGTTGGTGATTCTTCACAAAAAATTAAAATGTTATATCTTTATGTTTGAAGCCTGAAATGTGGCAAAAGGTTGAAAAGTTCAAGGGGGCCGAATACTTTCGCAAGGCACTGTAGATGTGTGTGTGTTTGGGGGTTCGGAGTAATTCTAGCAAAAAATGATTTTTACATGTAGGAGAGGAGTGCCAGAATAAGCCCGGCATGGAAGTGGTTAAATTCTAAATTTTGTAAATTTGCACAAATTTTGGAAATTTGGACGAATTGAGTTTCGTTATTCGGAGCATTCAGTAAACTTTGTTAATACTGTAATTTGGGTATTCGGATACATCCGAATTTCCGAATAATGAAAAATTTCTTGAACATTTATTTGGAACGAAACGAACCACATATGTCTAATTGGGAGATCTGTCATCATTGGCTGCATGCTTGTTTCAATTGAAAGTATTGAAGCTATTAGACCAGAATAAGGACCGTGTAGTGGAGGACTGAGGTTGGGGATCGCTGCTTTATACAGTAATGCTTTTCTATGGCATAATTAGACCTGTCCCTCATCCATAGTCAGGTGCCCCTCGTACCACAGCAGTTCATTCTTTATATATTAAGTTCTTTAATAAACACTCACGTACATGTGACACCTTTTTATTTCCCTACAACAGGAAAACAAGTCCTATAATTCACCGTCATAAGGGTTTATTGGCATAATTAACTGATTGTAGCATTGCGCAATTGTGTGCAGTCAGTTATGGGCAGCAATGGTCAAAGTTATGGCTCAATCTATTTTTGTATGTATATTACGGGGCTTTTCCTTGTGCTTGCCATAAAACTATAAATAAATATATATATATATATATATATATATATATATATATATATATATATATATATATATATATATATATATATATATATAGTTTTTTGATTTTTTCAATTTTTTCGGGTCATTATGATATAAATTATAGGTATTGGAATTTCCTTTTAAATTTGGCTGTTAGTGAACGTAATGATTACAAATTTATCCAAAGTTATGAATTACCCAAAATAAATGCCGTATCTAAACAAATGGAACAAAATAATAATAATAATAATAATAATAATAAAAAATTATTATTATTATTCATTATTATTAATTCATTACGTTCCAATCGTTTAGATGCGGCATACATTATTTTGGATAATATGTAACATTGGATAAATTCGTATTCGCTACGTTCGCTAACAGCCAAATTTGAAAGGAAATTCCAATACCTATAATTTAATAGTTAGTTATAGGTAAGTTATTATTAGTTAATTATTTCAGATTTTTGGGTTTTCGGATTTCCGAATTTGCGAATTTATGAAATTTACAAATATTTGGAAAGATTCGTTAAATGGGTTATGTCAAAATTCGTTAAACTAATTTGGAACAAAATGAATTGCACATGTCTAATAAACACTATGGTCAGAACTATGTAATGTACAATATATTGTATATAGTGCAGGAGTTTGTAATGTAAAATACAGTGTATATAGCGCAGGTGTCTGTAGTGTACAATTACAATGATAATCTGGTCATAGATGGATAGTTTTTTTTAAAACATTCTGCCCTCCTGTACAAACCCCTCCCCCTCAGGTCAGTGTGTCCCCCAGTACAATCCCCCCAGGTCATGGGAAATGTCCTTCTTCCTCGCCTCCTACTGCCAGCGGTTAGATGAGCATCAGCAGCTCGCCAACCCGTGCCTCCCAAACACCAACAGGATCCGTGAGGGTAAGTCACACAGGAATCCTGTTACAGGGCAGCACTTAAAGTGGTTGTATACTCATTTTTTTAACTTTTACCTACAGGAAAGCCTATAATAAGGCTTACCTGTAGGTAAAAAAAATATCTCCTAAACCTATACGGTTTAGGAGATATTCCCCTCGGTATGTGCCGCTGACTGCCGCGGCGCATGCGCACAAGGGGATTCTCGGCCTGAAAATCCAGCAGTGGCCGACCGGCCGGAATGAAATCTCCCGCGCGCATGCGCGTGAGTGACGATATCGCTGCTCCGGCCACTCACAGCGCCGGAGCCGCGATACCCGGAAGAAACGCCCAGGGAGCATGTCAGCTCCCTCGGCGTGGATCGGGCCAGATGTCGGGGCCTCGTTCTAAGGTAAGTATTTCATAATGAGCTAGTATGCGGTGCATACTAGCTCATTATGCCTTTTGCTTTGCAGGTGTTAAAAAAAAATTAAAAAAAATTTGCGGGTTTACTACCGCTTTCAGGCAGGTTGGAATCACAATTCCCCTGCATGGGTGCAGTGTCTAAATGCCCCCCGTATGCACTGCACACACTGCCCCTATGGGGGATACGACACTGTATTCAACCCCTTCACAATGAAAGTAAAACAAATCGTAATGCCCGATACCAGTTTTGTATATTTCTTGCCGTTACCATGACCTACCTCCAAGAAATAACCCAAAATAAATTCTGCTGCTCCTGATGATCGCGGCGCTACCACATACAGTGGGGAACATAATTATTCAATCCCTTGCAGATTTTGTAAGTTTGCCCACTTACAAAGAAATGAAGGGTCTATCATTTTTATCATAGATGTATTTTAAATGATAGAGACAGAATATCAACCAAAAATCCAGAAATAAAACACATGATACAAATCTTATAAATTTAGTTGCAGTTCAGTGAGTAAAATAAGTATTGGATCCCCCAAGCAAAACATGACTAAGTACTACTTGGTGGAGAAACCCTTGTTGGCAAGCACAGAGGTCAGACGTTTCTTGTAGATGGTGACCAGGTTTGCACATCTCAGGAGGGATTTCGTATCCACTCTTCTTTACAGATCTTCTCTAAATCCTTAAGGTTTCTTGGCTGTCGCTTTGCAACTCGAAGTTTCAGCCCCCTCCATATATTTTCTATAGGATTAAGGTCTGGAGACTGGGTAGGCCGCCCCATTACCATAATGTGCTTCTTCTTGTGTCACTCCTTTGTTGACTTGGCGGTATGTTTTGGGTCATTGTCATGCTGGACGACCCATCTTCAGTGTTCTGGCTGAGGGAAGAAGGTTCTCATCCAAGATTGTACAATACTTGGCCCCGGCCATTGGCCCCTCAATGCGGTAAAGTCGCCCTGTACCTTTAGCAGAGAAACAGCCCCAAAGCATAATGTTTCCACCTCCGTGCTTGACTGTAGGGATGGTCTTCTTAGGGTCATAGTCAGCATTGTTCTTCCTCCAAACACAGAGAGTTGAGTTGATGACAAAGAGCTCAATTTTGGTCTCAACTGACCAAAGCACTTTCTCTCCATCCTTCTCTGGATCATTTAGATGTTTATTGGCAAACTTCAGATGGGTCTGTACATGTGCCTTCTTGAGGAGGGGGACCTTGCTGGCACTGTAGGATTTCAATTCATGGCGACATATTGTGTTACCAAGGGTTTGTTTGGCCACTGTGGTCCCAACTGCCTCGAGATCATTCACAAGCTCCTCCTGTGTAGTATTGGGCTGATCCCTCACTTTTCTCATGATCATCCTCACCCCATGAAGCAAAATCTTCCATGGAGTTCCAGACTTAGGACGATTGATGGTTATTATTATTGTATTTCTTCTACTTGTGAATAATCGCTCCAACGGTTGTCTCCTTCTCACCAAGCTTCTTGCCTATGGTCTTGTAGCCCATTCCAGCCTTGTGCCGGTCTACAATCTTGTCCCCCGATGTCCTTTGGCAACTCTTTGGTCTTGCCCATAATGGTAAAGTTTGAATGAAAGAAAGAGATTGTATGGACAGGTATCTTTAAAGGGGTTGTAAAGGTTTGTTTTTTATTTTCTAAATAGGTTTCAAAGCTAGTGCATTGTTGGTTCACTTACGTTTTCCTTCAATTTCCCTTCTAAATGTTTTTTTTCTTTGTTTTCATTGTCTGAATTTCTCCCTTCCTGTTCCTCCTCAGTAAGCTGTTCTGGCTGACTAAACACCGCTCTTATGATGGTGTGAAGTTTACTGAGGAGAAACAGAAAGTGAGAAATTCAGACAAAGAAAAAAAACATTTAGATGGGAAATCAAAAGAAAAGGGTAAGTGAACCAACAATGCACTAACTTAAAGGAACCTATTTGGAAAATAAAAAATAAAGCTTTACAACCCCTTTAAGGTTTACCTATTTTACTCGCTGAGCTGCAACTCAATTTATAACATTTGTATCATGTATTTTTTCTGCATTTTTGGTTGATATTCTGTCTCTATCATTTAAAATACACTTATGATAAAAATGATAGATTATTAATTTCTCTGTAAGTGGGCAAACTTACAAAATCTGCAAAATAATTTCGCCCACTGTATATGTATATTATTTGTTGTCTGTACTTGTAGTAAGGTCTATAGAATGAATACTGTAGTGCGGATTTTTTTATTTTTTTAACCTACCAAAAATACATCGACTCTAACACACGATCTGACTTTTCGACGGGTTAGGTCCGACAGTCTTTTCCGACGGACTTTGTA
Source organism: Lithobates pipiens (assembly GCF_037356315.1). Taxonomy (NCBI): domain Eukaryota; kingdom Metazoa; phylum Chordata; class Amphibia; order Anura; family Ranidae; genus Lithobates; species Lithobates pipiens. Next base: position 1,959,715 of record NW_027507786.1, read on the forward strand.
GCGGAGGTCCGCCGGACTTTCAAACGAACGGACTTGCCCACACACGATCACTCCAAAAGTCTGACGGATTCGAACGTGATGATGTACAATCAGACTACAATAAGGAAGCGCATAGCCAGTAGCCAATAGCTGCCCTAGCGTCAGTTTTCGTCTGTCGGACTACCATACAGACGACCAGATGTTTAGACCGGACTCGAGTCCGTCGGAAAGATTTGAAGCATGTTTTATTTCTAGGTCCGTCTGACTTTTGGGAAAGAAAAGTCCGCTGGAGCCCACACACGATCGAATTGTCCGATGGATTCCGGTTCCGCCGGACCAAGTCTGCCGGAAAGTCCAATCGTGTGTACGCGGATTTAGGCCCCTTTCACATGGGATGGCTCCGCCTGTGATCTGCTTGCTTAACAGATGAAAGGTCCATGTCCACTCTGCATAAGTGGCCCGCTCTCCTCTACGGGCGGTTGAATGTAAACGGACCGCCTGTCCGTTTTACACCCAGCTGTCATCCGGTCCGCTGGGTGGAAGAAGAATGGATCTCCATCCGTCTGTTTTTAGCGTATCGCATTGGATGCATTCGGGTATAAACAGACACTTGTCCATTTACACCCGTCGCTCCATAGAGGAGAATGAAGGATCCGATTGGGTCCGCCTCAAATACGGACAGGCGGACCTGATCTTAACATTTGTGTGAAAGGGCCCTAACTGACATCGATACAAATTTTTTCTTTTTTTTTCCTTTCAGAAAGAATTTTATTAAAGCGGAGGTCCACCCTAAAATGGACCTTCCGCTCATCGGATTCCTCCCCCCCTCCGGCGCCACAATTGGCACCTTTCAGGGGGGAGGGGGGTGCAGTTACCTGGATAATCCAGGTAACTGCACCCACTTCCGGGCTAGCTCTCTGCGGAAAGGGGCGTACATTACGCCCCTTTCTGCAAGTGCCCGCCCCCTTCCGCAAGTGCCCCGCTGCCTGCTGGGAAACACACAGATCCCAGAGGCAGCGGGGACCGTCCTCATTGCGCAGCGCGGCTCGCACATGCGCAGTAGGGAACCGGGAAATGAAGCCGAAAGGCTCCATTTCCTGATTCCCATACCCAAGATGGCGGCGGCAGCACTCGAGTGTCGATCTAGAGATCAGCTTCGGGTGCCGACATCGCGGGCGCGCTGGACAGGTAAGTGTCACTATTTTAAAAGTCAGCAGCTGCAGTATTTGTAGCTGCTGACTTTTAAGAAAAAAAAAAAACGCGGAGTCCCGGCGGACTCCCGCTTTAAGGAAATAAAACTCATAACAAAAAGTAGTATATACAAGACTAAGCCAAGACATCAGCACACTTACAAATTAAGCATTTGCAAACACAACATGTAGCGATAAAAAGGCTGAGGACAAATTCTGAATAAGTAAAGACAATTGAACCCGAGTTAATACAACATCCCTTCAATAAAGATTTTAAAGGTATCCTCCCTTCCATTGTTATCTTGCAGTGGGTTACATAGTTACAGTCCTAAAAAACCAAAGTACCTATCCAATGAGTAGTCTTTCCATCACCAGTTCCAGCCGGCTCAACCCTGGAGTGTCCAGCCAAGGGCCCCATAAGTTATTACATTTATGGGGGGGCGCCCCCTGTGCTGATAAATATAATTCTGTAATCTAAGGGTCTCCCCCATACATTGAACCCATTCATTTTATTTATTTTTTATTCTACCTAAAACATACCGACTCAACCCTGATCTAGCTATTTATTTATTTCAGTCTTATCCTCTAGTATATTTTTTTCCACTATTTATGAAGGAGTACAGGGCAGGGTGGATTCGATTTAAATCAAGTCCATTTAAATCATGATTTAAATCACTAGTAAAAAGGCTTGATTTAAATCATAATTTTTAAAGAGCAATTGTGCTCTCTGTCCCGCAGAGGCTCCTCCTCTGACCCGCTGTTGACTCGCCGACAGTCCCATTCACTTTAATGGGACGGCTGGTGATTGGGCAGGGACACAACAAGGTGAGGGACGTGGTGGCAGCGGGTGAGTGGATGCCCGCTAACAGGTGCTGCCATGATGGATATGGAATGACAGGTGCTCTTTAAATGTAAGGACTCATTCTTGCTGGTAGTTGGAATCTTTAATATTTGCAAACAAAATGAAGGTTTCCTATTCAGAATAATAAGCTATCAAGTTAGTAAAACAGCGATATCAGAACCCATTCAATCATACAGTTTGTAGTGTACATAGATTTGCAAAACAATAGGATAAAGGCATATTCCTGAACTTTGTTTTATCTCACGGTTACTGTGAAATTGTGTGAATGCATCAATGCAGTGCATGTTATCTCAATTTGTAAAGCTTGGATTAATTGATGAGTTTCCCAAAAAATGTAACTATTGCAGAATATATAGCCTTGTGCTACGTAACTAAGCTCTATTTCATGCTGAATAAACAAAATTATTAATGTATCTTAAATAGAAATCTATCTTTGGATAGATTTTTATTCCAAAAGCACTTTATTAAAATAAATTTGATAAAAATAAAAAAAAAATCGATTTACTTAAAAAAAAAAATAAAAATAAAAAAAATATATATATATATATATATATATATATATATATATCTCAATCATTGATTTATATCCAGCCTGGTACAGAGACAGGCTGTATAGTGACTGGCATAATTTGTGCAAGTGTGCAGAAATCCGCTACCAGTCCCAAATACCTGGCAGAGAATGGTGGTGCATGGGCACATGTGCCAGATTTTGGAAGATGGCAGCGCTGAAGAGTAACAGAAGGTGGTATTCATGCGGCGGATAAGTTCCACTTTAATGCCATGTAGACACGACCGGACTTTCCGGCAGACTAGGTCCCAACGGACTTTCGGCGGAGTTCCGACTGACTTTCCGAGCGACGAGCATGTTCTATTTCTAGGTCCGTCTGATTTTTATTTTTTTGAAAAACGATTGGACTAGCCCACCCACGCAATGAGCTATGACTAAGCGACATGATAGGGCTTGAAACGCGTTAGATATTTGCCCTATTTTTTCCCTATTTATGAGTTGACTGTATTTGAATTTTATCATTTCACAATAAAGATGCCTTTTTTTTGGTGTGCGGCCATCCAGGACTTCTTTCACTCCACACAATCGGATTGTCCCTTCGGACCTAGTCTGCCGGAAAGTCCGGTCGTGTGTACGCGGCATTACACTTTCAGGGAAATGCATAAAAGGGGTAATATGAGGATAGTGTCAGGAACCATGAAACAGACAGAGACAGAAGTACAATCAAATCACACTTGTTTATTAATAAAAATAAAAAGGTAAATAGAAAAAAAGCGTAGTCATGCATAGCCAGAGTCTAGTAGCCAGATCGGGTAGTCAGCCAGTCCAAAGTTCATAAACCAGATCGGGTAATCAGCCAGGCCAGAAGTCAGGGTTCCAAGGAGAGCAACTGCAAGCAGGATAGAAGCCAGGAGGGATGTCAGCAAGCCAGTCTTTGAAACAAACAGCAGGAGATGGTTCCTTGTGATGTGACCACGTGAAGGCAAATGAAAGAGTGAGCTGGAAGGCTTGAAATAGGCAGGTCAGACGAGCATCATCGGGAACAGCTGGTAACTGTGGAAAGAGAAGAGAGCTGGCAATTAGCTGACAGCTGAGCGGCCAGCCCAGAGGAGGAAGGGCTAAGCCAGCCCTGACAGATAGTGTCTATATTTACTACAGCTTGCAGTATACAAACATAAAAACTTGTTTAATATTTCAAGTGGGGAGGGAAGAAGGGATTATCACTGTGCTTACAAATAATAATGGAAACCAATATATAAAAGGTAAAAGTTTAATAACAGTTACAATTAAAAACCAAACAAGGCCAAATATTCAATAGTATTCAACATTTCATGATGAAAGTGGTCATGAGGCCGGTGTTCAGATTGAAACAGGAAATACGAATTTGTATATTAACCCAACATGTTTCGCCTAATAGCTTCATCAGGGGGATATACGAATCACAGCATGTCTTTAACTGTACATAAATACACAGAAGAAACAGAATGAGTGTAATAAATCAAAACAGTCATATAACATTATGCACAAAGGAAAATTAACAACAATTGCCAATCCTCCCCCCCAAGGAGGGGGAATCTACTGCCTCGAATTTCCCCCGAAAAGGGCCACCGCCAAAAGGGACCAACCAACCAAAAGGGGAAATGAGTCCTGCGCGGCCACAGAGGACACAAAAGGACCAGGCTAAGAAATGCAATAAAAGAAAAAAATATATGTGAAAGGGCCTATATGTGAAGGGCGACTGGGATATAAGATGAGTTATACTAGCTCATTATGCCTTTTCCCTTGCAGGTGTAAAAAAATAAAAAATAAAAGTCAGTGGGTTTACTACCGCTTTAAGCAGCACAGGATATTAAAAGAAAAACGTGTATCCTTTTCATAAATGTTACATGTAGGAAACAAAGTACCATAAAAAATAAACACATTGTATACATAGTTACCGTACATAGGTGGCTCGGGCCAGATGTATTATATCGGGAAGATCAGATCAGTCATAGAACAGGAATGTCTGGCATCTGGGTGTAGCGGTGTTCAGTCTAACATACCAGGAAATCCCAAGCTCCAGGCTTTGTAACATTTAAAACTTTGTTTCTAAATTAAATTACCATTGGATTTACTTGCAGCCTAGTTGACTTAGGGTCCTTTCACACGGGGCGGATCAGTTCTGATCCGCCCCGTGGATGTGCGTTTGCTCAGCAGGGATCACTCCGCCGATCCCCGCTGAGCAGGGAGATGACAGCTCCGTCTCTGCACACTGCGCAGGGACGGACCTGTCACAGCGCCGCTCTCCCCTATGGGAGATCGGATGACGACGGACCGCAGTGCCCGTCGTCACCCGATCCGATCCGCAGACGGATGGAAAAATAGCTTTTTCCTCCGTTACACTTTTTCGGATCGGAGCGGGTCGGATGTCAGCGGACATGTCACCGCTGACATCCGACGCTCCATAGACCTCTATGGAGCACCCGTTCAGGTCCGCCTGAAAAACTGATAGGCGGGCCTGAACGGGACGTCAGTGTGAAAGAGGCCTTACCGAATAACACTTGGACAGGAGGGGTGGCTGCCACGGGCACTGTGGTTTCATGTGAGGTGCGGTGGCACCACAAGGAGATTAGGTTGCTTTGTGCACTGGTGGGCAGTCATGTTGGAAATGGAAGGGGCCATCCCCAAACCAATGCATTTGTATTCAGCCCCCTTTACTCTGATACCCCTAACTAAAATCGAATGGAACCAATTACCTTCAGAAGTCACCTAATTAGTAAATAGAGTCCATCTGTGTGCAACTTAATCTCAGTATAAATACAGCTGTTCTGCAAAGTCCTCAGAGGTGTTTTAGAGAACCTTAGTGAACAAACACCATCATGAAGGCCAAGGAACACACCAGACAGGTCAGGGATAAAGTTTTGGAGAAGGATAAAGCAGGGTTGGGTTATAAAAGAAAATATCCCAAGCTTTGAACATCTCACGGAGCTCTGTTCAATCCATCATCTGAAAATGGAAAGAGTATGGCACAACTGCAAACCTACCAAGACATGGCCGTCCACCTAAACTGACCGGCCGGGCAAGGAGAGCATTCATCAGAGAAGCAGCCAAGAGGTCCATGGTAACTCTGGAGGAGCTGCAGAGATCCACAGCTCAGGGGGGAGAATCTGTCCACAGGACAACTATTAGTCGTGCCCTCCACAAATCTGCCCTTTATGGAAGGGTGACAAAAAGAAAGACATAAGAAGTCCTGTTTGCAGTTTGTGAGAAGCCATGTGGAGGACACAGCTAACATGTGGAAGAAGGTGCTCTGATCAGATGAGACAGATATTAAACTTTTTGGTGTAAAAGCAAAACAGACAGAAAACTAACACTGCACATCACCCTGAACACACCGTCCCCACTGTGAAATATGGTGGTGGCAGCTTCATGTTGTGGGGATGCTTTTCTTCAGCAGGGACAGGGAAGCTGATCAGAGTTGATGGGAAGATGGATGGAGCCAAATACAGGACAATCTTAGAAGAAAACCTGTGAGAGTCTGCAAAAGACTTGAGACCGGGGCGGAGGTTCGCCTTCCAGCAGGACAACGACCCGAAACATACAGCCAGAACTACAATTGAATGGTTTAGATCAAAGCATATTCATGTGTTAGAATGGCCCAATCAAAGTCCAGACCTAAATCCAATTGAGAGTCTGTGGCAAGACTTGAAAATTTGTATCAGATCAGTTTGGCCCTTGCACTATAAAGTTGATGATAGATTTAAAGAAAACTGCAGAATGAGATTGTATAGTATATGGTGACCTATCACATGGGTGGATTACTTTTTTCACGTGGAACTGTTTAAAAACTTCATGTAAGTCTATGGGCAGGTGGATGTAAACGAATGTGCGTTTGTTTACATCCAATTACCACTAAGTCTGTCCAGATCCAAAAAAACAAAACAAATGGAAAGGGTCTGAATCCTTTTATGCATTTTTCAAATCTAAGTGTGACAAAACAGAGGTAGTCTGATATAAATGGACACAAGTCTGCTTACATCCAGCCATCCATAAATCCAACGCGCTTCCATGCAGCTCCGGTATCCCCTCACTTTCTGTCCTGGTGTAGATTTCAGCAGCTCAACAGGTTGTCTATTGAATTGTCTGACACTGACTCTATTAGGGAGTAACAAATAAGTGTTCTAGGTGCCCAACCGACCAATCACTGGGTCACAATTGGGGTGGGGAAGGGGGTAATGCTGTAGAAGTAAAGGTAGGATTTACCGCTGACTCAATGGCAAAAGCAAATAGGAATTTATCTATAAAAACATCTTTTTACTGTCCACACTTCTGTGTAGAGGGTGTTCTGTGCTTCCTGCCACCTGATCTCCATTCTTCTATCCTGTCCTACAGATGACCGCTGGAATGGACCAGAACAAATTATCCGCAGAACATCCAGCCAATAACAGAACGGCGCACAGCCTTCTCTGTACACCAAATGAATATTTCCACAATGGACGATGCTGCATGCACTGCCCCGCCGGTAAGACCCTGCATAATTATCACTCAATAAAATTCTACAGGTCTATTCTATCTATCTATCTATCTCTCTAAATGAGGTGTGCTCACAGGGTGTATCAGTGTCAGGGCTGGGCTTAGTCCTTCCTTCTCTGAGTTGGCCGCTCAGCTGTCGGCTAATTGCCAGCTACTATCTCTCCACAGTGACTTGCTTGTTGATGATATCCTGCTCATCAGTCCTGCCTACTTAAAGTGGAAGTAAACCCATCGATTTAAACAGTTAAAAAAAAAAAAGGCATGCCGGGAATGCTAACTGCACATTGGCTGTGCTCTCAGCCAAACTATAAAACCATCCAATGGCTGGTGTCATAACGAATCACATGTGCAGCACCATAGCAGTTGAAGATTAAACAGAGTCAAAGATGGCAGCTTCCTTGGCTGAAAACGATAGGGGAGTTTACTTCCACTTTAAGCCGTCCAGCCCAGAGGATCTCTGCCTTCGCCTTGGTCAACATCACTGAGACTGTCTCCTGCATTCCTGTTAAAGACTTGCTTTGCTGACATCCCTTCTGGCTCCAGATCCTGCTTGCTGTTCCACTATACTGATCCCTGGCTCCCCGACTTTCTGGCTTGTCTGATTATCCGTTCCAGTTACCAAACTTTGGCTATGATTTGACTACATTTGTTCTACTTTTAGAATTAAACAAGTGTGATTTAATTTGACTTCTTCTGTCTCGGTCTGATTCATGGTTTCTGACAGTAGGCAAAGGCCATGAATTCAGAAGATGCAGACAATCCAGTTGTTGGTAATATTTTTTCGAGATTGGATGAGCAGGATCACCGCATTGGATCAGTTTGCCATAGCGTTACAAACGCTTCTGTGCAACAATAGTAAGAAGAGCCGGCAAGACTGTAATCCTCGGAATGTCGTTTATTGGTACATCAGAGTGACAATATAACAATAATGCTATTGCATTATTGTTATATTGTCACTCTGATGTACCAATAAACGACACTTCAAGTATTACAGTCTTGCTGTCTCTTCTTACTATTTTTGCATTGGATTGTTGGGATACATTGTGCCTCGGCACCTGTGAGTGGACCTGTTGTATGGACTGGGTTGCCCCTGCAGAGAGCGCTGTTACCCTTTTCTTTCATAAACACTCCTGAGTTGCACGGCTCACCTGGAATCTCCCACTGTGGCTGCTCCGGTACAACTTATGTTGCAGGCGTACCCCCTGCTGCTCTAGTCTCTGTGCAGGCACCTGCCTTGAGTATTACCTCTATAAGAGGTATGTCTGGTTCCACTCCACTCCCCCAGAGATTTGGGGGGCGATCCAGTCCAAAGCAGAGCGTTTCTCAACCAGGTTGAGATATACTTTTGAGATGCTGGCCCAGGCGTTTCCCACGGACAGAAGCAAAGTAGGTTTTGTGATATCTTTTCTTTCTGAAAGAGCCTTGGCCTCGGCAAACCCTCTATGGGAGATGCAAAAACCTGTTGTCTTGAGTTACCCTGAGTTTGTGGCTTCTTTTAAAAGGGTATTTGACGTTCCCGCACGCTTCGCTTCTGATTTGACTGCCTCGGTTAAGGAAGTAGATGAGTGAAAAGCTGTGTTTAATACCAGAACAGGTCATTATGAGTACCTTGTAATGCCTTTTGGCCTTTGTAACGCCCCGGCAGTTTTCCAGGAATTTATTAAAGATGTCTGAGATTTGTTGCAGTTATGTGTGGTGGTTTATCTCGACGATATCCCCTTATTTGCAGATGTCTGATGTCTGTTGTGTGCTTCAGAAACTAAGAAAGAACAATCTCTATTGTAAATTGGTGAAGTGTGAATTCCACCAACAGGTTAAATTCCTGGGTTATGTAATTTCCACTGCTGGTTTTTCGATGGACCCAGAGAAACTTTCAGCAGTCCTATAGTACCCATGGGTTTACGTCCTCTGCAGCGTTTTCTTGGCTTTGCCAACTATTATCGGAAGTTTATTCATAACTTCTCATCTCTGGTCAAGCCTCTGACTGATATGACCAAAAAGGACGGCAACCCACAGAGTTGGTCTCCGGAGTCCATTAAAGGGGTTGTAAAGGTTCGTTTTTTATTTTCTAAATAGGTTCTTTTAAGCTAGTGCATTGTTGGTTCACTTATCTTTTCCTTTGATTTCCCTTATAAATGTTTTTTTTTTCTTTGTCTGAATTTCTCACTTCCTGTTCCTCCTCAGTAAGCTGTTCAGTAAGCTGTTCTGGCTTACTAACCACCGCTCCGATGATGGTGTGAAGTTTACTGAGGAGAAACAGGAAGTGGGATATTCAGACAAAGAAAAAAAACATTTAGAAGGGAAATCCAAGGAAAAGGTAAGTGAACCAAAAATGCACTAGCTTAGAGGAACCTATGTAGAAAATAAAAAACAAACCTTTACAACCCCTTTAAGGCCTTTGAGAGTCTCAAGGCTGCCTTTGTTTCTGCTCCTGTGTTGGCACATCCTGATCCTACATTACTTTTTATCCTTGAGGTTGATGCTTCTGAGACTGGAGTTGGCGCCCTTCTATCTCACCCTACCTCTGAGGGCGCTATGCATCCGTGTGGCTACTTTTCCAAGAACTTGTCACCTGCGGAGTACAATTATGAGATTGGTGACAGAGAGCTGTTAGCGATCATTTTAGCCCTGAAAGAATGGAGACACCTCCTCGAAGGTACCACTGTGCCGGTTCTCGTTCTTACTGACCATAAGAATCTCACATTCTTGTCTGAGGCTAAACGTCTCTCTCCCAGAAGGGCGCAATTGGCTTTTTTCTTGTCAAGTTTCAATTACATTGTCTTGTTCTTACCCGCTACTAAGAATGTAAGGGCTGATGCCTTGTCACGACAATTTTCCTCCACTTCCAAGTTGGAGTCAGTTCCGGTTCCTGCGATTCCTCCTGATCGTATTCTGGCTACGTTTCGCACCAGTCTTACTTCTCCTTTGGGTGACAAAATTCTTGCTGCTCGGGTCCATGCTCTTCCTGAGAAACCTTGTGACCGCTGCTTTGTCGCTGAGAGTCTCCGTACTGCAGTGCTCCATACTTACCATTCTCCCAAGGCAGCTGGCCACCCTGGGAGGAATCAACTCTTTTGGGCCATTTCCCAACCATTCTGGTGGCCTAGTCTACGGGCTGATGTAAACGCTTCGTAGCTGCTTGTTCCGTGTGTGCTCAGAGTAAGACTCCACGACACCTTACCGTGGGCCTCCTACAAACCATACCCATGGAGAGAAGCCCTGAACCCACCTGTCTATGGATTTCATTGTGGAGTTACCCAACTCCCAGGGCAGCACAGTTATCCTTATGGTGGTTGACCGGTTCTCGAAAATATCTCATTGTATTCCACTTAAGGAATTGCCCACTTCTAAGGAACTGGCTTCCATTTTTGCTCGGGAGATCTTTTGCTTACATGGGCTACCCAAAGTGATTGTCTAAACTGCTGGTAACAAAAGTGAGTACACCCCTAAGTGAAAATGTCCAAATTGGGCCCAAAGTGTCAATATTTTGTGTGGCCACCATTATTTTCCAGCACTGCCTTAACCCTCTTGGGCATGGAGTTCACCAGAACTTCACAGGTTGCCACTGGAGTCCTCTTCCACTCCTCCATGATGACATCACAGAGCTGGTGGATGTTAGAGACCTTGTGCTCCTCCACCTTCTGTTTGAGGATGCCCCACAGATGCTCAATAGGGTTTAGGTCTGGAGACATTCTTGGCCAGTCCATCACCTTTACCCTCAGCTTCTTTAGCAAAGCAGTGGCTGTCTTGGAGGTGTGTTTGGGGTCATTATCATGTTGTAATACTGCCCTGGGGCCCAGTCTCTGAAGGGAGGGGATCATGGTCTGCTTCAGTATGTCACAGTACATGTTGGCATTCATGGTTCCCTCAATGAACTGTAGCTCCCCAGTGCCAGACCAGGACACTCCCACCACCATGCTTGACTGTAGGAAAGACAGATTTGCCTTTGTCCTCCTCACCTGGTTGCCGCCACACACGCCTGACACCATCTAAACCAAATAAGTTTATCTTGGTCTCATCAGACCACAGGACATGGTTCCAGTAATCCATGTCCTTAGTCTGCTTATCTTCAGCAAACTGTTTGCGGGTTTTCTTATTTATTTAGAAGAGGCTTCCTTCTGGGACGACAGCCATGCAGACCAATTTGATGCAGTGTGCGGCGTATGGTCTGAGCACTGACAGGCTGACCCCCCCACCCCTTCAACCTATGCAGCAATGCTGGCAGCACTCATACATCTATGTCCCAAAGACAACCTCTGGATATGACGCTGAGCACGTGCACTCAACTTCTTTGGTCGACCATGGCGAGGCCTGTTCTGAGTGGAACCTGTCCTGTTAAACTGCTGTATGGTCTTGGCCACCGTGCTGCAGCTCAGTTTCAGGGCCTTGGCAATCTTCTTATAGCCTAGGCCATCTTTATGTAGAGCAACAATTCTTTTTTTTTTTTTAGATCCTCACAGAGTTCCTTGCCATGAGGTGCCATATTGAACTTCCAGTGACCAGTAAGGCCCCATTCACACCTGAGCATAGCGTTTTCAGGCAGAAAATCGCACGATTTTACAGCGTTTTTTGCAGCGTTTTTTACCCCAATTTTGTGTAGGGCAAAAGGTCACCAATGTAAAAAGAAGAAAAACGCCCAAATCTGCCCGATTCGAGCGACAAAAAAGTATCCAGAACTTGTTTAAGCTTCAGGCGTGGGTGTAGGCCAATATGGCGGCCTATCGTAGTCAGCTTGCCATTTGATGAATAGTACAGATGGTCGAGGGGGCGTGACAGGATGTGCAGAGTGGAGTGAGTGAGTGCGTGAAGACGCTGTGTGTGTCTCCCTCCCTGGCCCCCATGGCGAAAGCGTGGTGTGCTTAAAAATTACGGCCGGGTACAGCAAGAGAAGGGTCGGAGCTGAGCAGCCTGGCAGCATAGCAGGACGCTGGACGGGAGGAGGAGCGACGGCTTTGCATCACCTTGGTGTGTGGAGATCTCGGAGATGCTCGCTGACCCCTGCTGAATTCCGCTGATTTCCGGGTTCCGTATCCTGACGGCCGCAGAGAAGGACGAGCCCACGAATACTCCCGACCAACGCCGAACCCCTCGGACCGAGAGACGCCGCTCACAGTATCGAGTAGTTCCGAACGCTCCCCCGCTCCCCGGTAAGCCGCGACAGGAGGAAGGAGGTAAGCGGCGGGATTGTGGGGGAGGAAGAAACCGGCTGACTGAGGGGCATTGCAAGCAGAGGCTTGGTGGAGCAAGTAGGGATACAGTGAAGCTCGTGGGCCGGTAACAGTTAAATAGGCACCGAAGGGGGTAAGAAAGTCCTGTATCCCCCTGTTAGTTTTCTTTTTTTTTTTTTTTTCCTCCTCTCCCTCTGGATGTTTGGATGCCCGGACTCTACCGCCCTGTGTGTGAGGCTGTTATAGGAGAAAAAAAAAAAGGGGAAACAAACCCCCGAACATTTTGTATGCAGTGTTCAGGAAAATCAGACTTTGGGAACCTGTGGTCTGTGGACTGACTGTGAGTCCAGCTCAGTACTGCGCTAATGTAACAACTGAACTATATGTATTAATTGAAGGACGGTGTCTGGGTAATAACGGGCTGAACGGTACACGAGCTGATGTGAGCAAAATAAAAGTGTGTGGTGTTTTGAAGCCTAGAAAAATCAAGAAAACAGGAAGAGTCTGTGATACCTGAAATGTACACTGGGAAACGGCTTTCACCGCATTTAAAGTTTATTGTTTGGTGGGCGGCAGGGTTAAAATCCTTTTAAACTGTGCTATACCCAGGATTGTTCTGAAGGAAGCGGCGAGAAAGGGAAAGTAATATGCAGCACCTGCGCTCAGCAAAAGAAAGGGGGGAAAAAAGTTCGCAACAGTCCGCCACAGCAGCCAAATTAGAACAATATGCTCATAACCCTGCACAGTCTTCTCAGACTCCTGCAAAAAAAGGACAGTCAAAGGTGCAGCAAGGTGTAATGACCGAAAGGAAAAGTATGGGACAGTCAAACATTAATATTAATACGCAGGCTGGAGCAGGGGCAAAATCCTCAGTAAATAAAAATGCGGATGCAGGGGAACAGCATACAGAAACTATAACAGGCGACTCCCCCTTGATAGAAAAAGAGCCAACTATAAAGGACGTGCTATTGGCCGTAAATGCATGTAACATCTCTCTGAAAGAACTTTGTAAACAAATGAAGGGAGTGAAGGAGGATCTACTAGTGGTAAGGCAAGACCTACAGAAAGTGGTGGAAAGAACGACCGAACTCGAGACGAGGACTAGTAGACTAGAAGATGATACAACCTTCTTAATTAAAGAAGTAGAAGGCTTGAAGGAGCAGTTTAGTAGTTATAGTACAAGAATGGAAGAAATGGAAAACAGGCTCCGGAGGGACAATGTGCGAATAGTGGGACTTCCTGAAAAAAGCGAGGGTGTAAACTCTGCTGAATTTATGGAGCATCTTTTGGTTGATCTGTTCGGAAGGGAGGCTTTTTCGACAACATTTTCTATAGAGAGGGCACATAGGGTACCCTTTAGAGCCCCACCTGAGGGGGGGCGCCCTAGGCCATTACTGATGAAATTACTCAATTATAAAGTTAAAGTGGTGTTATTACGGAAAGCAAGGGAAATGGGGAATGTATTGTATAGGGGTGTTAGAATTTCATTATACTCTGATTTTTCCCCAGAACTCCAGAGAAAAAGGGCAGAGTTCTTTCAGGTGAAACGCAAGCTACAGAAGCTTAGTGTGTCATATGCTCTTCTTTATCCGGCAAAGTTACGGATTAATGCTCTAGGACATACTCAGGTTTTCTGCTCCCCAATGGAAGTGGAAAAATGGATAGAGGAAAATAAAGAAAAATTTTAGCCCCTGGGGACCGTGGCTAGGAGGGTGCTGGGAAGATAGGAAGAGTTGGGGGGGTATAGTATGCATGGTTCTTTTTTTTTTTTTTTTTGTGTGAAAGGGGGGGGGTGGGAGGGAGGCAACACACAGCGAGGGTAACAGGTGTGGGTGGTGAATAGGTTGTGAAGAGAGTGGTATATGGTCACTAATAGCCCCTTGGGTAACACCTGGGAAGGTGGGGGAGGGGGTAGAATGGGAGGGGAGGGAAGAAAAGGGGGGAGGTTGAGGGTGGGAAAAAAATATATGTTTGCACTAGAAGAAGTTCAGGAGATAATCCAAATAAAGAAAGGATACAAAGTTAGGGGTGGTAAAATATGGGGTGGTAAAAAACAAGGAAAATCTGTTGGTTTCACGGGGAAAAATGGTAATAAACAATTATATAGTATAATTCACGTTAAGAGACACATAATATATGAAATAATGATGATGTTTGGGAAATTTATTGTTACCGTATATACTCGAGTATAGGCCGACCCGAGTATAAGCCGAGGCCCCCAATTTACCCCCAAAAAACTGGGAAACCTATTGACTCGTGTATAAGCCGAGGGTGAGATATGCCTGTCCATCCCTGTGTGTCCATCCATCCATCCATCCCTGTGTGTGTGTCCATCCGTGTGTGTGTGTGTGTGTGTGTGTGTGTGTGTGTGTGTGTGTGTGTGTGTGTGTGTGTGTGTGTGTGTGTGTGTGAGGCCTTGTGTGTCCAGCCTACCTGTGTCCCCAGCCTCCGTCCGGTCCCGAGCCTCCGTCCGGTCCCGTCCCGTCCCGAGCCGAGCCTCCGTCCGGTCCCGTCCCGTCCCGTCCCGAGACTCCGTCCGGTCCCGTCCCGTCCCGAGCCGAGCCGAGCCTCCGTCCGGTCCCGTCCCAGGATCACCGCTCTTCGTCGGCGCCCATTTTCCTGTTCAAATGCCGCGCCTCCCTGTCTGTGATAGGCGGAACACAATTTCCCAGCAGTCTGTGTTCCGCCTATCACGGCCATCCTTTCATCCTCGTCCGTAGTACGAGGATGAGCGGATGTCCGTGATAGGCGGAACACAGGCTGCTGGGAAATTCAGTGTTCCGCCTATCACAGGCGAAGGCGGAGCCGGAGGCGCGGCTTTTGAATTAGAATAGAATGGCCGCTGTCTGTCTGCTCGACACGCTGATCGAGCAGGCAGACAGCGATGACTCGAGTATAAGCCGAGGGGGGCACTTTCAGCCTCAAAAAAGAGGCTGAAAATCTCGGCTTATACTCGAGTATATACGGTATACTGTGGTTTAATAATAGGGGAGGTTGGTATAATTTAATTAAAAGGGTGGGAGTGGATCCTAGCAGTGTTTTCATAAGACTGTTCATCGTATCCTCTCTCCATCCTGTTTCACTTCCCTTTTTCATCTATTGGTGTTAATGCAGGATGGAAAAATTAAGGTAGGCTCCTGGAATGTGAGGGGCCTGGGGACGCAGGTGAAACAAAAAGCGGTGCTTTCAAGGTTGGAGGGATATGGAGCAGGGTTGTTATGTCTGCAGGAGACTCATTTAAATAGAGATACAATATACCGGTTGCAGAGTAGAAAATACCAATCTCAATACCATTCTGTTTACTCGACATATAGTAGAGGGGTGAGTGTCCTGGTAAGAACAGGGGTGAATTTTGTATGTAAGCGGGTTAGCCTGGATGAAAAGGGTAGATACATTTTCTTACACTGTTTAATTGAAAATAGAGAATGCATGCTGGCAAATATTTATATTCCCCCACCATTCAAAATGGAAGTGCTTTTTAAATTACAGGACTTCCTAGTTGGGATAGATGGTGTTCCTATAATAATAGTAGGGGATTTCAATACGGTTTTAGATATTAAAGTTGATAGATTCCCAGAAAAAAAACTGGTGGAATCGGTTGGGCAGGGGAGAATGGGTCAGTACCTGGAAGAGGTAGGACTGCTGGACTTATGGAGAACCGGGAATCCAGGAGTCCGGCAGTATAGTTGTCACTCGGTAGCGCATTCTACACTATCCAGGATTGATATGATACTGGGGAATGACCTTGCCCTACAAATGGTGGAAAAGATTGAATACCAGCCCAGGGGGATTTCAGATCATTCTCCAGTGATAGTAGCATTGAAAATGAGAGAACGAAGGGTACAGAGGGCGTGGAAATTGAACCCGCTTTGGTTGGAACTAATAAAAAAAGAGACGGAAGAACGCCCTGAGAGAATCCAGTGGGAGCTAAAAGAATTTCTAAAAAATAATCGGGGTACAGTAAGGTCAGGGATCCTATGGGATACTCTGAAAGCTTACCTGAGGGGTCTGCTGATCCAATCAATAGCAAAAATAAATAGAAAATCCAAGGAGCAGGAGGTAAGAATAGGTAGAGAAGTGCTGGAGGCTGAAAGAGATTTTATTAGTGACCCCATCCAGGGTAAGAAAAAAATCTGGTTAGACAAACAAGAAGAATTTAGGTTAATAACCCTGAAGAAAGTGGAGATACAACATCAGTTACATCGGCAAGTCTCCCTTGCTGAAGGGGAAAGTATGGGAAAAATGTTAGCACAACTGGTGAAGAACAACATGGGCCCCTCTTCAATCCCGGCGATTAGGACAACTGAGGGAGAAGTTATAACGGAAACTGGGAATATATGTCAAGTATTTGGAGGATATTATAAAAAACTTTATACTGCACAAAAAGTGGGGATGGATGAGCAGATGGAAACATTTTTAGGCCACCTAGAGGTACCATGTCTGACACAAGAAGAAAGAGAAGAACTGGAAGCCCCTATAACTCTGAAGGAACTTCAGGAAGCAGTTGCGAGTATGCCAAATCAGAAATCGCCTGGGCCAGATGGGCTACCGATTGAAGTTTATAAAAACTATGGCGAGATACTGCTTCCTGAGCTTCTGGAGATGTTAAGAGGAGCATATGGGGAGGGTAAACTGCCACCATCAATGATGGAGGCAGTTATAATCTTGCTGTACAAAGAAGGAAAGGACTCACTAGATGTAGCAGCATATAGACCAATCTCTCTCTTGTGCACTGATACAAAGATACTGATAAGGTTCTAGCGATTAGGCTTAATCGAGTTATAGCAAGATTAGTCCATACGGACCAAACAGGGTTCATTGCCAATAGGTCAACTAGTATAAATATTAGAAGAGCGTTCTTGAATCTTCAGATCCCAACGGATAATGATACCCCGGGGGCAGTTGTGGCATTGGACGTAATGAAAGCATTCGATAGTGTAGAATGGGGATATATATGGAAAGTCTTGGAGAAATTTGGCCTGGGTCCTTTTTTTATAGGATGGATTAGGATGCTATACGATAAACCTAGCGCTAGATTAAAAATTAATAACGAGTTCTCTGATAAAATAGAGCTGGGGAGAGGGATGAGGCAGGGGTGCCCATTGTCGCCCCTGCTCTTTGTGTTGGCTATAGAGCCTTTGGCATGTGCAATCAGAGCAAACCGGGAAATAGTTGGATTTTTGAGAAAAACGGGGGAGGAAAAAATCTCTCTCTATGCAGATGATATCCTGTTATTTCTGGGGGATATGAGGCACTCACTGCCAAAGGCAATAGGATTGGTGCAAGGGTTTGGAGGCTTCACAGGACTGGAGATTAATTGGGAAAAGTCGGAATGTCTTCCGTTAGACCCAACTGGTCAACAAACAGCCCTGGGAATCCCCCAAATGGCAACAGTAGATAAGCTGAAATATCTGGGAGTAACCCTGACAAGGGATCCTAACCAGTATATAAATTATAATCTAGTCCCATTAGTGGTTAAGTTTAAACAAAAAATTGCTATATGGAAGAGAATGCCTCTCTCGGTGGCCGGTAGATGCAACCTGATAAAAATGATATGGATGCCCCAACTTTTATACATATTGCATAATTCCCCTATATGGATTAATAGATGTTGGTTTAATAAGATCGAGATGCTGTTTAGGGAATTAATATGGAAGGGAGGACAGGCTAGATTGAGGTTGCGGATGCTCCAGCTACCGGGAGAGGAAGGTGGTTTCGCAGTCCCCCACCCGGAGTGCTATTTTTGGTCATCCCAATTACAACAGTTAGGGGGAATAGAAGAGGTGAATGGTGGAACCCCAAACGGGATATTAGTATTAATAGGCTCCCCGCATAGAACGTTGATTGAGACCCTGGAAGCGGATTCATTCCAGTATAGATGCCCCACAGTAAAAATGATGATAAAACTATGGGATATAGTTAAAAAAAAAATGGGATACAGTAAAATAACAAAGTTTACACCCCTTTGGAATAATAAGAAGCTACAAGAAATATGGTGGGTTGGAAAAATTGTAGAATGGGAAAAATGTGGTATTGTAAGGTTGAGTCAGCTATATGGAGGTAGGGGTTTTAAATCTTTTAAACAATTACAAAAAGAATTTAAGTTACCACAAAAGTCGTTTTATGCTTATATACAAGTAAGGCACGCTTTAAAGACCCAGCTTGGAAATGTAGTATCAACATGGGAAGAACTGTCCCTGTTACATCTAGTAGCACAAGTAGGACCCACTAAAGGATTAATATCTAAATTTTATGCCCAGTTGGGTGCACAGATTAATTGTGAGAAGAAAGGGAGGGTTGAGAAAGGGAAATGGGAGCAAGACATAGGTAATATAACACGAGCGCAGTGGAAAAATATTCTAGAGGCATGTCCAAAAGTCTCAGTCTCTCCCCCCCATAAGATATCTCACTTGATGGTAATTAATAGAGCTTATTATACCCCCCAGAGATTATTTAGATTTGGTAAGAGAGCAGACGATTGCTGTCCTAGGTGTGGGGGGACAGGAAATTTAATACATATGCTCTGGAAATGTCCTAAATTATTTAGATATTGGGAAGGAGTGGTAGAAACACTAAGCAGAGTCTTTAGGACGGTAATAGAATCAAACCCCATAGTGTGTATCCTGGGATATAGAGACGAGAAAGCAGAGAGAAAGGGAGTAACTATCGTAATTCTAAGATGCCTATTTCAAGCTAGAAGAATGATTGCTAGAAGATGGCAATCAAATCTAGCTCCTACAATAGAGGATTGGGTGAGCGCTGTAAACGAATATCTATGTAAGGAGAGAGCGGTATATGCAAAACGAAATAACCTAAAAGAGTTTAACAGAAACTGGCGAGATTGGTTAGTAGAGATGCATACCCCAGTCTAAAACACATTAGGAAAAGGGAGTAGAGAAGGGGGGGGGGATGGGAACTGGGTGCGGGTAGGGTAGAGGCTAATAAAGGTATTAGAATTACTACAACACATTACAACACAAGTATGTTACATTGAAGGTTAAAAGCACAAATATATACACTTGAGAGGGGGAGGGGGGGTTGTAAAGATATAAAGGGAGGGAAGGAGGGAGGGGGGTATATTAATAGGAAAAATGTTGGAAGAGTAAAAAGAGTCGAGGAGGGGTAAAGGGGGTTATAGTACTGTCTAGATAATGTTTTCATTTTCCTTTTTTTCTGTTCTTCTTATTAAATTATACTCGTTGTATGGATGTATACTTATTGCCCCCTTCTTCCTGGCACTTTAAAACCCAGACTCCTGGTTGGAAGGAATATGTAATGAACTGTTGGCAATTTTATTTGAAAAAGGTGTTTTGTATAGTCTGAAAATTTAATAAAGATTAAATAAAAAAAATAAAAAAAAAAAAGCTTCAGGCGTTCGGCTTCAGGTAACTTGGAGTAGAGATGTGAACTATCTCCATTGAGAATAATAGAAACGCTCAGGTGTGAATGGGGTCTAAGAGAGTGAGAGCGATAACACCACCAAATTTAAAATATTTACAAAAACGTGTGGAATGTGCTTACTTTTGTGAGATACTCTTATCTATCTATCTATCTATCTATCTATCTATCTATCTATCTATCTATCTATCTATCTGTTATAGTTCTCCTATATAAAATATGAGTCCTTCAATTGTTTAACCCTATGATGTGTCTGTGATCTCTCCTAGGAACATATGTCTCCTCTCATTGCACTGTGAACCATGGTCCGGGGTCATGTTTACCATGTACTCCAGGGAAGGATTTCGCTGCCGGACCCCATGGAATGGAGTGGTGCTTGGCATGTCACCCCTGTAGATTTGATGGTAGATTTTCATAGTAAAGTTATGGATATTTAGATCATACTGTTTTACCGTAAAGAGCTGTCTTTAGTACAAGGTATCAGAAATATTTTTCTGACTTTTTGTCTTGCTGTCGGTCCGGGTACAACTTAAATGTGGGATTTCAGTATTATTGACAGAACAACAATCTAGTGCATGGATAAAAATAAATAAATTGCGGCGCTGCCAGCAAAATAAACTCAAAAGGAAAAAAAAATATTGTCTCAAAACATATATGGTTGAAAAAAAGTGAATCCACCTCACTAAGTGATAGATGTGCAATATAGGGCAATCAATGTAGTATCTAATACAATAATAAATGTGCATAAATAAAACGATCATGCATAAATAAATGACACAATCAGAATAGCAAAAAAAGTGGTTGAAATTATATGTGCAAACAATGCAATAAGCAATAGGTAGTGCTCCTTAATCAAGTCCATGCAATTGCTTCGTGAACAAACATCAAAGTCCATGCACAAAAAAGTGACTTCCAAACACGTGATTGTCCAGCGACTAACTTCAGAGCCAAAAGCCACCAGTTTCCCCCAGCCTCTCACCTCATATGCTTAGTATACAGACACTGTATGCAAGCGGAAGCTAATCCATCATCATCCGTCCAGCAGATAGTATACACCTGTACAATCCTTTCCCAGGTTCTTCACATAGCTCCCATTATAGTCACTTACATCAAAGTAGAAAACAGGAGTAACGTAGTACAATCCGAACTTCCGGTCTCGGCCGCGACCGTAAGTAATGAGTGTAACACAGCTCTTCCCTGACGCGTTGCGTCATGACCTCGTGACTTTTCAAAGGGTAATCACCCTTTGAAAAAGTTCGGATTGTACTACGTTACTCGCTGTTTTCTACTTTGATTAAGTGACTATTTATCTTATTAAATCGCTATATTCAAATACTACACATGAGAGCCCCTCTGTCCTTTTATTCCATGCTCTATGTACCGCCCACTATAATGGGAGCTATGTGAAGAACCTGGGAAAGGATTGTACAGGTGTATACTATCTGCTGGACGGATGATGATGGATTAGCTTCCGCTTGCATACAGTGTCTGTATACTAAGCATTTGAGGTGAGAGGCTGGGGGAAACTGGGGTGCACCTGTTTGGCTCTGAAGTTAGTCGCTGGACAATCACGTGTTTGGAAGTCACTTTTTTGTGCATGGACTTTGATGTATGTTCACGAAGCAATTGCATGGACTTGAATTAAGGAGCACTACCTATTGCTTATTGCATTGTTTGCACATATAATTTCAACCACTTTTTTGCTATTTCTGATTGTGTCATTTTTTATGCATGATCGTTTTATTTATGCACATTTATTATTGTATTAGATACTACATTGGATTG
This sequence comes from Lithobates pipiens, assembly GCF_037356315.1. Taxonomy (NCBI): domain Eukaryota; kingdom Metazoa; phylum Chordata; class Amphibia; order Anura; family Ranidae; genus Lithobates; species Lithobates pipiens. The sequence goes on from NW_027507786.1 coordinate 1,981,117, forward strand.
CACTATATTGCACATCTATCACTTAGTGAGGTGGATTCACTTTTTTCACCATATATGTTTTGAGACATTATTTTTTTCCTTTTGAGTTTATTTTGCTGGCAGCGCCGCAATTTATTTATTTTTATTTATATTACTTTTAGTGCTGAGATCACTATTTCTTGCCGGCTGCTTCCACACACTTATATATTTATATATATTTACATATATTGACTTTACACATTTTTTAGGTTTTTTTCCCTACACATTCATTAGTGAGGTGAAGCGCATTAGCACTTTTCATTTATAATCTAGTGCATGGATGTCTATAAACCCTGCCAGCTGGGGGTGACATTTCTGTACAGTATTAGAGTCCCCACCAGAGTCCCTCCTTACATCAGGGTCCCTATCAGAGTCTCTTGTTACATCAGGGTCCATTTCAGAGACACTTGTTACATCAGAGTCCATATCAGCATCCCTTGTTACATCAGGGTCCATATCAGAAGTCCTTCTTACATCAGGGTCCCTATCAGAGTCCCTCCTTACATCAGGGTCCATATCAGAGTCCCTCCCTACATCAGGGTCCCTATTAGAGTCCCTCCTTACATCAGGGTCCCTATTAGAGTCCCTCCTTACATCAGGGTCCCTATCAGAGTCCCTCCTTACATCAGGGTCCCTATCAGAGTCCCTCCTTACATCACGGTCCCTATCAGAGTCCCTTGTTATATCAGGGTCCCTATCAGAGTCCCTTGTTACATCAGGGTCCATTTCAAAGACACTTGTTACATCAGAGTCCATATCAGTATCCCTTGTTACATCAGGGTCAATATCAGAAGTATGTTCTCTGATTGGATGTGGGGGGGGGGGGGGGGGGGGGGAGAGGCTGCTCCATGTCAAGATCACTTCTTTGTCAATGAAAAAAATGCAAAACATTCTCTGAATGGTGATTGTGCCAAGCGGGCAACCTCCTGTGGGCACAATGCAGCAAGACAGCTGCTGGGCACGAGACCTGAAAGCAAGTGAAGATCACTGGAGTTGCGAGGGGGAAAAGGACATTACAAGGAGGCAGAAAAACTCAGTAAGCCCGGGTTCACACTGCCCGTGACTTCCGCACGAATTTGAAGTCGGACCCCATCGCAAATTCTTTGCAAAACTTGCATGCTGCTTCTTTAACAGAAATCAATGCAAGTCATATCAAAAGTAGCGCAGGATCCTTCTTCTAAGTCGGAGCGCCTCAAGTCGCACTGATTAGAACGGTTCCATTGCACTGAATGGGGTCTGACTTCTGATGTCACATGCCCTCCAATGTCGGTGTGATTCTTGCATCAGTGTGAACCGGGCCTAAAAATAAAGATTTCATGAAAAATAGATTACAGGCCCATGAAGTGGTTGGTGTGTATGAATCATTTCTGGAAAATAAGAATTTTATTTAGTGTCACTTTAAAGCCCGACGCCTGCAAAGAAAGGTTTTCCTGTACAGTTGAGCCGTGTCCACACTCACCCGAGCCTCCACTCCACCAGCAAACAGCACTCCCTGTGTTCCAATGGTGGATCGTTCCTGATGTCCTCATATCCATGACATTAGGAACAGTCCACCGCACAAGACCGCTAGACCACAGGGAGGGCGGCAGGTGCTGCAGACACCGGTCTTGTGTGCGGAGGATTGGAGGATCGGGTAAGTATATCTGTGTTCTTCCATTGCCTAGACCAGGGATCTGCAATTAGCGGACCTCCAGCTGTTGCAAAACTATGCCTCTGTCTCTAGGTGTCATGCTTGTGGCTGTCAGAGTCTTGCTATGCCTCATGGGACTTGTAGTTCTGCAACAGCTGGAGGTCCGCTAATTACATATCCCTGCCCTAGACAAAACCAAGCAGCTAACCCATGTAATAAGGGCACAGCCCCACTGCATGGGAACATTTTTTGCCCAAGGCCGGGCTTTAAAGAAACACTGATAAAAAAAAGCAATGCTTTCTTATGCCGCGTACACACAACCAGACTTTTCGACGGACTAGGTCCGACGGTCTTCCCGACAGACTTTCCGCGGCGTTCCGATGGACTTTCCGAACAAACGGACTTGACCAAAAACAAGCACACCAAAGTCTGACGGATTCGAACGTGATGACGTACGACCGGACTAGAATAAAGAAGTTTATAGCCAGTAGCCAATAGCTGCCCTAGCGTCGGTTTTCGTCTGTCGGACTAGCATACAGACGAGCGGATTTTTCGACCGGACTCGAGTCCATCGGAAAGATTTAAAACATGTTTTAAATCTAAAGTCTGTCTGATTTTTAGACAGCAAAGGTCCGATGGAGCCCACACAAGATCGAATTGTCCGGTGGATTCGTTCCGTTAGACCTTTGCTGTCGAAAAGTCCGGTCATGTGTACGCGGCATTACCGTCCTTTCATTGTAGAATGTCTGCTGCAAAATGACAGGTGCACTTTCAAAAAAATGTATCAATGAGTCTGCGTGTGCTTACTGAATATGTGTTTTTTTTTCCCCATAGATCAGGTCCAAGTCGCAGATTGTACAGCCACTGAAGATTATCGGTGTCAGTGCAAACCGAACACCTTCTGCACTGATAACTGCCACCTCTACTGCAAGAAATGTACCAGGTAACCCTCACCATATACAAGGGGTGGTCATAGATGGTCAAACAGTTCACTGATATACACTGTATTGTCAAAAGTATTGGGGGCACCTGCCTTTACCCGCACAATAGGTGTGCGCAGCCTGTTGCATTAAGGTGTGCACCCCAAAGCTTAAACACACATGAACGCCACCTGCTGTCACATGGAGGAGGCTCCGATGGTGGGAGATAGTTGATTGGGAGCATATTATGCTACACTCTAAATACGAGTCTATTGTGTTACAATGGTTGAACCTAGCCTTTAATACAATATGGGCATTTACACTCGCCACTGGCACCCCAAACCATCCACTTGGTGCCACTCCTGGATAATGCTAATGCACATGGGCTAATTAGGGTGTGCCGAGGAACACCCAGCACACACCTGAATATCTGAATAACGTGTCTGGGTTTCAGTCCGCTTGAAACCTGGACACGTGATTCAAAAAGCAAGGGCCATAAAGTCATGGATGAGCGAGTTGGGGTGGAGGAACTTGACTGCCTACACAGAGTCCTGACCTCAAACCAGATTGAACACATTTGGGATGAATTAGAGCGGAGACTGCGAGTCAGGCCTTCTCGTCCAACATCGGTGCCTGACCCCACAAATGGCTTCTGGAAGAACGGTCAAACATTCCCATAGATACACTCCTAAACCTTGTGGACAGCCTTTCCAGAGGAGTTTATAGCTGCAAAGGGTGGGCCAACTCAATATTGAACCCTACGGACTAAGACCTTGTAAACACGGTCGGACATTCTGACGGAAAATGGTCCGATCGGACCGTGTTGTCAAAGAATCCTACTGTGTGTGGGCTCCATCGGACTGTTTCCGTCGGAATACCCGACGGACAAAGTTTAGAGCTGGGCTATAAAACTTCCGACAACATGATCCGATCGGACTTTGTCCATTTGTGTGTAGAGAATTCCGATCAGCAAAGTGCCACGCATGCTCAGATCAAATTCCTAGACCAAAGCTATTGGCTACTAGCCTGAACGTAGTCCGTCGTAACGAAATAACGTCATTACGTTCCGTACGATCGGATTTTCCGACAACTTTGTCCGACCGTGTGTATGCAACACCAGTTTTGACCAAATCCGACGGATTTTGTTGTCGGAATGTCCGACCGTGTGTACAAGGGCTAAGACTGGGAGGCCATTAAAGTTCATGTGCGTGTAAAGCCAGGTGTCCCAATACTTTTGGTAATATAGTGTAGGTTTGTGAGTATAGAATGTTCGGTTAGTATCTGAGTTATTTGTATTTGGAGGACTATGTATTACATGACCAGTCTGTTCTTGTCTGGTTCCAGCTGTCCTGAAGGTCAGTACGAGAGAAGCGGAATGTACACCGACCTCCGACACCGTGTGTGAAGATATTGGTACCCCTCACCCTAAGGCCAATGGGGGTCCTGATGATTGTACGTTACTCTGTGCTTTTCATATCATCTCAATCATTATTACTTGACTGTTCACTAACAATTGCTCTATGTCTTCAGCCTCAGCCCAGATATTAGGTACCATAGAAGTTTTTCTCAATTTCATTATCTTAAAGAAAAACTATAAAGGTTTTGGGTCCTTTTTTAGTCTTTTAATATACAGTGCCTTGCGAAAGTATTCGGCCCCCTTGAACTTTTCAACCTTTTGCCACATTTCAGGCTTCAAACATAAAGATATAACATTTTTATTTTTTGTGAAGAATCACCAACAAGTGGGACACAATTGTGAAGTGGAACGAATCTATTGGATTTTTGAAACTTTTTTAACTAATAAAAAAATGAAAAAGTGGGGCGTGCAAAATTATTCTGCCCCCTTGCGTTAATACTTTGTAGAGCGACCTTTTGCTGCGATTACAGCTGCAAGTCGCTTGGGGTATGTCTCTATCAGTTTTGCACATCGAGAGACTGAAATTCTTGCCCATTCTTCCTTGCAAAACAGCTCGAGCTCAGTGAGGTTGGATGGAGAGCGTTTGTGAACAGCAGTTTTCAGCTCTTTCCACAGATTCTCGATTGGATTCAGGTCTGGACTTTGACTTGGCCATTCTAACACCTGGATACGTTTATTTGTGAACCATTCCTTTGTAGATTTTGCTGTATGTTTGGGATCATTGTCTTGTTGGAAGATAAATCTCCGTCCCAGTTTCAGGTCTTTTGCAGACTCCAACAGGTTTTTCATCCAGAATGGTCCTGTATTTGGCTGCATCCATCTTCCCCTCAATTTCAACCATCTTCCCTGTCCCTGCTGAAGAAAAGCAGGCCCCAAACCATGATGCTGCCACCAACATGTTTGACAGTGGGGATGGTGTGTTGAGGGTGATGAGCTGTGTGCTTTTACGCCAAACATATCGTTTTGCATTGTGGGCAAAAAGTTGGATTTTGGTTTCATCTGACCAGAGCACCTTCTTCCACATGTTTGGTGTGTCTCCCAGGTGGCTTGTGGCAAACTTTAGACAAGACTTTTTATGGATATCTTTGAGAAATGGCTTTCTTCTTGCCACTCTTCCAGAAAGGCCAGATTTGTGCAGTGTACCACTGATTGTTGTCCTATGGACAGACTCTCCCACCTCAGCTGTAGTTCTCTGCAGCTCATCCAGAGTGATCATGGCCTCTTGGCTGCATCTCTGATCAGTCTTCTCCTTGTCTGAGCTGAAAGTTAGAGGGACGGCCAGGTCTTGGAAGATTTGCAGTGCTCTGATACTCCTTCCATTTCAAAATGATCGCTTGCACAGTGCTCCTTGGGATGTTTAAAGCTTGGGGAATCTTTTTGTATCCAAATCCGGCTTTAAACTTCTCCACAACAGTATTACGGACCTGCTGGTGTGTTCCTTGGTCTTCATGATGCTCTCTGCGCTTTCAACAGAACCCTGAGACTATCACAGAGCAGGTGCATTTATACAGAGACTTGATTACACACAGGTGGATTCTATTTATCACCATCAGTCATTTAGGACAACATTGGATCATTCAGAGATCTTCGCTGAACTTCTGGAGTGAGTTTGCTGCACTGAAAGTAAAGGGGCCGAATAATTTTGCACGCACCACTTTTCAGTTTTTTATTTGCTAAAAAAGTTTAAAATATCCAACAGATTTCGTTCCACTTCACAATTGTGTCCCACTTGTTGGTGATTCTTCACAAAAAATAAAATTTTTATATCTTTGTTTGAAGCCTGAAATGTGGCAAAAGGTTGAAAAGTTCAAGGGGGCCGAATACTTTCGCAAGGCACTGTATGTATATTTTCCTTTTAGGGCTTCATTCATACTGGTTGTACTTATCTGTACGCTCGTGTGAAGGGCCATCTTCACCCACCTGGGATGCCCCTAGGTGCCCCTTGCAGAGGGGTTCAGGCAGCCCCATAGAATTAATGACAGGTGGTTGGCTGGCTGTATGGACTTCCCTGTGCATTGCTGAGTGCACATCGGTGAGGGTCCGATGTACGGATCAGGATGCGTACAGATTGCGTTCTGATCTGTGTATCGGACACACGTGGATGTACATGCCGAGATGCATGTGATGGTCTGTGGAGGTCCGTGCAGCCAGTCATTGAATCAAAGGACTACCAGCACGTCTCTGCAAGGGACACCTATGCATCCTGGGCAGCTGGTGACGCACCTTCACACGGTGTACAGATCGGTATGCCCATGTGAATGAGTCCTTAGTGTGAGGACAGCGGTCTTACTTTCCCTGTCTCCTGGAGTAGACATCCTCCATTAGAGGGATTCTGCTTGGTTTGGTTGAGTTGAGTGTTTGAGGGTTTTGTTTAGAAGAAGGTCATGTTAAACTCATTTATGTCATCAGGAGCTGGTGCTTTAGATGGGCAGTGATGCCCGATGCCCGGTAGGCTGGGCTCCTGATCATGTGAAACTGTTTGTCTACACAGTGCTGATGTCATCAGATTCCGACCTGACCGTGCGCTAGTGGTGTGTGTGCATGTATGTGTGTGTGTGTGTGTGTGTGCATGTATGTGTGTGTGTGCATGTATGTGTGTGCGCATTTATATATGTGTGCTTATATATACAGTATGTGTGTGTTTATATGTGTGTGCATATGTGCATTTATATATGTGTGTGCTTACATGCGCACACACACATATACTGTATATATCTGCTTAAGGAACGCCTCCTGCACATATACGACGGCAGAATGCCACGGCTGGGCACAAGCACGTACAGGTATGTTGCTCTTTAAGTGCCCAGCCATGGGTCGAGAGCGAGCCGCCACCGGCGCGCTCCCGACTCGGTCCTGAGCTCCGTGGCCCCGGGAACCAGCGGACCCGATCGCCGCTGGTGTCCCGCGATCGGGTCACAGAGCTGAAGAACGAGGAGAGGTCTGTGTAAACAAACCTCTCTCCGTGCTTCCCTGTGTGGCTGTCACCGATCGTCTGTTCCCTGATATAGGGAAAGACAATCAATGACGTCACATGCCAGGCCACACCCCCCTACAATAAAAAAAAACACATAACGTCACACATAACCCCTTCTCGCCCCCTAGTGGTTAACTCCTTCACTGCCAGTGTCATTTACACAGGAATCAGTGCATTTAAATAGCACTGATTGCTATATAAATGACAATGGTCCCAAAAATGTCCGATGTGTCCGCCATAATGTCGCAGTCACAATAAAAATCGCTGATTGCCACCATTACTAGTAAAAAAAAATAATTAATAATGCTATAAAACTATCTATTTTGTAAACGCTATAACTTTTGCGCAAAACAATCTATAATCACTAATTGCGTTTTTTTTAACCAAAAATATGTAGAAGAATAGGTATCGGTCTAAACTGAGGAAAAAAATGTTTTTAATATATTTTTTGGGGATATTTATTATGGCAAAAAGTAAAAAATATAAAAATGTTTTTCAAAATTGACGCTCTATTTTTGTTTATAGCGCAAAAAATAAAAACCGCAGAGGTGATAAACTACCACCAAAAGAAAGCTCTATTTGTGGTAAAAAAAAGGACGTCAATTTTGTTTGGGAGCCACGTCGCTCGACCGTGCAATTGTCAGTTAAAGCTCCGGAGTGCCGAATCGCAAAAAGGGGCCTGGTCCTTTGGCTGCAAATTAGTCTGGGGTGGATATATGCACACACATATAAACACATGCACACACACACACATATATATATATATATATATATATATGTGTATATGCATGTATGTGTGTGTGTGTGCATGTGTTTATATGTGTGTTTGTATTTTATATATATGTGTGTGTGCACATTTTATGTATGCGCTTTTAATCCTGATCCCTTATATGTGTACAGTCAGAACTGATTTTTTTTTGTTTGTTTGTTTTACCGCTTGTTCAGAATACCAGCAAGAAAATGCCATTCCTCTGAAAAGCGATCAATGCTCAGATCGCTTTCAGAGGTATTTGACAGCCAGTATGTTGCCTCCGGACCGCCTGTTTTAACCCCCTAAATACATCACTATGCTGCGTGCAATGCAGACAGTTGCGGGGTGCTTGCAGTGCAGCGCCATTCACCTAGGGGTATACTTCAAGGGCGCCCTGACAGGAAAAAGATTGAGAAACACCGACATAGAGGAACCGATCTCTCCATTTTCCTCCTGCAGGAAGGAGAGGAGGAGAAGCGGGGCGGGATAGAGAGAGATTGGTTCCTTTATATGCAGCCACCCCCACAGCTCCTCCTATGCCGCTTCTTTCTGCAGCCCCCCCCCCCCGTGTGCTCTCCAGCTCCCTCTGTGTGCTCTCCAGCTCCCTCTGTGTGCTCTCCAGCTCCCTCTGTGTGCTCTCCAGCCCCCCTCTGTGTGCTCTCCAGCCCCCCCTGTGTGCTCTCCAGCCCCCCTCTGTGTGCTCTCCAGCCCCCCTCTGTGTGCTCTCCAGCCCCCCTCTGGGTGCTCTCCCGCTCCCTCTGTGTGCTCTCCAGCCCCCCTATGTGCTCTTCAGCCCCCCTCTGTGTGCTCTTCAGCCCCCTTTGTGCTCTCCAGCTCCCCTGAGCTTTTTCCTGCCCCTCCCCCTTATCCCCACAGCTCTGCAGGGTTCTCCCCTCCCCCGCCAGCTGTTGTGGGGGATTTGTCAGTATGAAGCCTTTTCTGAAAGGAGAGTCAGTGATCCGTACCAATCACTGACTCTGTCTCTTAATAACAGAAGCATAGTAAACTGTTTACTATGCTTCAGTTTATGAATGGGACGCTCTGTACAGATTCCTGTCCATTCATTCTGTGCAGCTGAGGCTGCAGAAACGAGCTGTGTCCTCCATCTCCTTTCTCTATCTCAAAGGTGAAACATCAGAGATCTGTTTAGACTCCTGATATCTCACCAAAGCCCCCCCAATGGGGATCCTAAAAAAAAAAACTATAAAAAAAATTGTAAAAAAAAAGAACTACCACACAAACTTCACCCTTGTGACTGAGCCCTGGCGTTCCGCCACCGGGTTCCTTGGGAAGGGCCTTGTTCGGGGGTCAGAGGGGCCCTTTGAGGAGTCTTGCATCGGGGGCCCTGAAGGTTCTAGTTACGCCTCTGACTGGAGGAGCAATGGAGACACCTTTGGACAGCAGCATTGTCGTTCTGGGAGAGGGTAGTGTTGCGGTGGATACACACTATACAAGTTTTGTTGTTCAATTTCCTAAATTTACCTTCAACTATGTAGTGGAAGCGCCTACCCGATTCCATACAAATTGAAAGTGTTTAGGTTTGACCTCCTATTACATGGTTTTGGTAAATCTCTAAAGGAAAAGTATCTAAAGAAAAATGTGTAGCCAGCTTTAGATAGACTAGTAGATTTAAATGGACTTGACTAATTATATGCTGGCCATTGTAAGCACCCTTGTCAGTGGTTAATGGTTTGTCTCCACCCTGTAAGGTCCCTTTCCCACGGGCTTTCTGATCAGGTCCACCTGTCAGTTTTTCAGGCGGACCTGATTGGACCCTCCATTCACCTCTATGATGTCAGCGGTCACATGTGTCCTGCAGACGTCATGTATTTTCTGGGGTGCTGTGGGAAAATGTTTTTTAAAAGTATAAATCTTTTAGCACTTTTAGGGTCCTTTCACACGGGGCGGATCAGTTCTGATCCGCCCCGTGGATATCCGCTTGCTCAGCGGGGATCACTCCGCCGATCCCCGCTGAGCAGGGAAATGACAGCTCTGTCTCTGCACACTGCGCAGGGACAGACCTGTCACAGCGCCACTCTCCCCTATGGGAGATCGGATGACGACGGACCGCAGTGCCCGTCGTCACCCGATCCGATCCGCAGACGGATGGAAAAATAGCTTTTTCCTCCGTTACACTTTTTCGGATCGGAGCGAGTCGGATGTCAGCGGACCTGTCACCGCTGACATCCGACGCTCCATAGAGCTCTATGGAGCACCCGTTCAGGTCCGCCTGAAAAACTGACAGGCGGACCTGAACGGGACGTCAGTGTGAAAGGGGCCTTATTGTGTACACATTTGATTGCTACTATGGATGACCTCGGTGGCCAAATACCGTTCTTTGTATTTGTTTTGTACATTTTCCTCTGTAACCTTAAATATACAATTCATGTTTTTACACAAGGATCTGTATTTATTTTTTTTTTGTTTGCAGCTCTCTCTGTTGCATTACTTGTTTCCATCGGACTTACTACAATCATCGTCGCTTGTGTTGTCGTCTTCTTACTATATCGAAGAAAACAAATCAAAGGTAAAATGATCTGTCAGACTATTTTCTTATCTTTCTGAACAGATTACAGAAAAAGTTGTCTTACAGTCTAAACCGCTGGTCTCCAAACTGCAGACCAAAGGCCGGATGTGGCCCTTTGCTTGCCTTTGTCCAACTTTTGAGGTACTATTCCACCTAATAACATCAACAGTGAGGCACCATTGCTTTCACTGACACCAACAATGAGGCACCGTTGCTTTCACTGACACCAACAATGTGGCACCGTTGCTTTCACTGACACCAACAATGTGGCACCGTTGCTTTCACTGACACCAACAATGAGGCACCGTCGCTTTCGCTGACACCAACAATTAGGCACCATGGCTTTCACTGACACCAACAATGTGGCACCATTGGTTTCACTGACTCCAACATCAATCTTCTGATTGCTGATTGTTATTTTTTTGCAGAAGCAAGGAAACTAGCTGAACTTAGGAATGAAGTCTATCAGGTGAGAGTTTTGAAGTTTATGCCTGTGAAATTTTTATAAAAAATGTAACTTTCAAGGACTTATTGATGCAGCCCCATATATATATATATATATATATATATATATATATATATATATATATATATATATATATATATATATATATATATATATATACACATATACCCACCAGCTGCTTTATTAGGTACACCTTGCTAGTCCCGGGTTGGACCCCCTTTTGCCTTCCTTCTCCGTGCATAGATACAAGGTGTTGGAAACATTCCTCAGAGATTTTGCTCTATAGTGACATGATAACATCACGCAGTTGCTGCAGATTTTTCGGCTGCACATCCATGATGGGAATCTCCCGTTCCACTCAATCCCAAAAGCGCTCTATTGGATGAGATCTGGTGAGTGTGGAGGCCAATGGATGAGATCTGGTGAGTGTGGAGACCATTGGATGAGATCTGGTGAGTGTGAAGGCCATTGGGTGAGATGTGGTGAGTGTGGAGGCCATTGGAGTACAGTGACCTCATTGTCCAGTGGTGAGATGATTGGAGCTTTGTGACATGGTGCATTATCCTGCTGGAAGGAGCCATCAGAAGATGGGGACACTGTAGTCATAAAGGGATGGACATGGTCAGCAACAATGCTCAGGTAGGCCGTGGTGTATAATCGATGCTCAATTGGTACTAAGGGGCCCAAAGTGTGCCAAGAAAATCTCCCCCAAACCATTACACCCCCACCACCAGCCTGAACCATTGAAACAAGGCAGGATGGATCCATGCTTTCATGTTGTTTATACCAAATTCTGACCCGACCATCTGAATGTCGCAGCTGAAATCCAGACTCCTCAGACCAGGCAACGTTTTCCCAATCTTCTATTGTCCAATTTTGGTGATCCTGTGCCAATTGTAGCCTCAGTTTCCTGTTCTTAGCTGACAGGAGTGGCATCCAGTGCGGTCTTCGGCTGCTGTAGCCCATCTGCTTCAAGACTCGATGTGTTGTACTTTCAGAGATGGTATTCTGCATACCTTGGGTGTAACGAGTGGTTATTTGAGTTACTGTTGCCTTTCTATCATCTGAAACCAGTCTGCCCATTCTCCTCTGACCTCAACAAGGCATTTTTCTCCACACAACTGCCGCTCATTGGATCTTCTCTTACGGACCATTCTCTGTAAACCCGAGAGAAAATCCCAGTAGAACAGCAGTTTTTGAAATATTCTGACCAGCCCGTCTGCCACCAACAACCATGCCACGTTCAAAGTCACCTAAATTTCCTTTCTTCCCCATTCTGATGCTTGATTTTTAACTTCAGAAAGTCGTCTTCACCACATCTGGATGCCTAAATGCATTGAGTTGCTGCCAATGCGATTGGTTAATTAGCAATTTGTGTTACCAAGCAATTGAACAGGTGTACCTAATAAAGGGGCCGGTGAGTGTGTGTATATATATATATATATATATATATATATACACATATATATATATATATATATATACACACACACACACTGTATATAGAGTGATAGTGTATATAATAAAGGTATATATATATATATATATATATATATATATATATATATATATATATGTGAGTGTGTGTGTGATAGATATATATATATATATATATATATATATATATATATATATATATATATATATATATATATATATTTCAACAAAGCATGAAAATGTTTTTTCTCTTTGCAAGTACAGGAAAATGGCTTTTGATCCTGCCAAAAAGTCTGAGACCTTCAAACGCACTGTAGTAAGCTGACAACATTGCCTCTGCTGCACTGAAATCCCAAACAGTGTTGTCAGCCACCCTTAATTTTCCTTTGTGAACTACAGAACAACTCTCCCCAATGTTATAGAATTGAGAAGTGGAGAGGGGATCTGTGGTCCTAACACACTTACTGTTGTAGGATGACATTGCTTCTCCTCCACAGACACAGTACAATGATTGAATGTTGTCACCCGGGGCAGGAAATGCGTTACTGGCAGGATCACCTGCATTAGCACAGCTGAGGACAGGACTCCAGGCGTCCCTTGCCTTGGCATGGTGTGCTGAGAATCCCAATTAAGGGAGCAAAGACACAAACTGACAATGCTACAATGGATATGTAAAAAGGAATATATATTGACAGTTCTAACTTTTGGGTTTCCATACAAAGAGAGGTCTATTTATAAAAAGAAAAATGCTGTGTGAATTTCGCAGCATTTGCACAGCCGTCAAGAATAATATGTCTGATATGTTTATTTCCTGTGATTGTCAGCTCCACCTAGTGGTCATAGTGTGGTATTTTGCTGAACTACCTAAATCAGGTAAATGGAGAATTATGTCCACTAGATGGAGCTGACGATCATAGGAAATAAATAAATTAGACATATTGCAGGGATTATTCGTGACCGTGGCCGGATGCTGTAACATTCAAACAGCAATTAAAAAAAAAAAAATTTGCACAATTTGCCCTAACCCCTATTCATTTCTTTGCAGAGGCTACCAGCTCAGGAGCGAGTGGACAACCTTCGAGCTCAAGAAGTATGTTACCTCTATAAACCTATATATGTAGTGTTCTTATATTCAGGGCCGGCTTTAATATTCATTGGACCCTGGGCAAAAATCCCTCCCCCCCCCATGCAGTTTTGCTCTCAACCTGCTTTGAGGCAAACAATAGATAGCAGCTAAATCAGTTTACTGAATCAGATCAGGCAGCGATGGGCTGCCAGAGGTTACAGTGTATCATTGCTGCTCTCTGATTAGTCGCTAGAGGTTACAACACATGATTTATGCTTGCTGATTGGTTGCTAGAGATTACTGTACATCAATACTGCTCACTGATTGGTTGCTAGAGGTTATTGCACATCATTACTGCTTACTGATTGGTTGCTAGAGGTTACAGCACATCATCTCCTTACTGCCTGCACACCATGGACTGAGAAGGTGAGGGGACCCATCAATAGACAGAAAACTCCCAGGGATCCTAGGACTTCTGGGATCAGTGACAGTGCTGGGAAGAGCAGTGGGTTTGATCAATTTCCAGCATGCCCCTTTATTTTGCGGTTTCCCATGGATGGAGGTCAAAGTAGTTTAAGTGTACATGAAGCCTTAAAGTGGTAATAAACCTCTGAAATGAAAAAAGAACAAAGAATATCCTTCTATAGTGTGTACTTGCCTCAATCCTAAAGCACTAGTATGATAGTATGAGTATGATTTCTGTCTGCTCTCTCATTCCTCTGCTCTCTGAGTCTTTTCTTACAGTCTGTGCCAACACCAAGGGATCCCAGGACAGTCTGGCCCCCTACAGCTCACAGCAGGTGATTGCCAGCCTCAGCTGTGCATGTTTCCTAGAGATCATGTAGAGGGGGGAGGGGACTGTTCTCTCCATTCAGGTCTCATATTACACTCAGTTCTATGCTGTGCGCTGTGCAGTGTGCGACATCAGATCCTCGCCCCCTTGCCTTCTAAAGCTTAGAAATGCTGTGTAAATTCTGGACTTTGAATGTAGTTAGAGGAGAGACGGCTGCAGGTAAACAAGTACGATTTATGTAGGATTTTGTTTTTTTTCATCTCTGTGTATCTAGCCTGAAGCTAGTCCCTTTACTGGGTATATGTGAAGGTTTACAACCACTTTAATTAGCTTTGAAGGCAAAGTTCAGCATGATTATACACTGCATGTGCACAAGTGCGAGTTCATAGCAGCCGCTTAGAACTTGTGATAAGGCTTATAATTCTGGTTAGTAGGTGCTTTGAACAGGGTGCGGGTTTTGTACACATTCTTTAAACTAGATAAACATACTATTTCTTAAGTCCAGAAAGCTTACAATCAATGATTTACCTTTTTACAGAACAAGCGATAGTAAAAGTTACAATGGATCTTTTGTAGTGGGCTGAACAAGTGTCATGGTTATGCAGTGATCTTCCTCTGGTTGCTTACCTCCCCTCGTGTTCTGACTAAGAGGCCAGCCACTTCCACCTGGTGGTTTTTATAACCCTCTCCTCTAAGCATGGCTCCACCCCAGGCCCTATCAGGGAACCCTATATTAACCTGTGCACTGCAAGCCATCAGGGCTGATCAACCATTGTGTGTTTGGCTTCCTGGTTCCTGCTTGCCGTGTGCTCTATGTTTGTCTCTGTTACCGACCTTGGCGTGTTCTCAATGATTCCTGTCTGCTTGTGACCTTGACCTTTTGGCATTTCCCTGACCATCCCTGTCTGCCTGTGAACCTGAACCTTTGGCGTGTACTCTGTTGTTCCTGTCTGCTAGTTGCCCTGACCTCTACCTTATCCCCTTACTATTCTTGTCGTTCCAGCCTGCTGCTTCCTTCTCCTGTAGTCTACTGTGAGTGTGAGCTGTGAGACCCTAGGGGCCGTGACCTGGAGCCAGACTGCAGCGAAGTCCATCCTCACCACTAGAGGCTCTGGTGAACACCCGCTGGCTCTTAGGCCGCGTACACACGCGGGGACTGTTCGGCCAACTTTGTCCGCTGAACAGTGTTTCGGCGGACAGTCCGCCCGTGTGTGGGCTTTCGGCGGACAGTTTCAGCGAACAGTCCGCTGAACAAGGTTTTTCGGAAATTCCGAAAAACTGTCCGCTGAAACTTTGTTTCAGCGAACAGTCCCCTCGTGTGTAGGCTTGTTCGTCAAACTAAGTTCCGCGCATGCTCAGAAAGGATTTACACGCCGAAAGTTATAATGCAGTGTATAGGACGTCGTATTTTTCGTCCCGTCGTACGTGCCGTTCACGTCATCGCGCACGGTTTCAGCAAACTGTTCGTTCGTCGTGTGTGGCCATGTCCGTCCATGCTAAGTTTGAGCGGACTGTTTGCTGAAACTGTTTGACAGACAAAGTTGGGCGAACAGTCCCCGCGTGTGTACGCAGCCTTAGACTCCGCGCCCTGGGGAATCTATGCTCCAGCTTCCGTTGGGATCTGTGTTAGTGATCCTGTAGACTTGTGTCCTGAATCTCCCTGGGTACAATCCGCAGCAGTCAGTCCTAAGGTCCACTACCTAGCGGTGCACTTCCGACTCATACGGAGTGCATCTGTCACCTGGTCTCGGGTGACCTGACAACAAGGCTGGAATCCTCAAGTTTTTACTTACACTTATGACCTTCAGCAGTACAGTCTAGTAAACTAGGGATGAGTAAAATTGAGATTTTTTTTTTTTCCATTTCCCTGAAAAATCGGATTAACCACTTCAATACCGGGCACTTTTATCCCCTTCCTGCCCAGGCCAATTTTCTTCTATCATCGCTGTGATACTTTGAATGACAATTGCGCGGTCATGCAAGCTGTACCGAAATGAAAATTTTTAGCATTTTTTTTCCCCACAGATAGAGCTTTCTTTTGGTGGTATTTAATCACCACTGGGGTTTTTATTTTTTGCTAAACGAATTATTATTATACATGATTTACATAGCGCCAAAAGTTTATGCAGAGCTTTAAAATGTAGAGCGGCGACAGCAAAATTACAATACAGTTCAATATAGAAGGGACAGGTGGACCCTGCTCGTAGAGCTTACATTCTAAAGGGAGGGGGTGGTGGTACAAAAGGTGGTAGACGCGGAGAATAATTTGAATGAAAAACACCAAAAATTTTCCAAAAAATTAGTTTTTCTTAGTTTTCAGTAAATAAGTACATTTTCTCCTTCACTGACGGGCACTGATATGCAGCACTGATGGGCACTGATAGATGGCACTGAACTGACATGCATTACTGATGGGCACTGGTGTTTTTGGTGTTTTACCAATTGTCTCTCTATGCATTTGTTATAAATCAAATAAATTGTGTGATATTAAGTCCATTCTTTCCAAATCTAATGTCTTGAATAAGTTATAGGACATTACATATTATATCTTGCTGTGCTGTCCACAGTGCCATCCTGTGGTGACAGCATTAACATAATTTGTTTACTGATGGGCACTGGTGGGCATATCAGGTGGGCATCACTGATGGGGCGGCACTAATAATCACTTCACTGCACTGATTTTGAGTGCAGACCCCTCCCCCCCCCGTCAGGAGAGCCGCTTAAAGGCTCTCCCCTACTGACGCCCTTGCAATTACGCGGCCATGCAGCTCTGTACCCAAATTACATTTTTATATTTTATTGCCCTCAAATAGAGCTTCCTTTTGGAGGTATTTAATCACAGTTTTTTTTATTTCTTGTTAAACAAATCAAAAAAGGCCAAAAAGTTTGAAAAACAAAAAAAGTTTTTCTTTGTTTCTGTAAATAAGTAATTTTTCTCCTTCACTGATGAGGCTGCACTGATGGACAATGATGGGGAGGCACTAATATTCAGCACTGATAGATAGCACTGGCAGGCAATACTGACAGGCACTGACAGGCATTATTGGTGGGCACTGATTGGCATCACAGGTGGGCAGCGCTGATGGGGCTGCACTGATAATCACTGCACTGATCACTCTGCCCACCATTTAAACCCCCCCCCCCCCTCCACGCTTATCGGCTCTCCCTTACTCGCGTCCTGTCAGCAGTGACTAGAGGAATGCCGATAACTGCCATTTCCTGGTAACGCTATGATCAGCTGTGATTGGACACAGCTGATCACATGGTAAAGAGCCTATGTCATAGGCTCTTTACCGTGATCAGAGATGCAGTGTTTCAAAGCGACACACCGCACTACCGATCACCATGTCACGTGCCAGAGCGGCTTGTTCTCCTGGACATCATATGAAATCCGGTCAGAACGGGGGAGCCACCGCCCAGCCATCATTTTGCTATAGGCTGGGCGAGATGTGGTTAAAATAAAAAAATATTACCATTTTGGAGAAATGCATTGGAGTCAAACTATAAGACAACATTTTAATTAAGTTAAAGGTAAGTTTGCTTTTTTACAAAAAATTAAAGGGTGAACTAACTCCAAATATCCCGGCTACCCCATTTAGATCCCGCCACATATAGCAGTTGTGATACCCAGTGCAGTCAGCGGACACCATACACCAAAATACACAGCTCAAAGTGAGTATCCATCATAATACTCTCAATGGCAAACACTCATTGGTCAGCAAGACCACTTGACTATGCTGACCAATAGGAAGCATTTCTTTCTTCTGGGATACCTTACCAAAAGAAGAAGCCTTAAATGCACTACTCAATGGTCAGTATGGTCATGTGACTGTGCTGACCAATGAGCACTTGCCATTGCGAGTATTATGATAGATACTCACCCAAGATCTGCATATTGTGGTGTACAATGTACAGACTACTACAACGGCAGCACAGGGCATTGCAGCCACTATGTGTGACGGGGTCTGGAGGGGTGCCAAGGATAATTCTGTGGTATTTTGCTTTGTCTCAAATGCATATTGACCAAATGGAATTTGTTTACTGCCGTTGTAGCATCTACGTTCCCACTGCCAGGCTTTTTATTGCTGTGGTTATCACCCGGAGCTAGATGTCCCCTCACATCTTGTCCAGGTGATGGGTGTCAGAAAGAGAGAAAGGTTTGGGCTGGAGTTAGGCTTTAACCCTTTTTTTTAGCCACAGTTCTTTTCATTTCAGGTGCACACACCTCGGGGACAGCAAGAGAGAGATTATTTTATTCAAGTTGGAAAAAGTGATGAGGAGTGTGGTGTGATGGAACTTGGTTGTGGAGAGAAAGTGCCATTGACCACGGACCCTACGGATAAAGAGCAACCCGGTTTGGGGGCTTGTAGCTGTATCAGTGATAGAGTAAGTGACTTTACTTTCCTCTGTATGGACCACGGGGGTTATTTACTAAACCCGGAGAATGCAAAAGCTGGTGAAGCTCTTCATACAAACCAATCAGCTTCCAGGTTTTATTGTCAAAGCTTAACTAAACAAGCTGAAATTAGAAGCCGATTGGCTACCATGCACAGCTGCACCGGATTTTGAGTGCTCCAGTTTTAGGAAATGTCCCCCTAAGTATCACCTTTTCTTTAATTTTTAAGTGTTGTTGTTCAGTCATTTAGCCGTGTCCGGCTCTTTGTGACCTCATGGACCATAGCGCACCTGGCTTTTCTGTACTCCAGTGCCTCCCGGAGCTTGCTTAACTTCATGTTCATTGTTTAGATGATGCTGTCTATCCAACTTTGTCGTCCTCTTCTCCTTTTTCCTTCCATGTTTCCCAGCATCAGGGTCTTTTCCAATGAGCCCTCTCTGCGCATTAGGTGACCAAAATGTAAAGTGTAACTTTACTAAAGTGTTAACTTTAAACTTAATAAAAGTTAACTTCTTCAGATCCGTGCTATAGATGAATGACGGCTACAGCGTGGGCCTACTTTGCTGGGAGTACGTCAATAGACATCCTCCCGTGCCCGAGACAAGGCTGATCACAGATCGGAGTAAGGGGTTGATCCCGACCCCTTTCCACGTAATCAGCTGTCAGCCAATGACAGCTGATCATGTGATGTAAACAGAGACATAATCGGCTAATGTTTCTCCTCGCGCTGATCACCAGCGGTTCTCAGAGGGATATCGGTCCCGATCAAGGAGAGCTCCCACCAGCTCATCTGTGCCCACCTATGTCACCGACCAGTGCCACCTACCAGTGCACAACAGTGCCACCTGCCAGTGCCCACCAGCGCCACCCATCAGTGTTACCAATTAGTGCCTCATCAACAATGCTGCCCATCAGTGTCCTCTACCAGTGCCCATCAGTGCCACCTATCAGTGCCCATCAGTGCCCATCGGTGCCACCCACCAGTGCCATCTTATCAGTGGCCATCAGTTCCGCCTTATCTGTGCCTATCAGTGCCCACCAGTGCCGTCTCATCAGTGCATATCAATGAAGGAGGAAAATTACCTTTTTGCAAAATGTTACAAAAAACTATGAAACATGATTTTTTTTCTTTTTTCAAAATATTCTATCTTTTTTTTGTTTGTTTAGCAAAAAATAAAAACTCCAGGTGTGATTAAATACCACCAAAATAAAGCTCTATTTGTGGGAAAAAAATGAAAAATTTCAGTTGGGTACAGTGTTGTATGACCACTGATTGTCATTCAAAGTGCGTCAGCGCTGAAAGCTGAACTTTGGTCTGGGAAGGAGGGGGGTTTATGTGCCCAGTAAGCAAGTGGTTAACCTAATTGTAACTAAACTGTAAGGGAAAACTTTTTTTTTTTTTTTGGATAAAATGGGGAGGGATTATAACACTGTTGTACTTTGAATGACAATTGTGCGGTCATGCAAAGCTGTACCAAACGTACATTTTTATATTTGTTTCTCACAAATTGAGCTTTCTTTTGGAGGTATTTAATTACCACTGAGTTTTTTTATTTTTTGCTAAACAAATTAAAAAAGACCGAAAATGTTGAAAAAAAATGTTTTTGCTTTATTTCTGTTATAACAATTTGTAAATAAGTAATTTTTCTTCTGCTGATGGGCACTGATGAGGCTGCACTGATGGGCAATCATGAGGAGATGAGGAGGCACCAATATGCAGCACTGATAGGCTTCACTGATATGCACTGATAGATGGCAGTGATATAGATGGCACAGATGGGCAGCACTGATTGGCATCACAAGTGGGCATCGCTGATGGGGCTACACTGATAATCACTGCACTGATTATTAGTGCAGACCCCCCCCCCATCAGGAGAGCTGCTTATCGGCTCTCCCCTACTCACGCCCTGTCAGCAGTGAATAGAGGAATTCCGATAACCATCACTTCCTTGTAACGCGGTGATTGGATACAGCTGATCACATGGTAAAGAGCCTACGTCATAGGCTATTTTCCGTGATCGAAGATGTGGTGTGTCGGAGTGACACACTGCACTACTGATTACCGTGGGTCGTGCCCCTTGGGGTGCGCACTAGCGGCTTATTCTGCTGGACATCATATGATGTCCAATCAGAGCAGAAGAGCCACTGCCCAGCCGTCATTTTGCTATAGGCTGGGCGAGATGTGGTTAAAAAAAAAATGGCCATTTTGCCAAAATGCACTGGAGTCAAAGTAAAAGACAAATGAATTAAGTTAAAGGTAAGTTCGCTTTTTCACAAAAAATGAAATGGTGAACTAACTTCAAATATTCCGGCTACTCCTCCAGACTCCGCCACACATAGCAGCTGTGATGCCCAGTGCTGTCGGCGGACACCATACGCCACAATACACAGCTCAAAGTGAGTATCCATCATAATACTCTCAATGGCAAACACTCATTGGTCAGATAGACCACTTGACTATGCTGACCAATAAGAAGCATTTCTTCTAGGATAACTAACTGGAGGAAGAAGAAGCCTCATTGGTCAGTATGTTCACGTGACTGTGCTGACCAATGAGCGCTTGCCATTGCGACCATTATGATGGACACTCAACCCAGAGCTACTCATTGTGGTATACAGTGTACGGACTACTACAACGGCAGCATGGGGGGCATTGTAGCCACCATGTGTGACGGAGTCCAGAGGAGTGTGAAGGATAGTTGGGCTTAGTTCACCCTATAATTTTTAGTGAAATGTGAACTTACCCTTTATTATTATCGTTATTATTATTATTATACAGGTTTTATATTGCGCCAACAGTTCACGCAGCGCTTTACAACATAAGGGCAGACATTACAGTTACATTACAATTTGGTACAAGAGGAATCACATGGCCGTGCTTGTTAGAGCTTACAATCTAAAAAGGAAGGGGCAATTGATACAAAAGGTAATAGCTGTGGGGGATGAGCTGATGGAGGAAGTAAAACAGTGTTAGTTAGAAGCAGGATAGGCTTCTTTGAAGAGAAGGGTTTTCAGAGATCGCCTAAAGATGAATAGATCAGGGGATAGTCGGACAGATTGGGGTAGGGAGTTCCAAAGGATGGGAGAAGCTCTGGAGAAATCCAGGAGGAGGTAACAACCGAGCTAGAAAGCAGGAGATCTTGATATGACCGAAGAGGGCGGCTTGGTTGGTATTTTGGGACTAGGTTAGTGATGTAGCTGGGGGCAGAGTTATGGATGGCTTTGTAAATTACTGTTAGTATCCCTGCATCCCAAAACTGCTTCCGCTTTTGTACCCCATATTCGGGGGGCGCGGGGGGACTTGATCTCCTCACCCTCTAAGATGGCTGAGGAATTCAGGGACTTCTATCAATCTCTGTACAATATCCCTCTGTCTCGACAAGTAGGATCCCCTTCTATCGAGTTGGCAGACAAACTATCCTATATCTCGGAAACCGCTCTCCCTACATTAGATGGTGACACCATTGCAGACCTGGAAACCCCTATCACTGAGGACGAAGTTGCCAAAGCCATAGCGGGAACGCCAAGTGGAAAGAGCCCAGGCCCCGACGGCTTCACTCCTAAGTTTTACAAACTCTTCGCCACCCTCCTCACACCCTTTCTAACCCGGATGTTCAACTCCTTGACAGAGGGATCTAAGTTCCCTCCACAAACGCTTGAGGCCCACATCTGCCTCATCCCAAAACCAGACAAAGACGCCACTCTATGTGCAAACTATCGGCCAATATCCTTGATTGGTGTCGATTTGAAAGTCTTTGCCAAAATCCTTGCCAATAGATTGCAACCGTTGCTGCCCAAAATAATACACTTAGACCAGGTTGGCTTTGTGAGCGGCCGGGAGGCTAGGGACAATACTCTAAAGACCCTCCTTCTGACTAATTATGCCCGGTCCCATAATATTCCACTATGCCTCTTAACAGTTGATGCGGAGAAGGCATTTGACCGGGTAGACTGGCAGTTCCTCAGATTATCCCTGCAGCAAATAGGGTTGGGAACTCATATGGTCGCGAGAGTGATGTCCCTATACTCCTCTCCGTATGCTAGGATTAGACTGAATGGTTCATTATCTCCAGCCTTTTCTATCTCCAACGGGACACGGCAGGGGTGCCCATTGTCCCCCCTCCTCTATGTCCTAACTATGGAACATTTGGCTATTGCTCTACGCAACAATCCTTCTATCCAAGGCATAACAGTCGGGCCCACTCATAATAAACTCGCCCTATTCGCAGATGACCTGCTCCTGTACGTGACTCACCCACACACATCCTTACCCTCAGTGCTGCAGGAATTCCAAAAATTCGGAGCGGTTAGCAACTTCAAAGTTAATTATAGTAAATCAGAAATCCTTAACATATCCATGCCTCAGTCGGCCATACGAAGACTCTCGACTACTTTCTCTTTTAAAACTGATTCTTCTTCCATTAGGTATCTCGGAATTCAAATACCGGCGGACGCGTCCCAGCTCTTTGCTCAGAATTTTGCCCCCCTACTCCTTAGGGCCCAGGCAGATCTAGCTACATATACGTCCAAACGGCTCTCATGGCTAGGTAGAGTGCATGCTTTGAAAATGGACGTTCTTCCTCGTTTCCTATATTTGTTTCAAACCGTTCCCATCCACATACCTAATTCGTACTTTAGGAAATTACGCCAACTGTTCTCCAAATTTATTTGGAATGCTGCTCGCCCCAGAATACGGTATGAAACATTATCTCGTCCGAGGGTTCGGGGGGGGGCGGGGCGCCGGATGCCTCCCTGTACCATAAAGCAGCAGTGCTCACGCGCATACTAGATTGGTTCCACCACTCTTCCACCAAGCTTTGGGTTCAGTTGGAATGTCATATGAACCCAATTGATCTCTCCGCCCTCCCATGGACCTTGCCCACGGTCCGGGGGGGGTCGGGTCCCCTCAACGACCTTACTCGTCACACAATCCAGATTTGGGACCGTATGATGACCAAAAGGGGCCTATCAAAATACATGGGGCCTATGACTCCCTTCTTTGGGACCCCGGCCTTTCCTCCGGCTATGAGGGTATCAAAATTCGGACCATGGCAAAGAGAAGACCATAGGAGGCTTGCCCAAGTCCTTCGGGCGGATCCCACTTTGAGGACAGATACCCCTACCAGTCTAACCTCCCGGCATCCCATGCAGTGGATGCAGAGACAACAGACTATTTCCTACATACGGACTTTCTCATCCATTCCAGATGTCCTTGCTGAACCGACGGGGTTTGAGAAACTGATCTTGCAGGCAGAACCTCCAACACATGTAGTATCTCAACTTTACTCCCTCTTGCTTGATATCTCTTTCCCTGACCTCCCTCCATTTACGGTGGCCTGGGAGACAGAACTACAACACCCTATCTCTCCTATTGACTGGCAAAAAAGCTTTCTTTTGACGCACAAAATATCCCTTGCCACTAAGACCCAGGAAAAGGGTTTTAAACTGGTAACGAGATGGTACAGATGCCCATCAACTGTACACCATTTCAACCCGGAAGTACCGGATACCTGCTGGCGGTGTCTTAGCTCCCGGGGAACCATGCTCCATATATGGTGGGAATGCCCTCCGGTCCAAAGGTATTGGCAACAGATATTCAAACTTTACTGCAAGCTGATGGCGACCTCTCTACACCCCTCACCTGAGGTGGCTCTCTTGTCTATACTCCCTGGTACGTTCAAATCCATCAAAAGAGATATTCTACGTCACTTCCTGGCGGCGGCCAGGGTAGTGATTCCCCGTCATTGGAGATCAACGGTCATGCCTTCCCTGGGGGACTGGGCGACGGAGGTGGACCGCATAAGGGACCTGGAACGTCTGTTGGCAGAGGAATGTGGTAAAAATGAACAGTTTACTCTCACCTGGACATCATGGTCCATGTTCCGATATTCCTCTGAGTTTATCTCCTGGGCTGAACATGGCCTAGATAGCGTCGCCCTGGGACCATGATGGAGTGATCCTTGTCCCCTATCTCTATGCCCTCTCTTATATACCCTTGATCCTTTTTCTTTTCTGTATATTTCCATACATCCCCAGAAATCCATGTAGCTAGTGAACCATGGCTTCGGCTTATCTGTTGTTCCTGAATCGGTGTAAGAACCCCACGTAATATTTTTCTATATAATTTCGTCTGTTGCTCTGTATGGGGGAGTTCTTTAGCGTATATGTTTTATCTATTTCAGTCTATATGGATGTATGTGGGTGTGTATGTATGTATGTATGTATGTATGTATGTATGTATATGTGTATATGTGTGTGTGTATGTGCGTATCTATGTATGTATATATATATATATATATATATATATATATGTATATATGTGTATGTGTGTGTGTATCTATATGTGCATGCATGTTTTTTCCCTCTCTCTGCCCCCTTTTCCCCCGCACAAGGATTGGTATCATTAAAGGTTTCTTGATAGGATTTCTATGCATGCTCTCAATCCGTTTATTTGTACCATGGACATGTTTTTGTTAAGACACATACGATGCATATTGTTGGTATATCTTGTTATCGTTTGTAATGTTTAACTTCTCTTTCTCAACCTTTCTCCTGAATAAAATTAAGATTGAAGTAAATTACTGTTAGTACTTTGAATTTTATTCGTTGGGTGAGTGGAAGCCAGTGGAGGGATTGGCAGAGAGGGGTGGAGGACACTGAATGGTAAGGTGGATGAGTCTTGCAGCGGCATTCATTATCGACTGAAGGGGGGATAGTCTATTTAAAGGTAATTCAATGAGGAGGGAGTTGCAGTAGTCAAGGTGAGAGATAACCAGGGAGTGAATTAGAAGCGGTGGTGTCATTAGTTAAAAGGGGCGTATTCTGGAAATGTTGCCGAGGCTAAGGCGGCATTAATACCCTTTACTGTGGTATTTTGCTTTGTCTCCAATGCATATTGACAAAATGGAATTTGTTTACTGCTGTTGTAGCAGCACCATCTACGTTCCCACTGCCAGGCTTTTTATTGCTGTCTTTACCACCAGGAGCTAGATGTCCCCTCACATCTTGTCCAGGTAATGGGTCTCAGAAAGAACAGGAAGAGAGAAAGGTTTGGGCTGGAGTTAGGCTTTAACCCTTTTATAATTTATAATCACAGTTCTTTTCATTTCAGGCGTACAGACCTCTTGGACAGCAAGAGAAAAAGAATTATATTCAAGTTATAAAAATGAATCAGTGTGGTGTAACAGGACTTGGCTGTGGAGAGGAAGTGCCATTGACCATGGACCCAACTGATAAAGACCAACCCAGTTTAGGGACTTGTAGCTGTGTCAGTGATGGGGTAAGTGACTTTACTGTCCTCTGTATGGACCAAGTGTCTCCTTGTCTTTAATATTGAAGTGTTGTTGTTGTTCAGTCGTTTAGCTGTGTCCAACTTTTCGTGACCTCATGCACCATAGACTAGCAGGCTTTTCTGTCCTCCGCTGCCTCCCGAAGCTTGCTTAACTTCATGTTCATTGTTTCATATATGGCGGGGACAGGGATGCCGCCCCCCTAATCCATGTGCCTGGCCCCTAATCTATATGCAGGGCGCCGGACGTGTGGATTCCAATGGGTTTTATGTTTTTAGAAGCACTTGATTAGAGTCTGAGGTTCTAATTGGCTTAAAAAAAGGGTGGGCTCTGTGCCCCAAGCCCACCCGGTTGTGTGACAATAGCGAATTAATATTCGCTGTTGTCTTTCTGATTCTCCTCCCGGCCAATCAGGAAGCAGGTGAGACCCGTCACCCAATTGGCTGAGAGGAGTAGCGATTCTATTGGCCTCCTAGGAGGAGGAGATGCAGGGGAAGCTGCCTGTGGCCTACATGGGGTAAATGTGGGGCTGGTGACCGACCGGGAGGATTGGGGTGTGGGTGATCCGACTGAGCGTGGGAGCATTGTGCGAGTGATAGGAAATCAAACCTCTTACCAGAAGGGATTGTGAGTCATCCCATGGAGACTCCTATAGAAATACTCTAATTTTCTGTTGTGTCTTTGGGTCAGGAAATATAGGAAAATCTCGCTAATGGGACACAGACATAAAAAAAAAAAAAAGATTATTATTTGGCTACACGTACACTTTAAACTCTTGGCAAATATATCACAGTAGGTATTAAAAGCATATACAGCCTGTTCACATTGATGTTTATGTAGTACTACCCCTGTATGAGTCGCTCAGTAGTAGTGATGGACGAACTTCCGACGGGACGTTTCGCGAACGCGAAACGCGAACGGACACAAACGTTCGCGAAAACGACCGTTCGCCGCGGGCTCCATTGACTTCAATGGGAGGCGAATTTCGCAAACCTTTAGGTCGAATTTGCGGCCACGGGGTAATTATTAGGGGGTAGCACGTAGTCCCACCACCTGGACAATAGCATAATACATGTATGAGGTGAATTTGGGATCGATAACTACAAGCATTTTTTTTTTATTTGGGAAATTGTTCTGACAATTCAGGACTATGGAGCTAATGAAGGCAATGGAGGAGAGGGAAGGTCAGGGACCAGGGTAGGCAAACAAGAGGGTGCAGGAGATACAGAGCACTGACAGCAGCACCGTAATACAGAGCACTGACATCAGCACCGTGACATACAGCGCTGACAGCAGCTCCGTGACATACAGCGCTGACAGCAGCTCCGTGACATACAGCGCTGACAGCAGCTCCGTGACATACAGCGCTGACAGCAGCTCCGTGACATACAGCGCTGACAGCAGCTCCGTGACATACAGCGCTGACAGCAGCACCGTGACATACAGCGCTGACAGCAGCTCCGTGACATACAGCGCTGACAGCAGCTCCGTGACATACAGCGCTGACAGCAGCTCCGTGACATACAGCACTGACAGCAGCTCCGTGACATACAGCGCTGACAGCAGCTCCGTGACATACAGCGCTGACAGCAGCACCGTGACATACAGCGCTGACAGCAGCTCCGTGACATACAGCGCTGACAGCAGCTCCGTGACATACAGCGCTGACAGCAGCTCCGTGACATACAGCGCTGACAGCAGCTCCGTGACATACAGCGCTGACAGCAGCTCCGTGACATACAGCGCTGACAGCAGCTCCGTGACATACAGCGCTGACAGCAGCTCCGTGACATACAGCGCTGACAGCAGCTCCGTGACATACAGCGCTGACAGCAGCTCCGTGACATACAGCGCTGACAGCAGCTCCGTGACATACAGCGCTGACAGCAGCACCGTAAGCAGCCCCAGGAGGAAGTCAGCACAGCACAGGGATGGTGTGATCCCCTCATAATAAGAACCCCCAGGAGGAAGTCAGCACAGCACAGGGATGGTGGGAGCCCCTCATAATAAGAACACCCAGGAGGAAGTCAGCACAGCACAGGGATGGTGGGAACCCCTCATAATAAGCAGCCCCAGTAGAAATATGACACCGCTCAACCTCTTCAAAGAGGAGGGTAGGGGCATATAGTACGGTGTGCTTTTTTGGGTCAGGGAAGTGAGCCAAATGAATTAAGAAGGTCTGTGTGCTTGATTCCAAAAATTGTTTATAGACATATACATGGTCTACTGATCACATGTGTTGAATTCCTCCGAGATCCATGCCTCATTCATTTTTAGAAATGTGAGGTAGTTAACACTGTGGTGAGCTAGGCGAGTACGCTTATCGGTCACAATCCCCCCTGCTGCGCTGAACGTCCTTTCGGACAGGACACTGGATGAGGGGCAAGCCAACAGTTCGATTGCAAATTGGGCAAGCTCTGGCCAGAGGTCAAGCCTGCCCACCCAGTAGTCTAGGGGTTCATCACTCCTCAGAGCGTCCACATCGGCCGTTAACCCAATGTAGTCGGACACCTGACGGTCTAGGCGTTCCCTGATGCTGGATCCGGATGACACCTGTCGATGGGTCGGCTGAAAGAATGACCTCATATCCGAAGTCACCAACACATCTTCAAACCGGCCTCTTCTTGCAGGCGCTGTTGGATTGGTACCCGCAAATCCTTCTCTGGGAGTGGGAATTGCTCCTCTGCCAGCGCACGCAAAAGCAGAATGCAGCATTTCTCGAAGCAAGGCCTGGAAGTGCTGCATTCTGACAGCCCTCTGCGACGGCGGTAACATTTCCGCCATTTTGTGTTTGTACCGGGGGTCTAAGTACGTTGCCACCCAGTACTGGTCCTTGACCCTCATGCTTTTTATACGGGGGTCCCTATTAAAACACTGGAGCATGAAGGCCCCCATTTGCACTAAAGTGGAAGCGGTGTGGTGGCCTGGCTCCTGCTCATCATCCAGGATAATGTCGTCCTCTTCATTCTCCTCTCCCCATCCTCGCACAACAGGGATCCCAGAAAGGTTTAAAGCATGCTCTTCTTGCTCCTGCTCATCCGCCCCGGCACCATCCTCCTCTGACTCCTCATCAGACTCCTGTTGTTGACTTGTCTCAGATAGAGTAGCCCCCCCTGGGAATTCATCCAGCATTGCGACTTCCTCATCTTCCCGCTCCTGCTCCTCCACAGCCTGATCAATGACACGACGCAATGCACGCTCCAGAAAGAAGGCATAAGGTACCATGTCACTGATGGCGCCATGGCTGCGACTGACCAGTTTGGTGATCTCCTCAAATGGCCGCAGAAGTCTGCATGTGTCGCGCATGAGCAGCCACTGGCGCGGTGAAAAAAAACCCAGCTCCCCAGAACCGTTTCTTTCGCAGAGTTCATACAGGTAGACGTTAACTGCACGTTTCTGCTGGAGCAGCCTATCAAGCATATAGAAGGTTGAGTTCCATCGCGTCGGGCAATCGCAAATAAGACGTCTGACCGGCAGATGGTGTCGCCGCTGAATGTCAGCAAGGCGAGCCATGGCCGTGTAAGATCTTCTGAAATGGGCCGAGATTTTCCTTGCCTGCCGCAAGATGTCCTGGACCCCAGGGTATTTGACAAGGAATCGCTGCACGACCAAGTTTAAGACGTGTGCCATGCACGGCACGTGCGTGATTTTGCCCTGTTTCAATGCGCTAAGCAGATTGGCACCGTTGTCACACACCACTTTACCAACTGTCAAATTGAGCGGTGTTAGCCACTCATCTGCCTGTGAACGCAAAGCTGAAAGGAGTGCCGGGCCAGTGTGGCTCTTTGCTTCCAGGCACAACAGACGCAGCACGGCATGGCAACGTCTCACCTGGCATGTGGAATAGGTTCTGGGGAGCTTGGGCGGTGCAGTGGAAGAGACGCTAGCAGCGGAAAAGGAGGAGGCAGCTGAGGAGGAGAGGGAGGAGGATGGAGTAGGAGGAGGAGAAGAAGAGTCAGGCCTGCATGCAATCCGTGGCGGTAAAACCAAATCTACACGGGTGCCACGGGTTACATGCTTGACGGCCGTCAGAAGGTTCACCCAGTGGGCAGTAAAACTGATATACCTTCCCTGCCCGTGTTTGCTAGACCACGTGTCTGTGGTCAGATGTATCTTGGCACCGACACTGTGTGCCAGAGATACATTCACTTGCCGCTGAACATGGCCATATAGCTCTGGGATGCCCTTCTCTGAGAAATACTTCCTTCCTGGGACCTTCCATTGTGGTGTTCCAATGGCCACAAATTTGCGAAAGGCCTCCGAGTCCACCAGTTTATATGGCAGTAGTTGGCGGGCTATGAGTTCTGACAAGCCAGCCGCCAACCGTTGGGCAAGAGGGTTATCCGGCGTCATCATTTTTTTACGCTCAAACATTAGGCCCACGGAAGCCTGCCTTTTTGCAGAAAAATGTGAGCTTGGCGTGATGGAAGGTGGAGTGGAGGACAATTGTGAGGAGAGAGGAGAAGGAGAAGTAGAAGACGAGGCTGGACGGTGAGAGCCTGCAGTGTGGCTTTGTGTGTTCCGTTGCTCCCACTGGGCTCGGTGATGGCTGCTCATGTGCCTTCTTAAGGCGGTCGTCCCTAGGTGAGTATTGGGCTTACCGCGACTAACGCGTTGACTGCAAAGATTGCAGATGGCAACGCTATTGTCAGCAGCGGACACGTTAAAAAAAGCCCACACTGCGGAGCCATGTGCCGGTGTCCTGGGAGCGCCAGATGTGACCGTACATGGTCGATGACTCGCTCCTGATACATTTGCAGTCTGCTTTGTCCCTGCTGTGCAATGTAAGTCATTGCTGCTTCTCCTCCCTATCTGCTGGTCCATATCTCCCTCTGAACTCCCCTCCTCTTCCTCTCTTGTGGGCACCCACGTGACATCACTAGACACGTCATCATCAACGTCACCTTCCCCACCGCTATAAGTAGAGTAGGCAGCAACACCGGGGACCAACCTCCTCCTTGGGCTGATCTGGGTACTGGCGTCAGACTGCTGAGTAGCGCTTGTTGCTACCTCCTCTTCCTGATCCAATACCAAGAGTGGCTGCGCATCAGAAATGTCCTCTTGATATGGATCGGAAAATAATTCCAGTGACTCAAGCGGAAGGTATGTGGTGGTGGTGGTGGTGGTCGTGTTGTTGGTGGTAGTGTCTTTGGGGGTGCACATAGCAGAGAGTGAAGAAGAGGGTGCAGATCGAGAGGATGAGGAGGGTGCAGAAGAGTAAGGCTGAGCGAGCCACTCAACCAAGTCTGGTGCATCCTTTAAAGTAATTGAACGCACCTTCTGCAACTTCCCACTTTGGCTCAAGCCTGTTGCTCCTGCCCTACCCCTACCACCCCTGCGGAAGGGCCTGCCTCTTCCTCTGCATGTCATTTTTTAAATGACCCTGTGACAAAACTCTTAGTCCCTATACCGCTGAAGGACTGCTGCAGTATAGGTGAGCGG
Source organism: Lithobates pipiens (assembly GCF_037356315.1). Taxonomy (NCBI): domain Eukaryota; kingdom Metazoa; phylum Chordata; class Amphibia; order Anura; family Ranidae; genus Lithobates; species Lithobates pipiens. The sequence continues at coordinate 2,012,243 of NW_027507786.1, forward strand.
TCAGCAGTGGTGCACGTCAACCCTATCTATTGTGGACCTATAGCGGTCCTTACAGAACAGCAGACTGTACCGCACTCAAGCCTATGTACCGTAGCACCCTATACCAAGTTACCAGTCCTTATAAGAACTTTTGTGGACCAAGCAGGTTGTGTATTAGTGTTTAGCAGACTGTACGTCAGTCCCTATACCGCTGAAGGACTGCTGCAGTATAGGGCAGCGGTCAGCAGTGGTGCACGTCAACCCTATCTATTGTGGACCGATAGCGGTCCTTACAGAACAGCAGACTGTACCGCACTCAAGCCTATGTACCGTAGCACCCTATACCAAGTTACCAGTCCTTATAAGAACTTTTGTGGACCAAGCAGGTTGTGTGTTAGTGTTTAGCAGACTGTGCGTCAGTCCCTATACCGCTGAAGGACTGCTGCAGTATAGGGCAGCGGTCAGCAGTAGTGCACGGCAACCCTATGTATTGTGGACCGATAGCGGTCCTTACAGAACAGCAGACTGTAACGCACTCAGGCCTATGTACCGTAGCACCCTATACCAAGTTACCAGTCCTTATAAGAACTTTTGTGGACCAAGCAGGTTGTGTGTTAGTGATTAGCAGACTGTACGTCAGTCCCTATACCAATGAAGGACTGCTGCAGTATAGGGCAGCGGTCAGCAGTAGTGCACGGCAACCCTATGTATTGTGGACCGATAGCGGTCCTTACAGAACAGCAGACTGTAACGCACTCAGGCCTATGTACCGTAGCACCCTATACCAAGTTACCAGTCCTTATAAAAACTTTTGTGGACCAAGCAGGTTGTGTGTTAGTGTTTAGCAGACTGTGCGTCAGTCCCTATACCGCTGAAGGACTGCTGCAGTATAGGGCAGCGGTCAGCAGTGGTGCACGTCAACCCTATCTATTGTGGACCGATAGCGGTCCTTACAGAACAGCAGACTGTACCGCACTCAAGCCTATGTACCGTAGCACCCTATACCAAGTTACCAGTCCTTATAAGAACTTTTGTGGAACAAGCAGGTTGTGTGTTAGTGATTAGCAGACTGTACGTCAGTCCCTATACCAATGAAGGACTGCTGCAGTATAGGGCAGCGGTCAGCAGTAGTGCACGGCAACCCTATGTATTGTGGACCGATAGCGGTCCTTACAGAACAGCAGACTGTACTGCACTCAGGCCTATGTACCGTAGCACCCTATACCAAGTTACCAGTCCTTATAAAAACTTTTGTGGACCAAGCAGGTTGTGTGTTAGTGTTTAGCAGACTGTGCGTCAGTCCCTATACCGCTGAAGGACTGCTGCAGTATAGGGCAGCGGTCAGCAGTAGTGCACGGCAACCCTATGTATTGTGGACCGATAGCGGTCCTTACAGAACAGCAGACTGTACTGCACTCAGGCCTATGTACCGTAGCACCCTATACCAAGTTACCAGTCCTTATAAGAACTTTTGTGGACCAAGCAGGTTGTGTGTTAGTGATTAGCAGACTGTACGTCAGTCCCTATACCAATGAAGGACTGCTGCAGTATAGGGCAGCGGTCAGCAGTAGTGCACGGCAACCCTATGTATTGTGGACCGATAGCGGTCCTTACAGAACAGCAGACTGTAACGCACTCAGGCCTATGTACCGTAGCACCCTATACCAAGTTACCAGTCCTTATAAGAACTTTTGTGGAACAAGCAGGTTGTGTGTTAGTGATTAGCAGACTGTACGTCAGTCCCTATACCAATGAAGGACTGCTGCAGTATAGGGCAGCGGTCAGCAGTAGTGCACGGCAACCCTATGTATTGTGGACCGATAGCGGTCCTTACAGAACAGCAGACTGTAACGCACTCAGGCCTATGTACCGTAGCACCCTATACCAAGTTACCAGTCCTTATAAGAACTTTTGTGGACCAAGCAGGTTGTGTGTTAGTGATTAGCAGACTGTACGTCAGTCCCTATACCAATGAAGGACTGCTGCAGTATAGGGCAGCGGTCAGCAGTAGTGCACGGCAACCCTATGTATTGTGGACCGATAGCGGTCCTTACAGAACAGCAGACTGTACTGCACTCAGGCCTATGTACCGTAGCACCCTATACCAAGTTACCAGTCCTTATAAAAACTTTTGTGGACCAAGCAGGTTGTGTGTTAGTGTTTAGCAGACTGTGCGTCAGTCCCTATACCGCTGAAGGACTGCTGCAGTATAGGGCAGCGGTCAGCAGTAGTGCACGGCAACCCTATGTATTGTGGACCGATAGCGGTCCTTACAGAACAGCAGACTGTAACGCACTCAGGCCTATGTACCGTAGCACCCTATACCAAGTTACCAGTCCTTATAAGAACTTTTGTGGACCAAGCAGGTTGTGTGTTAGTGATTAGCAGACTGTACGTCAGTCCCTATACCAATGAAGGACTGCTGCAGTATAGGGCAGCGGTCAGCAGTAGTGCACGGCAACCCTATGTATTGTGGACCGATAGCGGTCCTTACAGAACAGCAGACTGTACCGCACCCAAGCCTATGTACCGTAGCACCCTAGACAGACCAAGTTACCAGTCCTGATAAAGAGCTTTGTGGAACAAGTGAGTTGTGAATGATTAGCAGACTGCAGCAGAAGGGCAGCAGTCAAGTATAATATTCTTTCTATATTTGGAAGAAAGAATATTATACGTGTACAAGCCTATTACCGTACCACTGATACCAGTCCTGAAAAGAACCTTTGTGGAACTAATAGTAACAGCAAGTCTTTAAAATTATCCTCACTGCCTGACACACTGCTTCCTGCCTGTCCCTATACAAATTGGCAAAAAAGAGTAGGCTGGAACGATTAGCTGGAACAGCTCTTTTGTGGACCTGATAGTAACAGCTAATGATGATGATGATGATGATGATGAAGAAAGACTAATCTGGCTGAGCTGTCCCTAAAATAGCAGCATACAGCGCTCTGTCCCTTTATCTAAACTGACAAAAGAAACTCAGGCTGCTGACCTAACACCTATACCAGTCCTGAAAAGAACTTTTGTGTACCAAATAGCTAGCGTTTTCTCTGTCCCTACTCCACACAGGATCCTTTCCCTACAGTGACAGAAGAAAGAATGTAAAATGGCCACCGGATCGGGTGTATTTATAGGTTAGGGGGAATGTCCAAGTGTCCATGAGCTGTCATGTCTCAATTGGTTGTCCTGTAACACATGATAAACGTGTCACGAAAGGTTAAAGTTCTTGTATACATTAAACACGTAAGTCCGCCGGGGCGAACGACGGAAAAAGGCGTTCGAACCCGCGGACGGCGAAAGTCGGAAATTCGCCGCGAAACGACCGCCGGGCGAACCGTTCGGCCATCACTACTCAGTAGATGCTCAGGGTTCTTTTCCTGAGCACTGCCCCACAGCCAGGCACAAAACCACTCTTCAGACTCTTTACCCAGTCTAAGCGTATGCTTTTTTTTTTTTTGATGCTTTAATGGAAACTTGAACTTGGATATTCCAGTAACCTTTAGCAGTAATTTGAGGATACTAAAACTTTCTCCTTTAGCACTGCAAGCAGTGGCGGCTGGAGGTATATATTTTTTGGGGGGTAGAGGGGCGGAAAACAATGCACCCACGGTCGGTCGGTCAGTTGGATAACCCATCTGTACTCACTAATTTCCTTGGATAATTAGTTGGCTCCTTCCCTATCCTCCAGACACTTTTTCCCAGTGCTACCAGTCTAGATACTCAGACGGCTTCAGCAAACCCTCAGCAAAGTAGTCCTCCAGCTAGCCCACTTCAGTCCCAAATGAACCACAGGTACATGTCAGAATTTGCCTAGGGAGGCAAACAGCCCCCCTGGGCTGTGATCTCTTCCTCAGGAAAAAAAGATACTGCTCTCAGTCTCTCAGAGTATTTATACACACTCCCAGCCACCATCTGGGCAACTCTCCCCAGGGATTGGCCAGGGCCGCATAAATATTCAGCTGCTGATTAGACTCTCCCTGCCCACTATCTTTCAGAATTTTTGGGGAAAAACGGGGAAGCAGTTAATCCTGCAGCCACTGAAATCTAGAACAGACCACAACGATCAAACCCAACTACACTGATTACAGTGAGCCAGCGCAAAATTTGCCTAACAACGAAATGCAGCTCCACTGGATACAGCGAGCCAGAACTACTTTAAACTAATTCAAGCACCTTTCTAGGAGGGTGTTATATATATAGAAATTTAAAAAAATGTGTTTTCATAGGCATATTTATAAGGAATTGTGTGCATGAAAAATAATAAAATTGAATCAAATTGAATCAAAAAGAATAAAATTTAGCCACACGTCTAAATATAGCATATCGCAACACTGCCCATCAGGCATCTGTTAACCAGTAGACATGTGCACTGACAAAAAAATTTGTTAGTTTTCGTTTCATTTGTTTTCTTGCCTTTTTCTGAAATTTGGAAATACTAATTTTCGAATTTCAAGAAAAAAAAATCAGTAAAATTTGAAATAATAACAAACTAATAATAACTATTTGGCTGTTTGTGAAAGTAACCAATACCAATTTATCTGAAATAACGAATGCCACATCTAAATAGATGAAATGGAACACATTAAAAATAAATAATAATAATAAAAAGGTTTTATTATTATTGTTATTTATTATTATTAGATCGTTACATTCCATTCGTTTAAATACGACATTCGTTATTTCAGATAATTCGTAACTTCGGATAGATTCGTACTCCACCAGCAGCCAAATTTGAAAGAAAATTCCAATACTTATAATTTAATATTTATTATTAGTTATTATTTCAGATTTTCGGGTTTTTTAATTTTCAGATTTTCATTCTTTTGAATTTGCAGATTTTCATTCTTATTTTTGGATTTGAAAATTTCCAAATTTTAAAATTTTCAACTGTATAAAATTTAGAATTTTTGAACTTCAGAATTTCCGAAATTTCAACTTTTCCAATTTCCAAAATTTTGATTTTTTTTCAATTTTCCAATGTCTGAAATGTAGAATTTTTTCAATTTTCCAATTTCCGAAATTTTGAATTTCTGAAATTAGCAAATTCGACATTTCAGAAGTTTGAAATTTCAGAAATGTTTAAATTTCCGAAATTTCGAATTTCTGAAATTCCGAATTTCCATAATCAGAAAATTCTGAAATTTCTGAGTTAACGAATTTTGTCAAAATTTGTTAAAAAACGAATTCAGAACTAAACAAATTGCACGTGTCTATTAACCAGGGACTGATCCTATGCTACAAAGTAATTCACATCCTCTATATTACTTACCATCGTGTGTTGTCCATCAATGCAAATACTTCCGTGGAATGAAAAAAACAAACCAATTATGAGGATTCCCACTGAATTTTTTTTTTTAAAGAAATGAGACGTGTACTGAAATGTAAACTACGTTTTATATATCTAACTTATTTGGGTTTTTTTTATTTTAGTTTTTTAATTATTATATTAAAGACTTAATGTCAAAACAATACTTTTGTATTACTTATTATTTGTATTTACAGATCAAAACCAAAAGTGAAAAAATACTAACTGATGAAGGTAAGCAAAATATATGTGGATTCTTTCCTAAAGTTATAAAAGGTCTAGTCATAACTTTGCAATCGGCGCACCCATATTTATTAGCAGTTCCCTATTAGCCCTTGTACACACGGTCGGCGATTCCGACAACCAAATCCGTTGGAGTAATTCCGACGGATTAATTCCGGAAGAGGTCCGGAAGTGATGTTGCATACACACGGTCAGACAAAGTTGTCGGAATATCCGATTGTACATAACGTGATGACGTTATTTCGTTACGATGGGACTACGTTCAGGCTAGTAGCCAATAGCTTTGGTCTAGGAATTTGATCTGAGCATGCGTGGCACTTTGTCCGTCGGAGTAGGCTACACATGATTGGAGTATGTCTGATCGGAGCATTTTTTTACCGGCAAGTTGGAAAAGTTGGTCCGTCGGATATTCCGACTGTGTGTACAAGGGCTTATGCTGACCATACATTAGTACATTTTTGAATGAACGTTCAAACAAAGATTTATATGAAAATTCATATAGAAAGGAATCAATACTTTTGATGACTTGACAAATGTTATTCAAAATCAAAACTACTCCAAAATTTTGTTGGTTTTTAACATTCAAAACACACACTTTTGAAATGAATCTACATTATCAAAAGTATTGGGACACCAGCCTTTTTATACACACACACACACACACACACACAAACACACACACACACACACACACACACACACACACACACACACACACACGAACTTTAATGGCATCCCAGTCTTAGTCCGTAGGGTTCAATATTGAGTTGGCCCACCCTTTGCAGCTATAACAGCTTCAACTCTTCTGGGAAGGCTGTCCACAAGGTTTAGGAGTGTGTCTATCACTGATATTGAACCAGAAGGCCTGGTTTGCAGTCTCCACTCAAATTCATCCCCAAGGTGTTCTTTCGGGGAAGAGATCAGGACCAGTCAAGTTCCTCCACTCCAAACTCGCTCATCCATGTCTTTATGGACTTTGCTTTGTGCACTGGTCCAAATCATTTGGTGGAGGGGAGATTATGGTGTGGGGGTTGTTTTTCAGGGGTTGGGCTTGGCTCCTTAGTTCCAGTGAAGGGAACTCTTAAGGCATCAGCATACCAAGATATTTTGGACAATTTCATGCTCCCAACTTGCACAAAGCAAGGTCCATAAAGACATGGATGAGCCAGTTTGGGGTGGAGGATCTTGACTGGCCTGCACAGAGTGCTGACCTCAACCCGATAGAACACCTTTGGCATGAATTAGAGCAGAGACTGAAAGTCAGGCCTTCTCGTCAACATCAGTGCCTGATCTTACAAATGCGCTTCTGGAAGAATGGTCAAACATTCCCATAGAGACACTCCTAAACCTTGTGGACGGCCTTCCCAGAAAAGTTGAAGCTGTTATAGTTGCAAAGAATGGGCCAACTCAATATTGAACCATTTGGACTAAGACTAGGATGCCATTAGTTATTTCATGTGCACAGTTCATGTGTATGTAAAGGCAGGCATTCCAATCTTTTTGCAATATAGTGTGATTCCCCAAACTAAAACCACATTCACCGTTAGACATTTGTTCATTCAAGAAAAATTTTCCATCCTGATCCTTTGAAATTTTCACATCACTGCAGTCGAATATTGATTTGACCCCACTAACGATTGGAAAAATCTAAAAAAAATAATTCCTGAAATGAAAAGGAAAGTTTCCAAATAAATGAACCTAATGTATGCCCAGCTTTAGCTTGGAAGCTCCTGAACTCTTGAGTTTACTTTGCAGGCAGATCTCGGCTTTGTCCTGCACGTTACGAACTCAGATAAATACAAAATATTGGAAATTAATATAATGTAGCCTTTTATCCAGTCAGCAGTTGGCTTACAGAGCTTAACAGCTCAAGCTGAAAGTAAATAAGTAATGATCTTACTGTTTCACCGAGGAAAGCAGACTAGACAAAGGGAGGATTGACTGGTTTGCCAAAACGTAGGTTCAGATTCTTTGCAAGCCAATTAATTTATCACCCTTAGTTGTGCAATATGCTTCAATTACATTTGTGATTCTCTATTTTCTTCTAGAATGGCTTGAATGCTACAACTGTCTCGGAGAACATGTGACCCCGAACAGGTGGAAAGAAATGATGAGGCATCTGGGGCTACGTGAAGGGGATATCCAGTTGATCCTCCTAGATCATACGAACTTTCGAGAAGCAAGCTATCAAATGTTTCTCCTGTGGAGAATTCAGAATGGTCAGAGTGCCTCTATGAGCAAGGTGTTCCATGTTCTTGACAAGATGGAACTTAGGGGATGTAAAGAAAATGTTGCTAACGATTTAATTTCTAATGGAATCCTTGTTGCCTAAAACCAAGCTGTGAGATGCTGGATTGTTGGAGAGACTGTTAACCTTTTTTACTTTATCCCTTGGAACATTTCTGAACATATCGGATGTGCTTGTGTAGGGAATAAGTCCATAAGCACCTTACTTTTACTAGGCCATAGTGTCTACATGCTAGCCAAGTATTCTTCCTCAATTTCCTCTACCCCATACTTTACTTATCGTATTGTCCACCAGGTAGGTTTGATTTGTGTCCACTGTCCATTTGGATGTCTCAGATGTAGGACTATGAAATAAGGTTTGCAGGTTCAATAGCTGGCCAATTCCTGGGCAGCCTAGCCCAAAGGCTTGATGAGGAGGGGAACTGTTAACTATCTGTGGAATATGTTCTGGAAAGGTTCCTTCCATTTCTCCTTCTGGCTGAGAAGGAACTGAAAGGGATTGCACCATGTATGACCTGACCAGCTGCAGACTTTGGAGAGGTACAGCAAAGAAGCTGGATACAATGGGATCATAGCAGGTACATGAACCTCCAGAGGCTCTCAAGTCTGACTAAACCTGAAGCTTCCAGTTGAAGCAGACACTGGGACTTCCAGAGTCTCTCAAGTATAACCAAATCTAAAGCCTCAGGTTGGAGTAGACACTGGAACCTCCAGAGGCTCTCAAGTATGATCAAATCCAAAGCGTCCTGTTGTAGCAGACACTGGAACCTTCAGAGGCTCTCAAGTATAACAAAATCTAAAGCCTCAGGTTGGAGTAGACACTGGAACCTCCAAAGGCTCTCAAGTCTGACTAAACCCTAAGCTTCCAGTTGGAGCAGGCACTGGAACCTTCAGAGGCTCTCAAGTATGACCAAATCCAAAGCGTCCTGTTGTAGCAGACACTGGAACCTTCAGAGGCTCTCAAGTATAACAAAATCTAAAGCCTCAGGATGGAGTAGACACTGGAACCTCCAAAGGCTCTCAAGTCTGACTAAACTCTAAGCCTCAGGCTGGAGCAGACACTGGAACCTCCAAAGGCTCTCAACTATGACCAAATCCTTATCCTCAGGTTGTACCAGACACCGCAACCTTCCGAGGTACTCAAGTATGACAAAATCCGAAGCCTCTGGTTGAAGCAGACCCTGGAACCTCCACAGGCTTTCAAATCTGACTTAACCTGAAGCCTTTAGTTTGAGCAGACCCTGGAACTTCCAGAGGCTCTCAAGTATGACCAAATCCAAAGCCTAAGGCCGCGTACACACGGGCGGACTGTCTGTCCAACTTAGTCCGCTGAAACGTGTTTCAGCGGACAGTCCGCTCGTGTGTGGACTTTTTCAGCGGACAGTCTGGCGGACGAAGTCTTTCGGAATTTCCCGTAATACAGTCCGTCCAAACTTGGTTTCAGCGGATAGTCCGCTCGTGAGTAGGCAAGTTGGACGGACTAAGTATGGCGCATGCTCAGAAAGGATTTACACGACCGAAGGTTGCATTGCAGTGTATTGGACGTCGTATTTCTAGTCCCGTCGTACGTGCTGTACGCGTCATCGCGCAAGCTTTCAGCGGACTGTCTGTTCATCGTGTGTGGTCAAGTCTGTTCATTCAAAAGTAGGACGGACTGTCTGTCGGATTGTCTGACGAACTTAGTTGGCCAGACAATCCGCCCGTGTGTACGCGGCCTTAGGTTGGAGCAGACACTGGAAGCTCCAAAGGCTCTCAAGTATGATCAAATCGGAAGCCTTTGCTTGGACCAGACACTGGGACCTCCAGTAGCTCTCAAGTCTACACAAATCCTAAGCTTCAGGTTGGATCAGACACTGGAGCATCCACTTTTGGAGAGTTAACCTGCAGGACTGGGCTGGAGTTTCTGGTTGTAAGGAGCCTGCTCTAGGACAGGAATTTTTCCATTAGGTATTCTGACATCATCTTTTCTTCTGATTTTATCCAAGTTACTGAACTGTTTGAAAGAATAAAAAAAAAAAAACAGGTGGTGATTGTTATGTATGCACCCGAAGCAAGTGGTTGTTTTACTGGGACACTAAGGCTCGGTTCACACAGGGGCGACTTGTCCAGGTGACTTCGCCGCCTGACAAGTCGCCCCCGTTCTGTAGTACGGAACCGTTCTAATAGGAGCGACTCGAGTTGCTCCGACTTAGAAAAAAGGTTCCTGTACTACTTTTGCGGCGACTTCGGGCGACTTGCATTGACTTCTATACAGAAGTCGTCTTGCAAGTCGCCGCTGAGGTCGCGGCAGGTCGCGGCACTGCAAGTCGTGCCGCGTACTGTGTGAACCGAGCCTTAGGGGTGTAACTACAAAAAAAAAAAAAACTTGGTAAAGTTCTTTATCCAGTGAAACTGCTGGTACATTGATTGTGTGTGAATGGAGGAAAATGAAATGTTCTCAGGGTATTTGCTGTGTTTTTTCACAAAAACGTCTTTAATTGTCAGCTTCATCTAGTGACCATAATGTGGTATTTTCCTGAACTGTGCTATGGTTTATGAAAGAATAACATTTGACCTGTAGAGGAAATAGGAGAACATCTGAATTTGCCTCATGTTTACAGAGCAAATGTACTAGCAGTTTTGCTGGACAAAGTGCTATGCAACTTTTTTTTTAAATAATAAATATACCCCTAAATGTATGATATGTGCGTTCCAAAATGGGTATCTTGCTTGTTATTCACAAATCCTGATGTAATGGAGGTGCTGTCAAGAGATTTTTAAAGAGACCCTGTCACCTTGCTTTTTAGTGGGTGGTAAGGCAACTGCTGGCAGGCATTTTGGAGACACTTCTTCAACCTCTTGTTTTTTTCTTTTTTACTTTGGTAACTGCTGAACAGCAATTTTTCATTGCGTGGTTGTGCAGCAACTGTAAACCAACCATTTGGCTTGGGGTTGCCGTGCAGCCCTAGTGATCTCAATGGATGAGCCACCTGTTAAACTCTGCAGCTTAAGGTAAAATTACTGCAAAGCATCACAGCGGTGGCATACGTACAACCATGTCAGACTCTATTGTTAGAGATCTAGTGGGCGGCAGGGGGGGGTGGGAAAAAACTGTGGCTCAGCTGCCTGTTTTTACTGCTTTCTGGCCGCCAGTGTGAAAAAGCCTTAAAGCTGCCTCTTTGACCACCTTATCTACTCACTATTGATATGATTATAGAGTCAATTGCGTTTAAAATTGATTGGTTTTAAGCATATTGATCAGCAATATAATGAACATGGGCAGGTATAAAAATTATAGTGTACAGTATAGCCAATGACATATAGTAATAAGTTTAGAGCGATCAAGTTTCAAGACGGAGTGTTATTTAGAAATACCTGGACTGCAGGGACTTTCCTGCTTTATCCATCTTGCTTGCTGCCAATCTTTGTGTAATTGATGAATTACACAATTTTTTATTTATTTATTTTTTGGAGAATGAAGAACAATTTGATTGGTCACATCCATTATTTTACGTTACGTATCAAAGTGTATTGAAGTGTTCTCAACTCTGGTGACTTTGAAGGGATCTAAACAAAGAGGTCTCAGGGTGTAGTTTGTAAGAGGGGCTTAGTGATTGGCTAGAATTGGCGCCAAGGGCCCACGTCCCTATCCCTGCTCCTGTGCTGCTAGAACACTGCCCCTGCTGCTGAGGCTGTACCCTCCACCATATTGTGCCCACTCCACGCCAGAGGACTCCATACAACATTCCTGGCCTTTGACTTATTATATCCCATGGAAGGAATGCCCACACACATATGAGTAGAATTATTGCACTTTACTGATGGAGTTCAGGGAATGGCATAACAGTCACATCACATCAACATACATCCCTGCAGTCACCTGACAGTACATACAGTAGTCAGTTCCTTTTTCTTAATATAATCTTTATTTTAGAAATATTTTTTCATTACAACAAGGGGTCGCGTATGTAAAAAGAAAAGGGGGGGGGGAGAGAACGGGGGAATACATTTAGCATGGTCCCAATGAGGACAACAGTATCAACAGGCAGACATAGCAATTTGTTGTAATTATAAGAGCACCCTTCTTCTCCCAGACATTCAATCTAAATGGACCAGCCTCTCTCCCAGGGTAGGGTACTCGCAAGCATAAGGTCTAGAGTTATTGCATATATGACTCCCATAGTTTAAACATCATAGGTGAACTTGAGGTACCTAGGCTGGCCAAATACCAGGAGACCGTCCAGGTAGCCCGAAGACAGATACACAGGTATCCTATGGGTGTAATGCCCTGTACACACGATCGGACTTTCGGAAAATGTGTGATCAGAGCGTGTTGCGATCAAAGCGTGTTCTCGGAAATTCCGACCATATGTAGGCTCCATCGGACGTTTTCCATCGGATTTTCCGACACACAAAGTTTGAGATCTGGATATAAATTACAAATTCTACGATCTAACAGCTTTGAAAAAAAGCGTACGCAGCTCGGTCAGGCGGCGAAACTCCTCGGGTCCAATGTCCGTTTGTGGCTTAGCTCAGCGTGTTGTAGCGCATGTAGAACTCTCTGGAAGTCCCCCTGCCTCTCTTTTTATTTTGGAACCTAGTGCAGTAAGGGTGCCTCGAACAACTGCTTGTGTCCCTCGTATAGAATGCCATCGCTGACCTCACCATTGGCATTTTCTGTGAAATAATGGGGCAAAGTCTCCTGTACCCCCACCACCACCCCCAAATCGTTTAGTAAGTTCTCATTTAATTTCCAGGACCTTGTTTTGGCCATTGCTTGGGATAGCGAGAATGTGAGGGTTGCTGGGGCATGGTCAGAGATAGTGGTCGATAGTGGCACCTAGCAGCAAGTTGAGTGAACCCTGGTCTACTAACAAGAGGTCTATTCTAGTGTACACTTTGTGGACGCTAGAATAATAGCTAAAGTCCTTCTCTGAGGCATGTAGTGCTCTCCATTAGTCCACCAAGGTATGTCCCTGGAGGTTCTTATGGAAGTGCCTTAGGAATGCATGTGAGTGTGTTGATCTGTTCGCAGAAGTATCCAGGGAGGGGTCAGGGCTAACATTAAAATCTCCTCCTAGGATTAGTCTACCCTCCTGAAAGTCTGCCAGTTTGGAGAGGACTTGGTCAATAAATGTAAGTTGTTGGGCGTTAGGAGCATATAAAGTGGCGAATGTGTACATCTGGACCATAATGGTACCCTTCAGGAACACAAAGCAACCCTGAGGGTCCACTTGGTGATTGGAGGGTTGAAATGGGCAATTCTTATGTATAGCTATGGCCGTGCCTCTGGATTTAGGTTTTGGGGAGTTGCTCAAATACCATTGTGAGAAGAGGTGGGTGGATAGTTTAGGGAGTGAGGAGTCAGTGAAGTGGGTCTCCTGCAGACACAGCACCTGTGCCCCCAGTCATTTCAATTCTAACCATAGCCTATTGTGTTTGTTGGGGAAGCACAGACCACGCACATTGTATGACACTACCTTAATCGTAGCCATGTTGCATCAGGGGAGGGTTTTCCAGACAATCATCTCGGACCTGCTGAACCCGGTGAGGGTGAGAGCGGTTCCACCTTCTGAGTGAAGAAGAAAGAGGTAGAGTAGAGGAGGGGAGAGAGAAAGGAGAAGTTACCATAACATAAAAGTAAACATAACAACTTGTAGTTCGGGGCCACTAAGGCATCCAAGGCCGAAAGTGGGTTGACCCTTAGCTGCTTGCCTGAATCGTACAGCCCTCCTAACATGGGGGGGCCATCTGAGTGAGGCAAGATGCCCATATCTGGGCTAATACCCAATACGGGCAGTCCTATGTGGGGTACGTGATCAGACATAGAAAGACAGGAAGTTCCTGCTCCTCACTGGAATTAAAGCTGTAGTTTTCCAGGGAGTTAGCATGTCAAGACCCCGGATAATAGGGGTACTTAAGTGACATTGCCCTCAAGCAGTCTCTCAGTCAGGTCACCTATGTGCAAAGGGTATAGTAAAAACTGTGGCCTCAAAAGAAAGAACGGGGTATCCCACTCTTGATGCATCTGTAATTTGAGAAGCCATTTTTAGGGCTAACAATAAAGCTGTAGCAGGGTTTGGAAGTGCCTCAATCACCGTAAAAGGGATGCCTGTCTCGCAGTTGCGGAGGAAAAGCGATTGCGGTTCCTTGAGTTCTGATCGGGCCAGGCTTGCTGCCAGGGTTGGGGTTCTGGTATTATTTGATAAGTCCACAGGTGCTAGGTTCAGTTGCAACAGAAATCACGGGAGGTCATATTTAGTGCGTAGGGTGGCAGACTTACCATCTCTTCCCACATGAAGGCTGAAGGGGAACCCCCACCTATACGTTATGCCAGCTGTGTGTAAGGATTCCAAAAGGAGGTGTAATGCTCTGCGCTGCATCAGGGTGCGATGGGATAAATCCTGGTGAAAGAATCCATCTGACAGTGGAATTGGGTTATTCCAGTCATTTGCTTTTTGCTGCTCTTTCCACCATGTGTTTGTTTTTATCTCATTTTTTGCATTGTATAAATCTATATATTTTTGTACCAATCAATTTGTAATTTCTACGAATTTCTACTGTTCATAGTCTGTTAAAGTCCCACCTTTGAGGAACCGGTTGTTCACACCAGGATCGTTTACAGTCCTCAACATGAACTATTTTTAATCCTTATGCTGCTAGCATTACTAAATAGATAAGAATGTATATTATGTTTACTTGCTTTAAACTTTTTTCTTTTCTTTACATTTCTTCAGTTGCTTCCTGGTTTTTGCCCTAGGCCAAAACAATGTCATACATCCCACTAGTCTTCATGAGTATTTTTTGTTTTCTTCCATCTGGAGGAGGGAAGGAGGGGCTTTCTCAGCTAAGCACACTCTCCTGTCTGTGTGCCTGAGCTAAGGGCAGATGGGTTCCAGGAAGTAAATACTACATAAATCATCAGCCCTTATATAACAAGTTGCAGACTTTGGGCGCTCTATACACACACCCCTCCAAAAAATGTAATCGTTGTAAACGTGGATGCGTGTAGTATGTCCAGTCCTTCTGCCCCGCTGCCGGTGATGTGTCTAATACTGTCCCCCATCGTATAGTGTCCACCCTGTACTGTGCTTGCGCAGTACGGAGGACAAGGAGATGCAGAAGGTCTCTGAAGATGAATGACACCTGAGCACTGAGTCCAGGTTCAAGCCCCACCATCCAAGTGGACATAGAATTAGAATGAAAAATTGCAGAGGGAAGCAAGGCCGTGCCCGAAGCGTGGCAAGCGAAGCGAGCCCGCTAGGGGCCCTGTTACTAAGTGCTACCGTATGTCCACTTGAATGGTGGGGCTTCAACCTGGACTCAGGGCAGAAGGTACTAGCAAGTGTGCAGGCGCCGTTCATCTTCGGAGACTTTCGGAGTCTCCTTGTCCTCCGTACTACGCAAGCGATGCGACTGCACAGTACGGGGCGGACACTATCCGATGGCGGGACAGTTTTTGGCAGAACACTGGAGCCCCCGTCCCAGTACACAGCAGTTCAGTTCTGATTAATCACAGCTACATTGCTGAGTACACAAAGAAGGCCTCGGCTATTGGAGTGGTCAAAAAAAAAAAAAAACAGGCTGGCAATGTTTATCAACAATAATGCTCAGCTTCCAATATAGAAAGATACAAAGAAACATTTTGTTAATTTTGCATTTTTTTGTTCATTCATCTACAGATCAAAGGGATGAACTTTGATCTCCAGATAAAGTCAGTTTAAAATTTTGAATTCAATATTCCTCTGCCTCTCCCCTTTGTTTCTATATTATTAAATAATAATATTTTAACTTTTTTTTGTTTTGTTTGGTTTGTTCTTTAATATTTTGACGCCTTTAACGTATATTTACACGTATCACATTGAAAAAAAAATGTGCAAAATTAAAAAAAACACAGTTTACATAATTTGTAAAAAAAAAAGTTGCACCAAGGTATTGCAGGCACATTTTTTCAAAGTCGCTATAACTCGAACCAATTTGAATAGGTGCCATTGCCTAGAATGGGCTGTGACTTGTTATGTGACTTTGATGTCACACAGGTGTGAATGGAGCCTTAAGTAAAAATTTGTCAGACGGAGATCAGGGTTGCAAGCTTTTGGAGATGCATCAACTGTTACTTGTCAGGAGGAATAAAAAGCAAAGCAACACATGGCACGTCCGTTAAAAGTGTGTCATGGACTGACTTCAGGCTGGGTTCACACCATTGCGAATTGGATGCGGACAACCGCATTCAATTCACGATAGCAGGAGATTTTGACTGGCTCTCTATGAAGCCGGTTCACATTTCTCTGCAGCAGGTTCAGTCCGTTGTGCGTCTTTTGATCAGTTTCAGGTCTGAATTTGGCCTGAAATCGGACCTGAAACGGTGTACGGGGACGCACCAGACCCCCTGCTGTGAGCCGAGCCTCAAACTAAAGCCTTACACAAATCCCGGGCACGCTGCTCTTACTCATAGTTTTTGATTGGCCAAAGTGATCTGTATTCTTTTCAGTCATCCAACCACATATTAATATTAGGGGTGCACCAATACCATTTTTCTTACAATGAGTAAAAGTACCAATACTTTTTTTTTTTTTTTTTTAGTATTCACTGATATAAATTACCGATACCTACTGCAACTGTTTTGTTTTAACTTCAGCTGTCAGCAATGGTACAAAGCATTAAAAAGTTATTTAAAAATGAAATAAATAGATTTTTTTTTTAATTTAGCACTTTTTGAAATGTGTGATATGTGTAAAATATATGACAGAGGAACATTTGTTTTTCCCTTTGATCTGCAGATGAAGAAAGAGAAAGATACAAAAAGAAACAATGTTTCTTTTTATTTTAATGTTTCGGGGCTGAGCAATGTTGTTAATAAACATTTTTTTTGACAGCTCCAATTACCGGACTTCTTTAACACTGGAGAGATCTACTGACAGCTCAAAGAGCTGTCACTAGTTGAAAAGTATCGGTGCATTTGCATGAGTACCGATACTTTTGCAAATACTCGGTATCGGCACTGATACCAATCCCGGAATCGGTGCAACCCTAATTAATATGGTGACTCGTATGTGCTTATCATTATTTTTTTGTAATTTATTGTAAGAACGGAATTTGTAATTTATCAAAGGTAACTTATTTAGTAAAAACTTTTAAAAAAAACTCTTTTGTCTGAGATTTTATTTATATGTACCCTTAAAGCTGATTTTTCTTGTGTTTTTTTGTTCCCTGGCTGACACCGTCCTCTGCTGATATACACACACACACACACACGTGTGTTTGTGCTCTGGGGTGAACACCCTAATGCAATAGGCTGCGCCAACTAATGAGGATTGGGCATTCCTATGCAGGCTACATTTGCATGCAGACCACCCCAGGTAACGCCCACGTGGGATGTTGAGCCTCCATGATTGAAGGAGCTGAAATCCAATGAACGAAAGGGGCGGGGCCAAGGAAAGTCAGACTGGAAAGGAAAGGGTTAGATGATGTTGGATGTCCTTCAACCAGGAAATGAGGCAGGCTCTGTGACATTTGCTGTACCTTCTCTTTCAATGGATTTTTATACAAAAGTTTAAACAAAGTACAGACAGGCCAATGTAGTTAGACAAACATCAAGGAGGGATGTTCCCTCCACTACAATCAAGAGTCTGAGTGTTATGCACAGGATCCAATTAAATGACCCTAAATGGGTGAGCCCCCTTAACCACTTCAGCCCCAGAAGATTTGGCTGCTCAATGACCAGGCCATTTTTTACGATATGGCACTGCATCACTTTAAATGACAATTGCCGCTGTACCCCAAACAATTTTTTTTACTAGTAATGGCAGCGATCTGCGATTTTTAGTGGGACTGCGATATTTGCGGCGGACAGATCGGACACTTGACACAAAAATGAGATCTGTGTGTTTACACACACAGATCCCGGTTCTCGCTGTGTAACGAGAGATCGCGGGAGCCTGGTGGTCATTGCGCCCGCCAGACACTCGCATCAGCACCGGGCACACGACGTGGGTGCGCAGCCCTAGCGGAGGTTATTATTGCGTCCACCAACACCAGTGCTGGGGGTTGTTATTGCATCCACCGACACCAGTGCTGGAGGCTGTTATTACATCCACCAACACCAGTGCTGGGGGTTATTATTGTGTCCACCAACACCAGGGCTGGGGGTTATTATTGCGTCCACCGAAACCAGTGCTGGGGGTTGTTATTGCATCCACCGACACCAGTGCTGGAGGCTGTTATTACATCCACCAACACCAGTACTGGGGGTTATTATTGTGTCCACCAACACCAGGGCTGGGGGTTATTATTGCATCCACCAACACCAGTGCTGGGGTTTCTTATTGCGTCCACCGACACCAGTGCTGGGGGTTATTATTGCATCCACCAACACCAGCGCTGGGGGTTATTATAGCATCCACCAACACCAGTTCTGGGGATTATTATTGCGTCCACCAACACCAGTGCTGGAGGCTGTTATTGCGTCCACTAACACCAGTGCTGGGGGTTATTATTGCATCCACCCACACCAGTGCTGGGGGTTACTATTGTATCCACCGACACCAGCATATCTTCCAACTGTCCTTGATTTGGAGCAATGTCCCTCTTCACCCCCTCATTTGGGTCTGATCTATATAGTTGTATATAAAATGCACTTTTTATCTTTTAATAAGTGCTTCCCAGTGCTAAACCTTTCATCCAAATTCTAAATTGCTGCATTTGTAAATGTTAAAAGCCAATACAAAAGGAATAGTAGTGTTAAAAAAAAAACACTTGTGGAATTAACCTTTTTTTGGTTAATTCTCCTTTAAGGGGGTGTGGCAGGGGCGTGTCCTATCCCTACATACATTTGCTAGTAGGAGTCTCTCATTCCCATCTCAAAATGTTGGGGGGTATGCACCAGTGCTGGGGGTTATATTACATCCACCGACACCAGTGCTGGGGGTTATATTACGTCCACCGACACCAGTGCTGGGGGTTATATTACGTCCACCGACACCAGTGCTGGGGGTTATATTACGTCCACCGACACCAGTGCTGGGGGTTATATTATGTCCACCGAAACCAGTGCTGGGGGTTATATTACATCCACCGACACCAGTGCTGGGGGTTATATTATGTCCACCAAAACCAGTGCTGGGGGTTATATTACCTCCACCGACACCAGTGCTGGGGGTTATATTACGTCCACTGACAACAGTGCTGGAGGTTATATTACGTCCACCGACACCAGTGCTGGGGGTTATATTACGTCCACCGACACCAGTGCTGCGGGTTATATTACTTTCCACCGACACCAGTGCCGGGGGTTATATTACGTCCACCGACACCAATGCTGGGGGTTATATTACGCCCACCGACACCAGTGCTGGG